>NC_141094.1:18066763-18446763 GCF_041138505.1 Cibotium barometz
CTGTCCACACGCCACGGCTCAATCCACTATCCGTGCAACACCTAAATCGGTACCCTCGCACCATAAAAAAATATTAATCAAATACCAAATGTCACCAAATACACGTGGGAGTCCACCCACACATGGAAATCCATCCATTAATGACTAGTAAAAATACTCGTGCATCTCCATCAAATAATAAATGAGCATGACTATCATCCATCAAATAACATGAATCATAACAATCTCATAACAGGCACCCTTGATGGAGATAGACTGTCTATGGGGACGACCTCAGGGACCTTGAGGATGCCATGGATAGTTACTCGGTGTGGATGATATCACTTATCTCTCATGTGTGGATTCATTATCAATATTCAATGATAATTATGATGATCTTGATAATAATTATGATTATCAATATTCAATGATAATTATGATGATTTTGATGATCATGTTTCTACTTTGGATATACATATTGATGCAATGGATCCCTTTGATTGTTCGAGAGGTGCTACATAAGACAATGCCATTGATTCACATTTGATCTTTTGCATGATACCAACCTCGAGTTATGTTCATTTGGCTTCTATGATTGTTGGCATGGCTCTATGTCCTTTGGAGCCAACACATTTCTCTTTGGATGCATTCTATGCCACTTGGGGTGTATGGAATTTAATTATGTGGCACGTCATTCAAATACACAGGCGACACATTTTGGTTTTGGCCTACACGATGATTCATTTGTGCCATGGCCATTTGGCATTCTAGCCATGAGTTATAGCTTCATTTGGTGTGGATACCTTGGATGCTCGATTCACACTATGGTTTAGTGGATGGCGGGTGAGATTTCCCTTCGACCCAAGAGCTATTACTACATCAGATCAAGAGTCCCTATGTATACTGCAACTATCCATTTGACCCATGAGGATATTTGGCTAGCTTTGTCATCAAAGATGCTTTCTTACTTACACTTCACATTTGATCCAAGTTTATTTGGAGCCATTGTTTTGGAGTTTATATGGTTTGAACGCCCATTTGATCCAGGTGGTTACATGATTAGCCTCATCTTCGACGGCATTCCACTTAATCCTAGGGATCATGTGACTTTGGCATCGACATTGTGCAACTCATGTTTTTGGCATCCATTTCCTTCGACTTCGACACCTAGTTATGGTCAATTTTTTCAGCTTTTAGCCTCTTGTATATGTTGTTTGGGCACAACCACCCTTTGATTTCCAGGACGAAATCATTGTAACAGAGGATGGTTATGTAGGGCATCTCTCTCTCTCTCTCTCTCTCTCTCTCTCTCGCTCGCTTTTGTCTGGAGACGAAGGGCATAGTTTACTCTTTCTTGCACTCATGTGACCAGTAAAAAGTTAATGCAAATCTGTCGATAGATCCTCTCTGCAAACAGTGCAAGCTCCAACCCACACCCACCCAACACACACACACACACACATATATATATATATATTATATATAAAGGCACACATACATATATATATATATATATATATATATATATATATATATATATATATATATAGATATATACACGTGTATATTTATATATATATACATACACACACACACACACACATACATACATACACACACATATATATATATATATTATATACACAGACACACATACATATATATATATTATATACATAGACACACATACATATATATATAGATATATACACGTGTATATTTGTATATATTTATATATATATATATACCCACACACATACATACATATATATATATATATATATAGATACACACACACACACACACACACACACATATACATATATATACTCTCTCTCTCATTTCGTACTTTCATGCGGAAACACATACAACATGCAAGGAGGTTGCTTGTGTATCTCACTCTCTCTTGCAAATGAGGTTCTACTGCTTGCATCTTTTCCTCTCTTGTGCTATTCCAAATGAGGTTCTCCTATTTGCGTCTTTCTCTCTCTCACTATTATAAATGAGGTTCTTTTTGGCTTAACCGGATAACCTCTATCTTCCTCAACGTGTTACACAACTCAGATGTAGGGCATGTCTCTCTCTTGCTTTGTCTGGAGACTAAGGGCATAGTTTACTCTTTCTTACACTCATGACCAGTAAAAAGTTAATGCAAATCTGTCGATAGATCCGCTCTGCAAACAATGTAAGCTCCAACCCACACCCACCCAACACTTGTGGGGAGGTAAGGCTGCAAAAATTGTAGATGGAAGACGTCCCACCATGTCTAGTGGGGTGAAGGAATTCAACGTGAACTTCACTCTGTGAATTTTTTTTCCCTCTAGAATTAGCCGTGTTGAACGAAACCCTCGCAACCGTACTAAACTATTGAAATTTGCAAGTGTTTGTAGGTGCTCGCTATTTTCCTGCTAAAAGGTGTTACTAAATTTGTAACATTTCATTGCGCTGCAATCCCTCTAGCCACTGGGTGGGACGCGACTCTTAACCAACTTAATCTTGAAACTCGAGTCTCCATCAATGCCCATTAATAGATCATCCTCTTCAAAGCCTACATGTTCTCCTTAGTGCTTCGTGGGCAGACTGATCCTTGGGAAGGTACCAGGCAGCCAAGCCATATGGCACTTTCCCTATAAGATATTATAGATAGGTGGGGCACTCATGCAGAGGCAAGAGGCTACATAGTCCAGGAATCCGTTAGAAAAGGTAAAGGATCTCGCTTATAAAAATCTATCCCGCCCAACTTGGTGAATGGCCCTACTTGTGTCCTAAGACCCTCTACAGTGTAAAGCCCCTTAGATTCCTCTCTTGATTTTGATTGGTTGATGTGCTAGTAGTTAGTAAAAGCAGTACGGTTGTAACTGGAAGGATATAATTAACGGGTCGTACCGGGAAAGATTCCACGCGCGTGCTGCGTGCGCATCTCCTCCTCTTCTTCTTCCAGCAATGGCGTGGCAACGAGACAGACCTGTAGCCTCTTCTGCTTGACGCTGCTGCCCTCGTCGTCGCCACACCTCCAATGCCCATATTCTCTCTCTCTCTCTCTCTCTCTCTCTCTCTCTAACGAAGTACCGCCTGCCCCCTTCTTCCTCACCACGACAAGCCCGCCCTTTTGCCCCACACAGGCTCTAAGTTAGCTATCTCCTGCAACAGCCGCTAGTTGCATCCTTACTTTCAGGCTTCTTCTCGTGCGGTAGTGCACCTCGTTCGTACAAGAGAGTTTTCGCTCTCTCACCACTATAGCTACCCATCGCCCCCTCCCACCGCCCTTAATTAGTTCGCGCTTCTTAGGCCCTCCAGCAGAACTCTCGCTCTGCACCATCAGACCTCACCACGATGGGCATTTCTTCGACGTTCGCTAAGCTCAGGGCTTCGACACAAGCAAGATCTGACTTCATGCACTCAAGGATCTTTCCGAATGGGTACCCTAGTAAACTCTTTTTCTCATCACATTAGGTGTCAAACTCCCCTTGTGTTCTTCCTGATTCACAAAAAATGGAATCTCCTATAGGCTTAATAAGTTCTTTCCTGAACCCAACAACTTGGATAGAATCTCCTCTAAGGATTGCATAGAATCTTCTCTAAGCTTTCGGAAAGAATCTTCTCTGAACTTGGCAGGAAAGCAATCCAACAATTCAAAGAAATCCTGCTTTTGTTCCACCCTCTTTCCTCCAAGTAATTTTTACTCCAAGGCTCTTTCTTTTGTGTGTGTGTGTGTGTGTGTGTGTGTGTGTGTGTGTGTGAGAGAGAGAGAGAGAGAGAGAGAGAAACAGAGCTTATGTTCATCTCTATTCTACACACCCAACTCACTGTTCTTTCATAAGAACTTATTATTTACCAGTACAATTGAATCAAATCATTTCAATTGCACTTCTGAAATGAGAAGGTCAAAATGTAACCTGATGTTACTTTCATCTTTCTCAGCAACGATCGAGTAAATTTTGGTGCACTTTTAAGTGTAGTATTGGATCCCCTTGCAATTATTTCTGTTGATTACATAGCCATGAGTTTATCTTGATTACCTTGAGATTTCTTATTCGCAGGATGCATCTTACGCATGGTTATTGCAAGCTATATCGAGTGAACTTCAAGAGTGCAAGCCAATTCTGCTACCTTGTTCTATTGACCTTGTGCATTCCTTTGTTAGTGAGCGGTGACGATCCAAAAGAGCACATAGAGAAGTGGGACTCTTTGTTTATGTCAGCAAAGCTGGATGGACATTCATCACCCTGTATTATCTTGGAAAACTTAATAAGAGAGGATAAAAAAGAACGACCAACAACCAGGGCTCAGGTATCTAATACTACACCAATCATTCAGGATAATCAGGAAATCACTCTTTTTGCAAAAGAATGGAGAAAGAGCAATCCTACAGATGACAGTGCCAAAGAAATGCTAGACTTACCACAACGTGGCTTTGTGGAAGAGTCACTGAATGTTGTAAGTGTGCCTCACATTTTGGAGTGGGGCCATCAATCACTCTTTACTCCTTCACAAAGATCTTTGACCATTGTAAACACATCTAGTTTGTGTGCATTCCAACCCTACAGCACGAACTCTGATTTGTATATAACAAGGTTCCAGGAGCTTATCCTACCACCTGGGGGGATGATGGCTATCCATGTCATCTTCCTGCCCACAGATGTGGATCTTGTGGAAGGCCTGCTCTTGCTTCGGACTAGTGCAGGCAGAATTTCTATACACATGCAAGGTTAGGGTGTTGCACCTTCTTACCAGCTGCAACCATTTTTATATCTGAATGGCATAGGTGAAAATGTCTTGATAGAGGAATTAAAAAAGTGGACTAATGGTTCACAACATAGCTATTTGCATGCATATGACAAAAAAGAAGGAAAGTTACATACAGGGATAAACCCGCACCTGGACAATTTCAGAAATCAGACTGTGTACAGATTTGGTCCAGATTATAACTAATAAATGTTGCAACACAGGTATCTCCTATCCAGATGTTCCTCTCCACGAAGGAATCCCCTTGTTCCATCTGAATCAAACTTTCCAGCCTACAGTTCCACTTCAAGTTTCCAAAGTGAGTATCACCTTTTGCAATTTGTGGTATCCTAAACAATTACATCCTTAAAAGCCTTGATTCCTTTGCATGATAGATACCTCAAGGCATTTCAGAGTCAAATCAATATTAAACAAAATGGGTCATTGTAACTTTGAGAAGTGGACTGAGAATTGCAAAACCTGACAACTATGCTCATTCTTTGACAATGCTACACCTGAGAACCACAAGGGGGTTGTTTGGAGAGAATTAAATGTCAGTCAAATCACAAACATTGATGATCAAAGCGGCCAATGCCCCTGATTCGACTTGAGAAACTTTGATGATCAAGGCTCCCAATGTCTCTGAGTCAACTTGAGAGGTGTTGTTGAGTGCTTGTCAAGGATGAAGGTGGAGACAGCACACTGGACATGCAGTGCACAGGTAGGGTGGTCTCAAGTTGTCGTTGAGTGCTTGTCAAGGATGAAGGTGGAGACAGCACACTGGACATGCTTGAGTAACTTTGATGATCAAGGCTCCCAATGTCCCTGATTGAACTTGAGAGGTGTCATTGAGCGCTTGTCAAGGATGAAGGTGGAGACAGACACTGGACATGCAGTGCACAGGTGGGGTGGTCTCAAGTTGTCGTTGATGAGTGCTTGTCAAGGATGAAGGTGGAGACAGCACGTTGGACATGCACTGTGCAGGTAAAATGACCACCCTGCCCACATGCATGCTGCATGCGTTAAGACGCAATCCCCCTCTCCTGTAAAGCCCCCAGGCTAGCAGACCCTGCGATTAAGCATTAACAAAAAAGAAAAACACACATAGACTCAGGCATCTAGCTCACGGCCCAAACGTAGAGCCATTCAGGCTCACCCCCAAGCACACGGTGGTATTAGCATCAAAGACATAGCCCCACGTGCAAAGTCCGTGGCATCCCATACTACCAGAACACACCCATTGGGGATGTAAGCACAGAGTAGTCTCAAGGCCTCGAATCTAGGTATGAGGAGCTCTCTCACAAACTGACTCATAAAGTCACTTATATAGGCCTCCTATAAACTACAAGCCAAATATAGCACGTCTCATAATAGCTACTTACCCTGCCTTGCCCATAGGCTATGGTTAACCTAACCTGAAGGTCTTAACCCTCGTTAGCCTTGGGACGTAACATACTTCCCCCCTAAAGAAGTATTGATGTCCTCAGCAATAAATCCGGGGAAGCGACTCTTTAGACTACACTGACTCCCATGTAGCCTCGACCTCTGACTGTCCTTTCCATTTGATCAAGTACTCTGAATAGATGGTATGCCGAGACCGTCTAGTACATTGATCTAGAACCAACTCACGTTCCATTGGAATACACCTATAAATGTCCTGGAGAGTAGGGATCTCCTCTACTGGCACAATCTCATCACCTTCACACCCAGACGTTCCATTAAACGATTGATGTGAAACACAAGGTGAATCTTGATTCCAAGAGGTAGTGCTAACCGGTAAGCCACATCACTAATCTTCTTTGCGATCTCGTAAGACCCACATGCCCTCATGTAAGACTTTTGGGTCCATCATTGGTTGGCGTAATACTGAGTGTGATCCTGAGCACTCTTTACGCTTTCCCTTGCAACTTTCAGCATATCCTGCATATCATGCAAACCAGCGGCCACGTGCTTAATATTGTTATAAGCAAACTCAATCTGTGGAAGATACCGTCCCACTCGGACTCTCTTGGAGACATACACCCTCAACATATCCTCCATAGTCTGATTCGTCTGACCATCCAACTCGGGATGATCTGAAGATGGAATGCTGAAGCGTGTTTCCAATTTGGAAAACATTGATTACCAAAATTGTGCAATGAATTTGGGATCCGGTCACTAACAATCTCCTCAGGCAATCATACAATTGCTCCACGAAGAGCTAAGCCAACTCGTGACTCTTCACCAACGACTTCGTAGGGATAAATCTAGCCATCTTTGTCAATGGGACAATGACAACCCAGATTGAGCCATGGCCCCTACTCGTCTAGGGTAATCCAACTACAAAATCCATCGTGACACTTTGCCGGTTGTTCTGAGGAATTCGCAAACGATGCACTTACCATCCCCCCCCCACCCCCCACCCCCCCCCCCCCCCTCGGCAGCTCTAAGCTTTTCAGCCTTATTAAGCTAGCACTGGCTACACTTACGTACATAATCCTCAACAAAGGATTTCATCCATAGCCAATGGGAATTCCAACCAACCAAGGCCAAGGTTCTATGTATGCCCAGGTGCCCCACACTAGTGCGGCATGGCACTCATGTAGTATCAAAGTTTCGACGTCTAGATCGCTAGGCACACAAACCTTCCCATCCTTGAATAGTAATCCACCTCTAATGGAATACTTTTCCGATATCTTTCCCTCAATAGCACTCATCAAAGTGTTTGGAATACTCGGATCTCATGGGCTGCAAAGGAATACTTTTCCAATATCTTTCCCTCAATAGCACTCATCGAAGTGTTTGGAATACTCGGATCTCATGGGCTGCAACCGACCAGGTTTAATTGCCAAATTCGACCAAAATGGAAATCATGTTGGCAACGCCCTTTAAGAGCTAGATAGAAGTCACTTGTTATCTCAATAAAATAGATAGCATTGACCTCAGGGATTTTGGTGAGGGCATCAACAACCCAATTAGTCGCTCCCTTACAGTAACAGATCTCAAAGTAAAACTCCCGCATTAGGTTAACCCATCTAGCTTCACGACCCTTCAGGTCCAGTTGATCACAAATATTCTTCAACGTGTGGTGATCTGTCCATACAACAAATCAAGGCGCATATAAATAGTGTCTCCAAATTTTCATTGCCTGGATAACAACCAAAATCTCCTTTTCGTGGGTAGGATACCTCATCTGTGCATCTAAAAGCTTCTTGCTTTCAAAGGTTATGGATCTCCCAGCCTGGAACAAGGCAGCACCTATTGCATAATCACTGGCATCTATTTCAACCACAAAAGGTTTATTAGAATCCACAACTTGCAACATAGGTGTTGAGGTGACAAGCTCCTTCAGTGCTCTGAAACACCGATCTAACTTGTCACTCCAAACCACCGGAGGACTTATTTTGCCCTTCTTGTTTCTCATCCCCTTTAAAAGTTGAGTCAAAGGGGTAGTAATTCTGACATAAGCCTCGATGCCCTCCTTGCTTCTCACCCCCTTTAAAAGTTGAGTCCAAGGGGTAGCAATTCTGACATAAGCCTTGATGAAACTCCTGAAAAGCTAGTGAAACCAAGAAATTATTTCACCTACCTAATCAGCCATTCCAAGACCTATCAAACCTTATCTGGATCAATCCTCGCACCATCAACAAAGATGATGTGACCAAGATACAAGAGCTCCTGCTTGAAGAAATCACACTTGTACTCCTTCGCATACAACTTTTCTCGTTTAAATATCTAAGACGACTCTAAGATGTTGTATGTGCTCTTTCAATGACCTACTATAAATCAGTATGTGCTCTTTCAATGACCTACTATAAATCAGTATGTCATCCAAGAAGACAACAATCCACTTTCCCAACAAATCCTTTATCATTTGCTGAAAAGTAGCATAAGCATTGGTCAACCCATAAGGTAGGACCAAAAACTCGTAGTGGCCATAGCACGTCTGAAAGGCAATCTTAGGCATGTCCTCGGATTTAATCCTTATTTGTTGATAGCTTGATCGTAAATTAATTTTTGTGAAATACTTAGCACCTTGAAGACGATCTACCAGGTCATCCATCCTCGGCAAAGGATACGTGTTCTTGACAGTGTATCACATGCACTATGCACTCAGTGCATGGTGACAAACTGGCTCATCATCAGCAATGCAACATTTGTACATTATTAGAACCTAGTAGGATCATATTTGTCGTACGCCGTGACCCCATTGTACATCCTCAGTCCAGGATAAGTCAAGCACGAGCTATGTAGGTCATTCCTCAGCCTTAGCAGGTCAGTCAGTCAGTCAGTCAAGTCCCTTAACCCACTTGGAGAGAATCATTCATGCATGTAGAGTTAGTAGAAGCCTAGGGTTTGCATCAGAAAGCACTCTGCATCCTACATAATAGCGCAGTCCGCAGCAGCATCAACCACCGTCATTCGCAGTCAACCAAACTTCAGTAAGTATGATGGTAAGTGTGATCATTCATCAGTTAATCGATTTATTCATGAGTTTAATGCTCATTTTCCATTAGCTAGGATCACAGACCCACAAGATAAAGTCCACTTAGCGGCTCCCCATCTCACTGGTGAGGCAATCACTTGGTGGCAGCATTGGTCTAGTATTCATACAGACCAGGCCACAGGTGTCACAGCCTTTGACTGGGACATCTTTGTCCATGACCTGAAGACCAGATTTCTCCCGCCCAAGTACATGACCGGTCTGAAAGATGAGTTCTATGTACTCAGATAGAACGGATTCCCAGTGCTTCAGTTTTCTGGAAAGATTATTACTTTAGCACAGCAGTTAGGGCTATCTGCGCAGGCCAAGATGGAGCAATTCATTCGTGGATTGGATCCTTACATTCGGTTCACAGTTCGTAACTTTGAACCAAGTACATATGACCGGGCTCTGACTCTCGCTCAGAATGAAGAAATAAAGATGAACGGAGGCAAGCCCAAGCAGTCATCACAGTCCAGTACCAAACCCCAAGAGGGGAAGGGTAATTCGTCTTCTAAAGACACTAAGACAGACACCAGTCCTAGCTCTAGTTCAGGGGGTAAGGAATCCAAGCCTAAGAAAACCCCTGAGGAAAAGGCTAAAGCAGGCATTACTAGAGGCTATCTTCCTCCAGAGAAGCAGACAGTATCAGTCAGAAAATCGATGTTTTTTCTGTCATACCACTGGGCAGACCACAGCATTAGCAAAATCAAGAGAGACGAAGCAGGTGATGAGCGCTCGCAACAGTAGTGAAAATGCAACAAGGACAAGAGCTGCTACCTCGACAGCGTCTGCCACATTTCCTGGGCCCGGCCGAAGGTCTTCTCATGAGGCCGGCACGAGGGCGGAGGAAGCTGAGAGGAAGTGGATGAGCGCGTCCACGTCCAGCCCCGATCTCGTCTCCACCTCCGTGGTCGCCCCTCATGCTCGAGCTCCCGGAACTCCGCTCTCCTCCTCCACTTCACTTCGCCACCACCAACAGCTGCAGCGGCGTAGCTGCAGCAGTGCGGAGGAAACGCCATTCTGCCAACACTTACATTATCCTCATGATCGTGAAGCTGTGATCTTGTACGACATCTGGGGCGATCACTTTGTAGAAATCGGTCGAGGAACATCATGCTGGCCGCCATCATCAGATCGGAATGTTCCCATCACCAATACGTTCCTGCAACAAGATCCTGCCTTCTCCATTTTCTCCTCCACCGATCCTTTTGTAGCGTAGGGGAGACCACTGGGCATTCGAACGCATAAATATGTAAATATGTGCCTAGCTGTGTACACTCTCTCTCTCTCTCTCTCTCTCTCTATATATATATATACATATATATATGTGCCTAGCTGTGTACACACTCTCTCTCTCTCTCTCTATATATATATACATATGTCCGTGTACAGCCCCCAACACACTGATTTTTCAATAGTGCTTCAATTGATGGGTCCACACAAATTATGGGAACGACTAGGGAACACAATGGCATTCTATGTATATCAATACATATATATTCATTGGAAAATCAATTTCCTAGAACAATTTGCATTGGGCACATCAATGTCTCACTACATATCACCATACCTCTACTTGATAAGGGACTAAATTGGCCAAAGAAGCCACAAAGAATGTGTAGATCTATTGCTACATTATGTGATACTTCTAGAAAACAACCATTATGAGAGAGAGCGAGTGTTCAAGTCAAGAGCTATTGCTACATTATGTGATACTTCTAGAAAACAACCATTATGAGAGAGAGCGAGTGTTCAAGTCAAGAGCTTATCTTAGCCTTTCCGAAGCTAGCTTGTCTGTCGTGTTTTCACTCCATTGTCACACTGGAATGCTCCTTGCCAAAAGGGTGAAGGGAGAGCACTCAATGCCTCAATTCTAACTCCGTTGTCGCACCAGAATGCTCCTTGCCACCAAAAGGGTAAAGGAAGAGCTCTCAATGCCTAAATGGAGGCAAGAAGAGAGTTATTTCACGATGGTTCTCTCTCACAAAAAGTGGGAGAAGAAGAAGCTAATGCAAGAGGTAAACCTATAATCACACATATCCAAACAAGCATCCATCAAGCAAGTAAGAACATAATAGCATGCAAGGAAGCAATAAGAGGGAAGAAGAGATAGTCATTTCACGATGGTTCTCTCTCACAAAAAGTGGAAAAAGAGGAAGCTAATGCAAGAGGCAAACCTATAATCACACCTATACAAGCATCCATCAAGCAAGTAAGAACATAATAGCATGCAAGCAAGCAAGTAAGAACATAATAGCATGCAAGCAAGCAAGAAGAGGGAAGAAGAAGTGCTCACATGAAAACTATTGCAACAAGGGAATGATTGTGTATTGCTTATTATGAATAACTAGTTTTCATACACTAGGTCGACCAAACTTAAAAAAGGTTCGGCCTCTATTACTAGTCTTAAGTAACTATGTACACTAAGTCCATAGACTTTCCCTACTTAACATTAAGCGCATGGTAAGACCAGTTTAAATGTTCTAGTGTTGTCTTACAACAACAAATAAGTGCCCGTTTGTGCGAGTAAGATGGCAAACTACCTTACGATAGGTTAAGTGTGTGAAACCATGTTAACCAATGGAATGATTAACATACCCCCTTCTTAATGGTGACTATGTCCTCATGTCACCCAAGTCGGTGATAAAATTGCTACCAAGAAGTTGGATGGTGTGGACAGTCCAAGATACGCCATGGAATTGACAAAGGTTAACTGGTTAGTTTGAAACCGATCCACAATCACATGAGGGCAAGGTGATAGGCAGCTTTGGGCAGCCTTGATGGTAGACAACTTATCGAGGCGGCATAGAAAGTGATAGACAGCTTATCGAGGCGGCATAGAAAGTGATAGACGATGTAGAGGTTATTCATGCGAGGCCTCTGTTGGTTATGGAAGTGGTGTGGACCCTTCAACATGAGGTAGTTGGTAGAAGTAGTCTACACCCTATGTTTGGTGGAATGAGTGCTAGGACCCCATGGAATGATAAGCATGGGTAGATGGAGGTCCGAGACGCCTTAGCGTGATAAGGTATTATGCCCAGATCTCATAGCATGATGCCTAGAGATGGGGCATTCACTTGACGAATACATCAACCATAGCGAGGTTGTGGCGGTGTTGAATTGGAACTGAAGGAGAGGTCATATGCATTAAAGCACTTGGAGGTAATGCAAGGTCAAGGGTTCGATCGTACCATAGGTCACGCTTGCACCCACCCGCCATGGTCCCCCCATCCATAGATCTACCTGGAGGGTTAGTGTTGATGAGGTTAATTGCAGGTGTATGTGTTTGTGTGTGCCATGAGATGCGAAAAGTGAAAAAAAAAATGATGCACGTCATGAAATATGTAGGTGACATCCATGGACAATAGGTGGGGGCAGGTGTGCCTATGTGGGTGTACTTCAACAAAAACTTCTCCAATACAACTACTTTCTTTAATATTTACTTGAATCCCTTTTTTTGGGAAGTCGAGAGATCAATAGCTCGTTAGAGGCATAGCAGTGGATTTATGCATAGCTATGCCCACAGGTGGCAATGGAGTTGGGAGTTGGGCAGTCTCTGTGGCTCGCTAGACATGGCATTGTCCATGAGTGCTTAGGCTAGAGGTAGGGTCAATTGAATGGCCACAGGTGGTTGAAGACGAGGCATGGAAGGTCCTTGTTGATTGTAGGTAGGAAGTTCCAGGTGATGCGTCGCATACCATGAGCTAGGCTTGTGCCCGCTATGGTCCCCCCATCTAGAAATGTACCTGGATCGATGTCGGGTGATGAGGTTCAATGCAGGTCCATCCTTGGTGATTATGCTAACACCAGCACCACCATCCAAGATTGTAAATATTGTTAATCCTTTATAAATGGCAGGTAACACGATGTTCATTTTATCACTTTCAAAGTAATGCTCGAGCTTGTTCATGGGTACATGGGGATGTCCTTTGGTTTTGGCTATGGTGGGAGAGCACTCACTATGGCATAACTCATCCTCCTCCTCTTCAAGTTTAGGTTTAGCTGTGTGGGATCTTAAATTTCCATTCATCTAGTCTAATAAGTCCAAAATTAAGAATTTCCTTGCAAAAGAGGACTTATCGGTGGGACTCGAACTTTTGAGGATAAGAAGGCCATGAGGCCTACTATGTCCCATGGCACAGGCGATATTCCCACTCATTGGACTCGTACTCACTCTAAGATGGGCTAGGACCTACTAATGTGTTAGGTATGTGCATTGGTCTAGGAATGGTACTTCTGAAGGGGCCAAGATAAAGTCGCCGACAATCACCTTAAAAAAAATGTTGTGTTGGCTATGTGACCCATGGAAGGCCAACTTTCACCTCCCATTGAGTCCTCTCTCACTACATCTAGCAATGTGGAGCTTGGTTGGATTGGTTCCAAAGGCAGAGGCTCTAAAAATTGGTTCTGTTTATGGCCTCTTAAGAATGGATACAGGTCTAGACATCTATGGTCTTAGGAAAACTCTGAGGTTCCCTTATTTTTTCTATGATTGGATCTAGGATAGGGTCAAGGATTGCGGCTTAGGCGAGGTGAGTGGTTCGTACTCAACCACTTGCTCCAACACTGGCTCTAGTTCAGCATGCACCTTCCTCACAAGATCTACGGTGTGGGCCTTTGCATCAAAAGCAATGCATCGGTGGCCTACGTACCATATCGTTGAGGTCTCTTGCTCTTTGTTGCACCATGGCCTGAAAGAGAGAGGTGTAGTTAATGCATCGGTGGCCTACGTACCATATCGTTGAGGTCTCTTGCTCTTTGTTGCACCATGGCCTGAAAGAGAGAGGTGTAGTTAATGTGGCTGAAGGTTGTTCTAGGATATTCATATGAATTATGTTGCTCATATGACTCATTGCTCTCATGTTTTTAGACTCTTTGAGTCCACTTCCAAAGTCATTGAGTGTCGTTCTACTCGCATGATTCTAAGAGGAACCGGTTGGGGTGGTAATACAGGAGGTGGGTACAACATTGGTGGTGCTATATACATACCTCTCGATATAGGGTTCTGATAATTGGGTGCTGGATTATGCACGGGTTAAGAACCATTTCATATGGACAGTAGGGCTACTTGTTGCTTTGGCATCAAGAGCATAAATTATGGTGTTGGGTTTCCCTAGTACCAACAATGAGATGTGTCATGGTTCTTGTGGCACTAGCACAATATTGTTGTTGTCTAGACCTTAGGATTGGACACTTCGTACTTGTACGATTTTAACGACAACTTTTGCACTATCTCTTCATGGGAATAGATGTGGGTGTCTTGCTTAAGGTGTTGGGGCTAACCTTGAGGTTGCCCTTGGGGCTATCCCTGCCACACTGCTGGCCTAAACAACAGTTGATGAGCACATTCTTGCCAACTCTTCCATGCTCATGTCCTTAACTAGGACTTTAGCTGGTGCTAGTTGGACACCCTTGGCCAGGATGAGGCTTTGAATGATGTGCCTTGTATCTCTTTGGTTTGGGTGGATAACTTCTACATCCTTGCCTTGCAGGGTTATCCACTAGGTCTATTGCCTCGTGTGTAACACTCATCAAAGATGTAGCACCTAGACCTATAAAGATGATCATGAAGCCTCTTGCTCTTGAGACCAATCATAAATCAATCATTGAGCGATAAGTCATCTACTCTTTTGTGGGTGCTGCATCTCATGTGGAGGTACTTGACTCTAGTAATGTAGTCCCACATTGTTGAGGTTATAGATCTATGCAATTGGGCTCTATCTAGCTCTAGTGGGCAAGAACCCCACTATAAAAGTGTGTCCCAAGACCTCGTAGAGCTAGCCTTTTCAAGTGAGTTTAGTGACCTAAACCACTGGCCTTCAAGGCAAAGTCTAAATGAATAGATCTTGGTGGGATCATCAATATGTCCCATGGCCTCCCAAATCTGATCGAACTTCTCTTAGTACTGAATAGGATCTCCAGTTCCAATCAAATTTGGTTATTATCATTGAGATGTGGATTGGCTTGATTTTTCCCAACTATGGCCTCTAGGTACTATGGCCTCTACGTACTATGTTGGTCGCAACCCCCCTTCCCATTTCAAATGAGATGTGGATTGGCTTGATTTTTCCCAACTATGGCCTCTAGGTACTATGTTGGTTGCAACCCCCCTTCCCATTTCAAATGCCATCCTAAGCATGTCTTTTGTGTATTCATGTGACGGCAGGACTTTAGAGGTGGTTGTGCAGAGACCCTCTATTTTAGGGTACGGGATATCTTGCCCGATGTGGGGATTGGTTGTGCGGTTTTTCCAATGGCACTTGCCCTCTACCACCTCGCCTTGAGGTTGCAAGCTCACTGCAAGCGACTGAGAATAGTTCTGTGAATACCCTTATAGATTCTTTTATAATGGGATAGTCCCTGACATTGGCTCTTTACCCATTCCTGTATTCCCTTCCTAATTTAAACGAAAAGGAACTAGAACTTGGTTTCATCGTAAAGGCACTTCCATAGTGGGCTCTTGTGGAGAGCAGGACTCATGCTTCTTGCGTTGTGTGCACTTGTTACTATTGGGTGTATTGTGGAGCACTTGTCCCTCGTTGTACGGCAAAGGAGACATGTCCCATTTGTCATCGTGACTGTAATTGTTGGTCTTTTTAATGGTCCTGGTCATGGTCTGCTTGGGATCAACACCAAATTGAAACATTGTAGCATCTGACATGGTTTGATTGCTTCATGCTATTAAAAGACTAAGGTCATGTAAAAGGGTAGGAGAAGGGTGTGTGTGTGAATGGACTTATGGTCCACTAGCTCACCTATTTAAAGGTGGAGCTAGAAGGCATTAGAGTGTGAGCTAAGGCCAAGTTGTATTCATAAGCAACTTAATAAACAAGATGTGTTCTTGTATTTTGTGGGTCTCTCTCCTCCATTTATCTTGATCTAGCATAAGCACCACGTTCTCTCAACATGGTATCTAGAGCTTGGGTAGATTAGGTCACATTTTGTGTGGTATAGACTAGGTTATCCACATCTCACTTCTTGTGGAGATGTGAACCCCCAGCCAGTGGAGGCCTTCTAGCAACCGTATCTCGGCGTATCTTGGCATGCTCTCAACTAGGAAGTTGAAGAACATCCCCGGGCGCTCAGATTCATACAGCTAATTGTTGGATTACACCTCTCTCAGCAGCCGCACCATTGCACTCTGAGCAGGCCGGCACACGTTTTCTGCAGCACTGGTTTTTGTACAACAATGCGCACTGGTTTTCTGCAGCACTAGTTTTCGTACAACAATGCGCAGCTTGTGGGCAAGCCACACAAGCTTAGGGCTTTTGAAGCCCTAAGTCTCAAGGGTCTATAATCAAGAAACCAGCCTCAATGGCTGCTCGACGTGCGCGCTAGAAGCAAAAGACCAGGCTGCTCCTGTTTTTTGCCATGAAAGCTTCTTCAAAAGCTTGATAATAATGTTCGTAAACACTAATAGTGTTAATTAACACTAATGATATAACTAATCCAACAAAGGGGAGCTATTTCAGAGTGTTTCTAAATACTAAGAGTGTTCTTAAACACTAATGGTTAATCTAATCATCAATGCAAGTGTCATTAGACACTAAAAATGTGCTCTTAATAGTGTTGCTAAACACTAACGGTGATCTTAATCACCAAAGAAAGTGTTCTTTGACACTAATGACGCTCATCTCCATCAGAATTAGTGGTTGGGCACAAACCCTAAGTGCTAAACCATAAGCTTCATCATCTTAATCTCTTTTTATGCAACATCCTTGGCTTGATTAAGGGTTCTTGCACTCTCATAAGCCATTCTCTTTCTACTTAAGCCAAAATATCACAAATGTTTTGGTTATCTTCTTCATAAATCAGCCCATTACACTCTTGTAATCTCCCTTCAATACCCAATGTCAAAGGAAAACACCCAAATTAAGAAGTTCTCAGGAGAGGGTTTCCACACTTGGCAAGTTCTTGTCAAGTACAAGATGATGTCCAAAGGTTTTTGGCCATTCATCTCCGGCACTAAGGTTATTGATCAAACTAAGGCTAAAGATATTGAAGATGATGAGAGGGCACAAGCCATCATCATGCTCCATCTTGAGGGATGAGGCTCTTATTCACCATGTGGACCAGCTTCTAACTACAAAGGAGAAATGGGATGAGCTTGACAAGCTCTATGGAGCTCGTGGTAAGAATTCCAAGATCTCACTTAAAATTGAATTTTTCAGCTTAGAGCTCAAAGAGGGAGACGACTTTGGACCTTTATCTCTCACTTGAAGGGCCTTATGGCTCAAGCAAGAATGGATGAAGATGATGTAGTGGCTGTTTTTTAAAAGCAGTCAAGAAGGTGTACCCCACCTTAGTCACACCACCCTGAAGAACATACCTAATCCCACCCTTGAAGGAGTCATTCAATCTTGTCTTGATGAAGAAAAGAGGCCAAAGGGAGGAGTTGAATCTTCAAATGCATTGACTCCATTGAATATCGAACAAGCTTTGTCACATCAAGTGAGCAAAGTAAGGTGTACCCATTGCAAAAAGGTAGGTCATTTTGTAAATAATTGTTGGATCAAATATCCCAACAAGATAAAATGTAACAAGTGTAAACAAACGGGACATATCACCTCTAAATGTCCTAACAAAGAGTCAGAGGCTAACTTTGTATCAACCTCTAACTCCTCTGAGCACTTGTTTTAAATCTCAATGTAACAACACTTATATTCCTAATCCTTGTACACCTAATGTTATAAAGGCAACCTATGTCCAGTACCACCTATTCCAATTCTTTCATAGTTGGTATTGAGGGAGGGTATTAAAAGACTAAGGTCATGTAAAAGGGTAGGACAAGGGTGTGTGTGTGAATGGACTTATGGTCCACTAGCTCACCTATTTAAAGGTGGAGCTAGAAGGCATTAGAGTGTGAGATAAGGTCAAGTCGTATTCATAAGCAACTTAATAAACAAGATGTGTTCTTGTATTTTGTGGGTCTCTCTCCTCCATTTATCTTGATCTAGCAATAGCACCACGTTCTCTCAACACATGTGGGAGTGAATCTTAAGGTTCCATGTCCTACTTCTGCTCCTTCATTGGAGCTACACCCAAAGATAGGGTGGTTAAACACCTTCTTCATAAAATTTAAGGTGCTATTTATAGAGCTAGTTAGTGAATACAGAGTTCAGAGGACCGTGCGGTTCCTATTTCAAGGTGTTCCAATGTTCCTCCACTCACGTCTATGCTTCGTTGGTCGTTTCCTCCCAAATCTCCTCGCTTGAGGTGGATCTAAAAGAGTCTAGCCTTCTTAACTCTGCAGAGCACTCTACTAAATGTTGGTTGTTCAGTGGGACCAAAGGCTTGGTGGGTTTGAGGAGGTCTAGTTTGATGCATTGCCAATTGATTATATTATTGTTTCCAATGATTAGTCAAGCTCGGGTTCGTTTTCAAATGTCTTGGGTTCTTCTCAATCACTTTTCAAAGGTCTTGGGTTCGTTTCAAAGGTCTTGGGTTCTTCTCGTTCACTTTTGAGAATGGTTTTAGTCAAGTTTTCTTTTGCTCTACTTGGCACACATGTCTAGGTTCATGCCTTTAGATTCATGTCTCCATGCTCATGTCTACAAGCTCACGTATGCTAGTTCACATGTCTAGGCTCAAGTCTCGTGGCTCACATATGTAGCCTCACTCCTTTTTTGTATGAACTCGACTACATACTCATGTCTAGGTTTACGCCTCTAGACTTATGTCTGCAAGCTCACGTATGGAGGTTCAGATGTCTAAGCTCAAGTCTCTTGGCTCACATATGTAGGTTCACGTATGTAGCCTCACTTCTTTTTTGTATGAACTCAGCTACATACTTCTCTGGTATGAAATAAGCCTACTTTTGTTGCCTCTCTTGCCTCTCTTGCCACACAAGGGTAACTTCACACTCTTTTGTAAACTGGTTAGCCACATAGATAGCTTGGCTTTGTCTACTTCTTTAGCTTTCTTGACCTTTCTAGGAGGGTTGTGGGCCTCATGTACTAGGGTTACTATAGTCTTGGTTGCTTCTGGTTCTTAGTATTGTAGTCGGAGAAGTGCATCCATGTCTTGCTTGTGAGAGTTGTTGAGCCCCTCTTAGGTGGCCTTGGTAGAGCTACTACGAGCTCGTTCTCAAGCTTGTGGACTCCTCTTTTTATTTTATTGACCTTGGCTTAAAACTTTGCCACCTTCTCATTTGTGGTGAAGTTTGAGCTTTTGATGCTCAAATTTGGATAAACTCATCCCAACACTTTTCATGTTATTGCTCTAGAGTATGTGCCGCTTGGATGTCTCGATCACATGGCTAATAAGCTCAACCTACCAGTGGGTGTCAATTTGAAAACTGAATTTGAAAAGTCCTTTGGGGAGCTAAAAGGTCCATGAGGGACCAATCTATGGCTTCTTGGTTAAGATTTTGTTGGAGGTGGAGGATGAGATGGTCTAGATGGTGGAGGCAAACCAATGTGCACACATTTATTTTAGTATGATGTGGGATTGAAGATGTTGGTATGATGTGGGATTTAGTGAGGGATTTGTAAAGGGAGGGGGGAGCCTACTCATGTGTCATTTGTTGACTTTCTTTATGAGTAGCTTTGGCTTAGACTTCATCGCCTCTCCCAAGGTGGTTCCTATGCAAAGAAGTCATGTGACTCAAACATATCACTTCCCAAGCAGAGAGTGTTATGGATTGGGGAATTCGTATGGTGGCTTTTTAAGGGAGCTATTGTGGTTAACTCTTGGTGGGCAAAAGGCTCATGGATGGTCGAATGGTCATCCATGGGGTGCGATGGGTGAAGAGACTAAGGGCATAATGGTTTGACAAGGGGGAGGCTAGCCTTGCCCCTACTAGCCTATTCAGTTGAGCATTTTTTTTTGCCAACTCACCCATGCTTATGTCCTTGACTAGGACATAAGCATTTTTTTTTGCCAACTCATCCATGCTTATGTCCTTGACTAGGACTTTTGTTGGTGTTGGTGGGGCTCCTTTAGTCGAGGCTTTGGATGACCCATCTCCGATCTCTTATTGGGTGGAATGACTTCTACATCCCCATCTCTTAGTTTAGGTGGGATTTCTACATCCCTATCTTGTAAGTTATCTATAAGGTCTATTGCCTCATGCAGTAAAAGCACTCATCGAATATGTAGAGATGGTCATGAAGCCTACTTCTCTTGAGACTAATCATAGATCTGCCAATGGGTGATAAGTCATCTAGCCTTTTATGGGGACCTGATCTTATATGGAGATACTTGGTTCTAATAGTGTAATCCCGCATGGGCTCACCTTCCTCTCTTGCTTAAGGTTATAGATTTATGCTATATAGGGCTCCATTTGGTTCCATTGGGTAAGAATCCTACAATGAAGGTGTGTCTCAAGATCTCATACCTGGCCTTTTTAAGTGGGTTTAGAGACCTAAACCACTGGCCTACTTTGCCTTCAAGGAAAAGTTTAAACGCACAGATCTTGTTGGGATTATTGATCCTACCCATGGCTTTGCAAACTTGATCAAACTTTTTTAAGTGTTGAATGGGATGTCCAATTTAAACAAATTTGGTCATCATCCCTTTAAGATGTGGATTGGCTTGTTTTGCCCAATTCATAGCCTCTAGGTCTATGTTTGTGGCAACCCCCCTTCCCATTTCAAATGTCATCCTAAGTCTTTTACATTTTTACATGGCAGTGGAATGTAAGGGGAAGGTTGTGAAAAATCCTCCTCTTTAGTGTTCGAAACTTTTTGCTCCACGGGTTTGGGATGTGTGGTTCTCCAATGGCACTTGTCCTATCCCAGCTTGGCTTTAGGGCTAAGGACATGTTATGTGTTTGGTCTTATGGAACGCTTAGGTTTGAGATAGGTCCTCCCTCTTCCCTGTGTCACATGTTCCTTGTCCAAAAGAAGAGGAATTAAAACTTTATTTCATGGTGATGAAGAAGGCTTCATAATAAACTTTGAGGTGGTGGGGCACCTCAAAGTTTATTATGAAGCCTTCACCCATCACTACTCTGTTCACCATCGGGATGGTGGTGACCTTTAGGTGGCTAACTGGGTCCTCTATACTCTATCCCTCACTCTTGGGCTTTAATAAGCCCCACCACCTCCATTCTCTCTAACCTCATTGACCCCTCTGGCTTAGTGATGCTCTCTATTTTCTTTGAGGATTTAATTATTTAATGGTCTAGTTTGGGACCTTATGCCACCCTCCTACCTTGACTCCCACCAGTGGCTCAAGCACTCTTTTACACGTAGTGCTCCATCATCGACTATTGTACCACAATCATCACAACCTCTCAAGCATGGGTGAATTCACCTTCATCTTGTTTTTTTTTTCTATTGCCTAGATTATCTTGTTAGATGCATTCCCACGAGGTAATGCCACATGACTTGTTTCAGTTGTGTGTTCATACCTATGGGAGCTATCTTGCTAGATACTTTACCCAAAGGATAAGCTTACTACTTCTTCTCTATAGCATTCATTGGGATGGTGAATGGAGTAGTCGTGGTGGGTGACCTCTACATGGCCAACCACGTCCTCCATACCCTGCCCCTCGCACCCCATGTTGGGCTTTAACTAGCCGCACCATTGAGGCAGTGAATGGAGTAGTGGTGGGTGACCTTTAGATGGCTAACTGGGTCCTCCATACTCTATCCCTCACACCCTCTGTCGGGCTTTAATCAGCCCCATCACCTCCATTCTCTCTAACCTCATCGACCCCTTTAGCTCTGTGATGCTCTCTATTTTCTATGACCTCACCGACCCCTCTCCAATAGTTGCTCTCTCTATTCTCACTAACATTTACATCACTATTAGTGCTCTCTCTATTCTCACTCTTCGATCCCTCTAGCTTAGGAAAGTCTTGTAGTTGCATAAATCTAAGAGCAAGGTGAGTGCCACATCTCACATCCTTTCCATAGCGCCACACACACTTAGAGTTGGCTCTAATAGATGACAAAGTTTACATGCCAATTGGTGCTTTGTGGGCGAGTAGTGGTCGTGTAGCTAGGCATGATTACCTACTAGACAAAACCACTAAAACCTTAATAGAAAGGTTTTGGGAGGAGAATTGCCATGTCTCATCAATTTTCAAGAAAGCTTTGCACACAAGAGAGTCACAACAAGGAGGGTTCATTGAGCATGGTGCTTGCTTTCTTGAAATAACCTAAACCAAGTTGTATTCTCAATTTGTGGCATCATTTTTGGACTTTAAATTTGGGCAAAAGTCATTTGAGAGCTGTAATTATGCCTTGGTTTGTGAGTTACTCTTCTCATGATAACACCACACATGTTGTTGCGCTACCATGTTGAGTTCCAAATGTTTTATAATGTGTTATGTTCTCTTAGGCTACTTTCACAAATGGTTACTCCTACTAAGGAACCTGTTAATCAACTTTACCATGTCAAATAGTAAGAGAAAGAATTAATCAAATACTACATCAACAACGTGAGAAACCTTTATTCTTGATGCTTTGATAATGATAAACTCTCTATTAAATAGTTAACAGGGAGATTTGGAAGGAATCCTTGATTCAACAATGCCTTGTAAGTATAAAAACTTTGAGCGCCATGCTGTAGAAGTGCCATAGACTTTGACCATATACTTTGATGAACTTAATGGAAAATTCTTCAAGTAATCTCCCTAAAGGAACCCCTTCTGAAGCATCCTTTGGCACAATACCTTCAAAGGCCATACCAGCCATAATGGTTATGCTCATGCAGCAAATAAAAGTTTGGGAGAAGAAAAGATAACAAAGGGGCCAACCACATCTGTACTCCAGATATGAGTCAATCTGTTGTTCAATATGCGAGACGACAACCACACTAGCATGGAGTTCTCCCACCTAAGACCAATACAATGAGGAATATGGTCTATGTACTACATGAGGATGGGAAACCATGACACTATCCGTTGCTACAAAAGTTAGCCTTAGAGTGGTGGTGACAATAAGGGAGACAAGGTTGAGGGACCTAGCTCACCCACAAGAGAGAGTTACTCTATCAAAAGTGGCTTGAGGTGAAAGCTAGTAAGACCCTTGCAATCTCCCCTTCTTCTCTCTATCTTACAAAGGCTCAAATGCTCTCTACTATGAAAAATCTCTCATACCTATCCAACTTGTGAAGCTACGGCTTAGAGTAATAGATACCATAGTGATGTCTCCATTAATCCTATCATTATTGTACACCTATCATCAACAAATTGGAGAAAATGGCACAAATCACATTTGGGCAGCTTTTGGCACTCTCTCCAAAGCTCAGAAAGGAATGGGGTAAGCTGGATAGCACAAGGGAATCTAAAGAGGAGATAAGTGGTAGCTCCAGAGTTCCATCTCAGAAGGGGAGGTGGAGGGAGTTGCATTTGGTCTTTCCCTAGTGGGAAGGGATCGAGGCAATGGAGCCTTGGAAGGGGAAGCTTCTTCAACCATGTTCAAGAAAGGAGATGTGGACCTCACTAGTCTTCACCAACAAAAAGAACTTCTTGATGAGTCCATAGCAAGTACATGAAAGGGAGAATTATTTAAAAATGTTGGATGGATTTCCTAACCTTTTTGCAAACAGCTACTCACAAGTATGCCAAGTTACCCTAGTAGAGCACAAGATTGATCTCAAGTTCCAAAGTAAGCTAGTGGTACAGCGGCTAAGGCGTTTGTTGGGAGTAGTGCAAGAGCAGAGGTGCTTAAGAATGAGGTAACTAATTTGCTTGAAGCTGGATTTATTTTTCCAGTAGAGAATTCAGAGTGGATTTCCCCAGTTGTAGTCACTCCCAAAAAGGGTAGAAAATGACGTGTGTGTGTGTGGACTTTTGCCCTCTGAATGCATGCACAAAGAGGGATCATTATCCTCTACCCTTTCACGATGAGATTTTGGATCAAGTTGCAGGTCATGAGTTGTATTCAGTGTGTGATGGATACTCTCGATACTTTCAAATCCTCTACCCTTTCACGATGAGATTTTGGATCAAGTTGCAGGTCATGAGTTGTATTCAGTGTGTGATGGATACTCTCGATACTTTCAAATCCGGATTTGTGATGAAGAAGATCAAAGGAAAACCTCATTTATGACCCCTTGGGGAGTGTATGCCTATAGGGTGATGCCATTTGGCTTGACCAATGCACCAGCAACTTTTCAACGCTTTATGAGTCAGGTATTTGCACCTTACTTGGAAAAGTTTATAAGGGTCTTTTTGGATGATTTTTGCATTTATTCAAGCCGCATGGATCACTTGGAAAATTTGAGGTTGGCCTTGCAAAAAATTGATGATGCAAAAGGGTGTTCTTAATCCTGGAAAATACCGCTTTTGGCACGAAGAAAGGTGGTTCATTTGGGACATGTTATCTCACAAGAAGGTATAGAGATGGATCTTGAGAAGGTGCAGGCAATTGTGGCCCTCCCATCACCTACCAATGTAAGGGAGGTAAGGAGGATTTCGGGTAAAACAAAGTATTACCAACACTTTGTTGATATGTTCTCTGAGAAGATGTATCCTATAAATCTGTTGACAAAGAAGAATGTTTCTTTCCAATGGGGCCTGATCAAATTCAATCTTTTTGTTTGCTCAAGGAATGCATGAGTCAAAGTCCAATTATTCGCAATTGGTCATCTGACAAATGAAAGGAGAATATAAGGCAAGGAGTCCTAATCTCCAAGAATTGTATAAAAGGGCAATGGAGTTAAAAGAAGCTTTTAAGTTTTGTAAATTTGTGCATGAGTAGCTATTCTTGCATTAATGGTGGATACAGGTTGGCCTGAACTCCAAGATGTTCAACACTATTTAGATACAGGATACTTCCCTCCTGGATTGAATCTTCAACAGAAGCAAAGGCTTACAAGGAAAGATCATCCTTACACAATTCTAGGGGATGTTCTTTACAAGCAAGGTAAGGATAAGATTCTTAGGAGGGAAGTGAGCCTGGAAGAATCTAAAAGGATTATGGAATTATGTCATGAATGTTCAGGTCACTTTGCCCAACCAGCACAACTCGGGAGGATCCTTAACATAGGTTATTATTGGCCTCGACTCAACAAAGATGTCTATGAGTGGTGCAGAAGCTGTGAAGTATGCCAGGCATATGGGCATAAGCAATTGGTTCCCAGACCCTTAAACCCTATCCCAGCATATGGGCATAAGCAATTGGTTCCCAGACCCTTAAACCCTATCCCAGCATATGGTCATTTTGAAAGGTGGGGATTAGATTTCGTGGGCCCACTTCCTCGTTCCTCACATGGGAAGTATTACATATTGCTGGCCCCACAGATTATGCAACAAGGTGGGCAGAAGCAAAGGCCACCATGGTCAATAATAAAGCAGTGGCTGTGGCATCCTTTCTTAGGGAATACATATTTGCCCGATTTGGGTGCCCATTAGAAATCCTTACGGATGGGGGGAGGTCTTTCAAGAATGACTTGATTGAAGCTTTGGTGTAGAAATTAAAAATAAAGCATGCTATGTCAACTCCCTATTATCTCCAATGTAATGGTTTAGTAGAAAAAACTAATGGACTGCTTTGTGGATCTTTGTCTAAGCTAGTGAATACTATGAAAGAGAAAGTGGGATGTGCATTTGCCAAAGGTCCTATGGGCCTATATAGAAAAACTCACAAACTCTCTCTTGGTTTCACACCTTTTCAATTAGTTTATGGAATGGAGGCTATTTTGCCAGAATTGGAAATCACAAGCCTTCGCACATCTTTTGCATGCTTGAATAATGAAGAAGAAACACATGCCCAACGCCTAGTACAACTGGAGACCTTTGATGAGAGGCGACTTCAGGCACTTCAAAATTTGGAGGCTGCACAACAATGGCGCAAGGCAAGGCATGACACTCTCACGAAGGAGAAGAAGAAGCCAGAGCTCAAGCAAGGAAGCTTAGTCATGAGGTATGATGGCCGTGTGGAGAAACGGCTAGATAAGAAGCTTCTTCGATGCTGGGAAGGCCCCTTGAGGATAAAGCAAAAGTTCAAAAATAACACCTATATCTTCTAGAGGATGCAAGTGGCCAACAGGAGGTTCTCGGATGTGCCAATGAGTACCGGCTAAAGCTATTTTACCCTCGAGCACCATGGATAGCAGACCCCCAAGACAAGCATGGAGGATCTGCTGGGGGGGAAGATGTGACATGAAAAATTGATATCTTTCATTTTCAATTTTGTACATATTTTGATGGTTTCTCAATGGTAATAAGGTGGAAGCTTGTCCACAAACAATGGAATAACGGCGTGGTGATGCGGCGGCTTGGCAGCTACCCTGATAACAGCATTCTATCTTCAAATATAATGGTTTTACTTGATTTAGGGTGCACACATTGTAAATGCCACAAGTATGCTTGTTAAATACTTTGGTATGGTAGATAGGCTGGTGACGTGGAAAATAAAAGTGGGCCTTCATGCTCACATGGATTTTAATTGTATTATTAATATAGTATTCATCATAAGGCTACAAGTTGGGGAGTGTGGAAGGCATGTGGAGGAGTGTGTGTAGATGCATAATTGGGAAAGATTCTTCTAGAATGCCTACATGGAAGAGGAGAATTCCGCCATGTGTAAGTGGGATCTCCACCTACACGCCACTTAGACTTGGCTATTATCTCATCACACTTTCAAAGTCAAAAAGTCTTCAATTTAATAATCAATTGAAGACAGCCTAAGAGGACAATTGATGGTGACATCTACCCTTATGTCACTGAAGGGTTGAAGATTTTTATGTTGTAATTTGTACCAATGGAAGAGAGGGTGATTCTCCACCTATAAAAGGAGCCCTCCTCTCCCTTTCAAATCAAATGAATGAAGCCTCCTCACTTGAGCATTTTGTGTCATTACCATTCTCTTATCTTCAAACCCTTATTCAAACACTCTCATGTGAATGTCTCATTTAGCATTAGCTTCTCATGCTTAACCCAATTTTGGACCTAATTGATGATTCTTGATAAGTGGGATAAGGAGTTATTATCTTGGTGTGCCTGTGACTTCTCAAGGTACCCCTTGCATTATTGCCGCCCTCCTTTGGAGGTACCAATGGTTTTAGTGGTAATGAGCATGTGGAAAGACTTTGGGGACCATAGATAAATCTTTACGATTGTCTGCACTGAGCAATGTTAACCCTTACCCTCTAGCTTGAATCGTGAAGGAGATGAAAGGCAAGAGGCTATGTGAAAATTGAGGTTTCATGCAAAGAGAGGGAAGTGCAGTTTTTGTGGTCTAATACCCAAATTTCAACCGGTAATTACTCATCACTCGGGTATTGGTTTCTAAAATTGATCATATGGCTAGAAAGCTCTTTATCTGCTCTTTCCACTCATGTAACTAATTTCTTAATGCTTTACTTCATTGATGATCAGAATTTCTCCCAAAGTTGATATTTTTAGGCGAATTTTGGTAGTTTTATAGTCTTGTAGTAAAATGCTCATAACTTTTCGCTTGGTTGTCCATTTTCAAAAGCTTTTATATAGACGCGAAGCTCTCTTCAAGCTCTACGTACCTATGTAATCCTCTTTTATACAATCTTTATAGATTTAAAACTGCAATTCTCTGTGTATCTCTATTTTTTATAGACTTTTGGCCATTATTTCTTCTTAATAATGATTAATTTCTCTTAATCTCTTATCAAAAAGCAAATCCCATGTATCTTATCCTCTTGTAAGTGATTGTTATATTCTTTTACTTTAAGATGTTCCATCCAAATCGCCCAATTCGAACGGATAAACCTTACCAACATTCCCCGTATCTTTCCGTTCACATAATCCTGAGCCGGAAGATTTTCTTCCAATAAAGAATTGCCCTCTTGTTTGGAGCTGTAAGACTGGCAGAAATTCTTGCTTCTCTTGAGGCTTTCATCTTTCCTTCCATGAATTATGATCTCACCTTTGATGTGTTTATCTTTATCTTAACCTAGGGAGAGAAAGGGAGGTTCTAAGGCTGTGAGGTTTCATACAAGTGTGCTTTGATTCTAAGAAGTGACCGAAGTCAAAACCCCAACTTTGTGTCACATCTTTTGGTGGAGTTGACGGGCAGGTTTTACTTAGAATTATTCTATTTTAACCTCAAGGTCCCGCATGATTAAAGAAAAGTTATTTTGAAATAAGTAAATTTTCCTTGTTGCTACTCATCTTTTGGTGCAAGATGTTTAACATTCCGGTGTTCCAAGGATCGGAATAAGAAGACCCGGGGAGTTATCTCAGAGAGTTTAACCGAGCATGCCGCTTGACGGGTTGGTCTATGAAGGAGAGGGTAGAAATACTTCCAGATTTCTTGGAGGGTGTGGCCTTAGCTTGGCATGAGGCTTTGCCAGAGGAGTCCAAGAATGATTTGGAAAGGTTGACCAAAGCAATGAAGGAGAGATTTGGGACAGCGGAGTCACCAAATGCTTTACTATTGCCAAATTGGATCAGATTTTCCAAAAGGAAGGAGAGTCACTTTCTGCCTTTTCAGTAGTGAGGTATGAAGCCTTGTTCATTTTCCAATGGGGGCCTGATCAAATTCAATCTTTTTGTTTGCTCAAGGAATGCATGGTAGACCAAGGAGATGGTGGGAAGATGATTTTCACCAATCTAATGAAGAGTCCACAAGTATATGCTGATGAAGAATCTTGTCCATGAAAATAAAGTGTGCTACCGTCTGTGTTGATGTAGCCAACTACTTCTGCTCTAGGTTTCTGGAAAGTCAGCTTCATCTCTGAAAGTCCACAAGGTGAGTTCTCCCTTGGGTCCTAAAATTACAACATCCAACAAGTAATTACATTCTAGAAATCAATACATCATTTTCTTATGCTTTTAATATTTCCATTTTAGTTTTTGTTTGTTCCTTTTCCTTACAAGCAACTCGGTAGGGACCTCAGTGAACCTTTTATCCATACCTCATGCCTTCTCACTGGGTCTTATGGGCATCTCGGTAGGTATCTCATTGAGCTTTCCCTTCTTGCTTTCATGCCTCTTTATCCGGGACTTATAGGCAACTTAGTGGGGATCTTTAACTGGGCTTCTTCCGATCCTCATGCCTTCTCATTGGGTCTTACAAGTGACTTGGTAGTATCCTCAAGGCAAGACTCTTCTTGCCCTCCTACCTCATTTTAGGACTTACAGGTGGCGCGCTTGGGATCTCGCATGGGCTTCCTCTAGACCTCATGCCTTCTAACTGGGACTTACAAGCGACTCAGTAGTATCCTAGCTAAGCATCTCCTCTGGCCCTCTCATACCTCATTCTTTCAATATTCATATCACGGAGGGACCTCGCTTGAGCTTCCTCTCTAGACGTCATGCCTTCTCACTAGGACTTACAGGCATCTCGGTAGTATCCCAACTAAGCATCTCTGTGGTTAGACCTCACATGGGCTTCCTCCGGACCTCATGCCTTCTCACTACTGGGACTTGCAGGCGTCTCGGTAGTATCCTAGCTAAGCATCTCCTCGACCCTCTCATGGTTCATTCTTTCAATATTATTATCATTTTTTTATTGATACCATATTTCAAGATAATACTTTCAAGAATTAGCCAGTTACTTACCATTCATGTTCATCCGGTTATCCACCCCAAGTTTCCCATGGAGGTGAAGGATGTATTCGATGTACTCCATGCAATAGGCATAGATGAGCTGGATCATCAAAGCCAACATGTCATATGCCATATATATGTGCTTCATTTTCTTCCCATTTTGTGTTTGATTTGATTTAAGCCTTCGTAACTAGTACACCACACTAGCGCAAGCCACATGAGACTCCAGAATACCCTTAGCATAATAATACATGGTAGCAGATGGACAGGGGGTGCTCGAGACGCGCTTTAAAAAAAAAAGCACTGACGGAGGTCTTCCTCCATGTGGCCAACAGTGAGTCTATCAAGACCAACAACACCATTGTGCAGCTCAACAAGATCTTCAAGGATGGCATTGGCCTAAGCGGCATCTTCCACAGCGCGATTGAGGTTTTTTTCTCTTTGTCCTTAACTCTTTTTTCACGACATTTTGTAGCTAAGTTGAAAGTTCTCGCCCATGGCTACACAGGAAGAAAAGCTTGTGTCGAGCGAGATATGCAAGGGAACAAGAAGAAGAACGACCTTGGCTATGGCAGTAATGGAAGTGAAGCGGTGATCCGGGCACATCTTGGGTATGCTGCCACCTCTGTGAGGCGCGTGCAACAGAAGGATCTAGGGCAACCAGCAAAGAGGGTGAATAAGAAAGATATACTCTCAGAATTCATCTTGGGCAGCATACCTTTTTGCAAGAGCTGGCTGCCAGGATCAGCTCTGGAAAGAGTTGATGAGTTTTGCGGATTGGGCATCCTTACCCGATTTGCCTCACGGATGGTTAGGTTAGGCTCTGGCCTTTAGAATCTCTGACGAGACTGAGGTTCTTGTGAACATCAATGAACGTAGAAATGCAAGCTTCGAAAATCGCATCCCTGGTGTATTTTTCTTCGATTTGCAGAAGTTAATAGCACCAATGGCCCTTAAATGACACCGTCCTATTTGGCCTTCCTGTCATGAAGCGAAGACCTCATTTTCAAAAGGGAATGGGCTCAAAAGGTTGAAGATCTTCCGAATGAACCAAATGGCGATGGCAAACTTTCTGGCGGGCCAAGAAGATAAAGCCCCCCGGCAATGATGAAGGCGGAATTCTCTGGTTATGGCGAAAGCCCCCAGGATGTATGGGCAAGAAGGTTAAACTTTATAAAATCCATAATCCTTAACTAAGTTGAAAAATCCATAATCCTTAACTAAGTTGAAAAATGGCTATGGGCTAAGCTTTTGGCATGCTTTTAATAGCATGGGGCCACCAAAGATGCAAGAAGTACTTAATGATGCATAATATAAATATCAAGAACACCAAGAAGCATGCTAATCTTCCTTGTCATGGGGTTTTGAGAAAAGCAACAAACATTATGGTGGTTAATTTAGAATCAAGAAAGAATCATGCATGCTACTAATGTCTCTTCTTGCAAGAGATATGGATTAGGCATTTGACTTTTGATCAAGAGCTTATGGGCAAGGAGAAGATTGAAGCTTCTCGTCCCACCGTGATCGCAAAGTGTTAGCATCGCCGTGCTAACATGGGGGAACACACATGCTCCTACACATATAGCCATGGAGTACACATGTACACATGAGCATGGAGTAGGAGGCATGTATCAAGAATAAGATAAAAGATACAAGGTAAACATACAAGCATAACAACATAACGTCATAGTGTATTTCAGATCCATGTATCATATATTGTGTGTCCAAGAATCATGTACATACGATATTCATAGTCATGTCATGTCATATCATGTCTAATTTGCATACAAGAGGGGCTTTATATAGCCATCCAACCATGTGACTCTTGGGATACCTATGTGACTCGGGCTACCCATGTGATTATTGGGCTCTTGGATGGGGGGCAGGAGTAACCATTGTCACACCAAACAATGCTGGGAGAAATGGGAGGCGCCAACCATGGATGACACGACCTTGTTAGTGTGATGGAGCCACTGCTAGGCCCATAGTTCTTTTAAAGGATTTAAAAATCAAGATCCTTGGAACCACCTTCCACCACACCTTTGTCGTGATGAACTTCGGCCAACATTAGTTTCGTACGATTATATCCTTAGACAAAGCTTTATGAGGGAGACAAAAATGATCCATGGTTGGGATACTGACCACATCTATATTCGGAGAAAGGATCAAACAATCAAGATCAACGTACACACTTGGAAGCTCCATCCCATGAACAGTTGACTCTTCGTAGTAGAGGACCTAGTAAGAACCACCCGGTCCAATACAGTCCACCTGTGCCAAACTTGCCACAAAAAAAATAGATGAGGAAAAGGATAGCAAGGAATGTGCACCCCTCCCGGAGCCGAAAGACTCTGAGAATTGGATGCATATCCTTGCCACCTTGGACATACTTCTAAGGTGCACGAGAACCCGGTTCGCGATAGTTGATGGGCAAGAGATTACATCTCTCTACATGCTTAGTATCGCATACTTGCATAAAGTCACTACTCATGAGCCCGAAAAGGCCAATAATGTGGAACCATTACGGAAAAAACACTCACATAGAACTTGCAAAGCCGATGGATTCCCCGAACAAGAATGACATGTCTTCCCTACTGACTCAGACACCCATTGGCTTAAATACGTAGGGGAAGTTGAAGCACATGAATACTTCAACCAAGTATGGCAAAAGGAGTTCACCAATAACTCCCTCCTGGTCCACGCGTCCCACCCCCAAACAAACGGAACCCATTGACCCCCAACCCGAACCCCAAAAGCTCTGCGTGCAAAGCATAGAAGAAGAAGTTAGCACTTGCAGAGTAAGAGGTCAAAAATTTGATAGAAGAGGAAAGCGTTAAAGTGGAAGAGACTAAACAAGTGCCCAAACACTTCATAACCTTTAAGATGACCGATCGATTTGTACAATATGACTCGACCCAAAGGTCTCACAAAACGGAGAGCCAAGGACCTTGTATGATGGTCCAGCGCTAAGGTGAAGGAAGTTAATCTGGTAGGCCCGGGCGAATACCCGAGGCCTATTTACATTGGGGATGACCTCTCAACCAAGAAGGAACCAAACTCATCACTCTCCTCACTAAATTCTAGGATTTCTTTGCCTAGAAGTACATAGGTATGAAGGGTATACCTCCCGAAGTGGTCAACACACTATTCCTATGGTTGATGGAGCGAGACCGGTCAAGCAAAGAGCTTACCCCATGACTCCAAAGTACTCAAAGATGGTTTGGGAAAAAATTGATCAACTTATAGATGCTGGATTCATCTATGAAATTGAGCACACAGAATGGGTCTCACCCATAGTGACAGTGCCCAAAAAGAACAGAAAGGTGCACAGCCTACAAAAGAAGTATCTCTGAAAATTTCATTAAGTCTTTATGGATGACCTCTGTGTCAATTCCACGTGGAAAGCACACCTTGAATGTTTACAGAAGGTGCTATAAAAATGTAGGCTCTACCATATTTCTCTAAACCCTCTCAAATGCCAAGTCTTAGATTGGCATGGTGTCATCCTGGGACATATTGTCTCCAAACTAGGAATCTCCACTGATGAGACAGTAATGTGTGGCTCATCCTTGAGCTGCCTTTACAGTTGGGTGTGTGCTGGCTCAACCTCGTGAACATAAGATGGATTTCCCTATTAGCTTTGCTAGCTGCCAACTCAATGAGACAAAACAAAATTATACCACCACCAAGAGGGAAGGGTTAGCTATGGTTTACACGGTTAAGAAGTATCACCATTATCTTCTGGCAACCAAACTTATCTTCTTTGCATTCGGTGGGAGTCAATGACGATTTACTAGACGCTATCTTATTCCAGCTATGCTTAATTCCGGAATGGGTAGAGGAGGTTGCACACTTCCTCGTCAATGGCCTACTAGTTGACCCACTCCTCAGCAAAGACCGACCACGACACCTCATTAAATAGACAGCCCCTACCAATTGATTGTAGGCCGACTCTACAGGCCGAGGAAGGACAAAATTATAAGACATTGTGTATGAGAAGATGAATATGTATTCCTTTTAGAGCAGGTTCACTCTGCTTGTGCTGGGGGAGGCAGGGCACTTCATAGCAAATGTCAATGTGCGCAGAGTCCTCACATCGAGACTATGGTGGTGGCCAACCTGAATGGTCCACCTAGCTGAATATGTCAAGCAGTGCGACGAATGGCAACGAGCAACAATTCCATGCTTTAAGGACAGTATGCCTCTGAACTCGGTTGTGTCCTTGCAACCATTTGGAAAATGGGGCATTGATTTCATAGGACCCATTAGTCCCTCGCGGTTCGATACACTCAAGCTCAATACATCATCGCAGCCACATGGACTGTTGCACAAAATGGGTTGAGGCAAGGGCTACCTGCAAACCGGATGCGTAATCTACTGCAAAGTTCCTTTATGAGTCAGTGATCACTCATTTCGGATGCCCTCTTGAGATTGTAAGCAACAATGGTACACATTTCATTAATGAGGTAATAAAATTCCGCTTACAAGAATTCCTCATTACTCATAGGAAATCTTTCCCATACTACCCCCAAGTCAATGGCCAAGCAGAGAGCACCAATAAAGTTCTTTGTGCCATATTAACCAAAATAGTTGAAACCAGCCGCCGCAATGATTGGGAACAAAAGTTACCCGACGGCACTATGGGCCTATCAAACATCCTACAGGGCTGCCACTAATGCGACACCCTTCAATTTGACCTATGATACTGAAGCGGTCATGCCTATGGAGTTCTTGGTCCCAAGTTTGCAAATTGTAGTAAAGGAAAAACTCACAAGTAGTGCCTGTCCCCTTTTTGAGCTAGAAAAGCTTCGCGCGAAACATGCCTCCTCCTCGTTGTATATAGTATGATTGTCAAAAAATTGAGGCACAAACAGTGGTTTGATGACTAGCTTAAGGATAAACAAATGAACGAGGGCGACATGGTCCTCCTCTTTATCACAAAATCCCATAAAAAGAAACTTAAACTCAGAGGCTTAGAACCTTTCCTAGTCACTGAGATAACCCGCAAGGCACAGTGTGCATAGAGACACTCGACAACGTCGAGATGACGGGATATTTCAATGGTAGAAAATTGAAACATTATTATGGCCCACTAATACTTCTTTACATTTCTTGTGTTTAATTTGTGCCCTCACACCTTGTACTCGTATTTATACTTTGTACTTTTCTTATTGTAATGTTATGATTTTGTTTCATGTAGTGATAATGATTTTTTATATTAAGCTTATCGATATTCTTTGAATTCTTTATGCATATACACATGTTGAATAAGAACTTTCATTGTCGTAGTTGCACTAATAGTTCACTAATAGTTGCACTCTTATACTATATCTTTCCAATGTTTGCACAAATCACCAATGTCTTTTAGCTTTACTCTAAAAAACCCTCTCATGGCTCGGTTGTATTAACACCCATGAGAACTTGTTGTACTGTTCTGGAATCAACTGCCCCTCGTTGTGTGTTTTATTTTAGAACCTCCACGGTGTCGATACTACTCTTACCCTTTCTTCTTGGTACCTCAACATATTAAAATAAATATTAAACAAATGATACCTCAACATAAGCAATAGGATTAACCAACATTGAAAGAACACATAATGAAAAATTCAAGATTAATAATTTTACAAGCATAAACCAAATTAACAAGTGAATGAACTTGCTTATTACCTTTTTGCTTTCCCAAAATCACAAATAGTCTCAAAACCTAAAAACCCTAAGATTCAAAATTTACACAGAGAAAAGAAATAATTAGTTAGTATTAGCCATACTAAAAATTAATCTAAACCACAACATTAACAATAGAATGAAGAAACCAAAATTAACAAACTAAGAATTTGTAAAATTTAAATATCAAGAGAATGAAACTACTTATTACCTTTTGGTTTCCCAAACTAGTCTCAAAACTAACAAAACACAAAGCTTCGAAACCTGCAATAGAGAAACACCAAAGATTCAAAAAATCAAAAAATCTAAGAAATTAAAATTTAAAAAACAACCAAAACTTTAAAAGGAAAACATAATGAAAAACACTTCTTACTTCTAGATAGTTGTCAAGCAAAAATCTTCAAACTTTCAAAACCAACAAAACACAAATTGTTATAACTTGCAAAAAATTGGTAGAAAAGAGAAAAATCTAACATTAGTGTAGCATTAAACTTATTTATACAAAAAAAACATTAAAAATTTTAAAGCTTCATAATATCATAGACAAAATGTTCTTCTTGCCATTCTCAAGCTTACCACCACAGCTGTAAGAGAGTGCTATGAAAGGGTAACTACAAGGTGGAATGAGAAATTAGTATTATCTTACTGAGCTTTTGCATAAATGAAATAAATTTCTACTAGAATATGAACATACTAGAGCGAAAGATAACTGTAATTTTTTTCCCCAAAAAACAAAGAAGAAGGACTACCTTCATGGGACGCCATGAGAAAATGGTAATATCTCACTGAGCTTTTGTCCAAATGAAATGAAAAGTTAGGAGAAGATGGACATACTAGAGAGGAAGCTAACTGTAAATTTTCTTCAAAAACTAAGGAAGCATGAGACATGGTGGAATTGAATTCCGTAGAGAAAAAAGGGGGAAAGGTGAAAAAGGGAAAAATTTTAAATCATGAAAAGTGAAAGAGGGAAAGAAATTAGTAATTCACAATAGACATTAATATTTTTGACATGAGAATATTTTATTGACTTCAATGTACATCTGACATTTCTCAAGTTTTTTAAGATTTGGTCCCAATATTTTATTCCACTAGCTTGATCTTGTAAGATTTAGTGGGCAGAGATTGCATGAGATCCATGTTACAAGTGGATCTAGAATCCCAGCTCTCCCATTGGCTGGCCCATTTTTTTAAATACTCTCTTAGAGGGCCCTTTTTAGAGTCTAAATTTATCCCAATGATTAGCAAGCAATGAAGAAGAATTAACCTTTAAAGAAGAGGTCAACGTCATCAAAAAAATAATATAAAGGGGCCTTCTAAAAAGGCTTCCTTGAATCAAAGCCACTTCATAATATCTAAACTCATTTTCATAATGCCACATTTTAGGCAATTTTGTTGAGCCTAAAAGCTAAAGATGCCCATGGGTCATGCAAATATGTTAAGGAGCACCACTGTAAAAACCTAAAAGCCAAAGATGCTCATGGGTCATGAGTAATGTCTCTTAACGGTCATGGATAATCATTTGAGGAGGAGTGTTAGATATAGACAAATAATTATCCATCACATGTAGTGTGCTCTGGATCACAAATTTTTCACTTTTTGGTGCCTATAAAAGGCTTCCTCAACTAATGATGATTATCATGGTTACCTCACTTATGTTTACTCTCCTTGCTCTCATGTGTGTTGCTCTCATTTTGTGTTTATTATAATTAGGGTTTCTATCTTGCTTAACCATCATGACTAACCACTACTTCTATCCACCCTGAAATCGGTCCTCCTTCATTTGGACCTTAACATAGGTGGCATTTTAACGGCTTTTGGAGTGCTATAGTGCCACACTTTTTTAGAGTACCACACTTTTTTGAGCACCTAACACACCCATATTTATATGGGATTTATGCATGCTATGTGTATGCGTATGTGTGTGGCTGTACATATATGTATATGTGTGTGCATATGAGTTTGTGTGTGTGTGTGTGTGTGTGTGTGTGTGTGTGTGCATATGAGTTTGTGTGTGTGTGTGTGTGTGTGTGTGTGTGTGTGCATGTGTGTGTGTATGCATAAAGGATAAATTTTTATATCAAAAGTGTTACTTTTATCATTTTTATTTTCATGCATAGGAGTATGCATAAAGGATAAATTTTTATATCAAAAGTGTTACTTTTATCATTTTTATTTTCATGCATAGGAGTATGCATAAAGGATAAACTTTTATATCAAAAGTGTTACTTTTATCATTTTTTTATTGCATAGAAGTATGCATAAAGGATTAAAAATTTTTTTAATCAAAAGTGTTACTTTTATCATTTTTTTATTGCATAGAAGTATTCATAAAGAATAAATTTTTTATATCAAAAGTGTTACTTTTATCATTTTTATTGCATAGAAGTATGCATAAAGGATAATTTTTTTATATCAAAAGTGTTACTTTTATCATTTTTTATCGCATAGAAGTATGCATAAAGAAGTATGCATAAAGGATAAATTTTTTAATATCAAAAGTGTTACTTTTATCATTTTTATTTTCATGCATAGAAGTATGCATAAAAGATAATTTTTTATAAAAGTGTTACTTTTATCATATTTGATTTTAATGCATAGAAGTATGCATAAAAGATAATTTTTTTATAAAAATGTTACTTTTATCATATTTGATTTTAATGCATAGAAGTATGCATAAAAGATAAATTTTTATTATAAAAGTGTTACTTCTATCATAATTGATTTCAATGCATAGAAGTATGCATAAAAGATAAATTTTAATCGGAGATCGACGTAAATGAATATTCCTCAAGAAATCCATGTTTTTGAAATCTGTAAATAAATGTTCGTCGAAAGAAATTTTAGAAAAAGAGAAATTGAGATAGTACCTTTCGAGAAAGATAATTTTAGGAAGAACCTTTCCAGACCTAAACTCTGACTTAGACTATTAACCAAGACCTAATTCCTTTGTCAATTTCAATCAATGTGACGATGTGCCCAGCTCAGGGAAAATGTACTCAAATCACCCACCGAATCTGAAACTAAGTTAAGACTTGTGATTTTGATGAGAGAATCAAGTTAACAGAATTCGAGAAATTCTGTTTGGAATTGAAAACTGGATCTAGAAGTATTGAGATACGGATTTACGATATTCTCATGGTATTTAAACGAAAATCAAAACTGTAAACTTGCATAGAAACCCTGTCTTCTTAAAAGACTGTCTTACGCCAGAATGCTGGAGGGTGCATTTGGCATATATGTTTATCTAAGGGAAGTTTGGTTGCAACAGCTGGCGGGGAGTGTTCGAGGGACAGCTCACGCGGCAAAACCTGCCGAGGTCTTGACCAGCCTCGGTATGGTTAAAATGGTGCGAGGGCCGACGAAGCGGTCCTTGAGTGGTGCCAGGATACCTAAGGAGGATCCTGGAGGGTTCTGACTAGGCGATGCACGGGCTCGCGGTGCCGAGGACATCCATGCGTATGTCGCGAAAGATATTATATGATGGACCTATGTTTTTTGTAATCTATCACTGGATCTTGTTGTTGACTCGCCGGTCTCAACGAAGAGTCCAAAGTGTTACTATTTTGTTGAGAAACAAAGACTCAATGGAAATTTTGAAGTATGACATGTATAACCCGTAAATTGTTTATCAAGGATTGTTTTTATTAAAGTTTTAATAAAGAGGTGTGTGCATATCTGTTTTCTAAAGCTAAAGTTAAGAAAGGCAATTTCAATTATGGGTGGGTGAGTACGTGTTTGGTTCCACCGATTCCAGTGGTGGCAAGATGGTGCTAACCCATGGGCCGGATGGGGTTAGGCTGGAATCAGTGGAGTTTTAATAATCAAACTGAAAAAATCTTAAGATCACGCTAAGATTCGAGTAGTTAGACAATTTCTTGATAAATTTTTGAAATAAGTGGATCAACGGCTGTGCCTGATCTTAATCAGGAAAAAAGCGTTGATTTTACTAAATTGATCAAATTATATCAGTGATAGTTTCCCTTCTATCTGGTTTTATCAGATGAAGGTTAGTTTAAATTTTGATCTCGTTAGAAAACTCATTAAGGAAAATTCATAAAGGTGGAATCTCCCCCGCTTTCCGGGCATGGGAATTTTTCCCAGTTTCGATTTTCAGAGTGACCACCAGCCTAGTCTTGTGCCCGGACATTCGAGGGCGAGGCCCCGAGTAAGAACCCTGCCCTGCACTTAAGGGGACTGCTTCCGCTGTCAGCTACCGGGAGTCTGGTGCGCGGAGGGGGGAAAGGGATCTCACAATACTCCACTTCATCGACCATGAATGTGCTTTGCTCTCTTTTGCAAAATGCTTATTCTTCCTCTCAAAGCACCTTAAACACTTACTTCACATGAAACAAATGCGGCTCCTTGTTCTTGATATATATCAATATGTCATCAAAGAATACTAGCACAAACTTGAATAGAAAAGGAGCCAATACTCTACTCATCAATCAATGATTGGAAGCTAGTGCATTTGTTAGTCCAAAGGGCATGACCATAAAATGAAACGATCCCTTTCAATCCTAAAACCATGTGGAAATATACCAGCGTGACCACCGCTCTTTCCACTTAAAATATAAGCCCTTGCTTCCCAACTGTTCAACCCTTGCCTGTTGGGCCTTGAACGATGATGAAGCTACTATTATATATATATATATATATATATATATATATATATATGTATGTATGTATGTATATATATATATATATATGTATGTATGTATATATATATATATATATGTATGTATGTATGTATGTATGTATATATATACATATATACCTATATATACATACATATATATATATATATATATATATATATATATATATATATATATATATATATATATATATATACATATATATATATACATATATATATATACCTATATATATATATATATATATATATATATATATATATATATATATATATATACATACATACATATATATATATATATTCGTGCTGTGAACTGACGACTTGAGGAGCGTAGGTGTCTAAAGCTAAAGGTACAGTTGGTACAGCATCAACTCTCACAAGGCTTCCTCCTGTGGTTGCTACAAAGCGGTGAATTAACGACAATGATGCCCTATGTGATACTCTTGAGAGAGAAGAGAGTCACTGAAATGCCTGAGAGAGAGAAGCTACAGCTACTTTGAACTTGTTTAAATGTATGCCTAGAACCACATGCTGCTATTTTGGGTTGTGCCTTGTGAGAGTGCCACCAAAGAGCTTCAAGAAATCATCTAAAATGCTTGTTTGCCCAAGGCGGTTCCCTAGTGCGACCGTTTTTAAGCTAGCTGAAACTACGATAATGATGTATGCGGTAAATGTTGGCTTAACTATAATGATGATGCAATGAGCTTACACTTAATATAGGATACATTCCATCGAAGCTTTCTGAGTTGAGTTCAATGTTGGATGCATTCCATCCAAGCTATCTAAACCCCTCTCCATTTCTACTTTTTTATTTCATCAGTTAAATGTACAAGCATTGTGCAAAGTTCCATCCATACTCTCTTTGTTGCAAATTACATGAATATAGAATTCTTAGCAGCCACCAAGGAGTCAAGAATGCTAGTTTTCCACATCTGTGTTGGTAGTAGAGAGAAAAGATTTCTTTCTTGTTTTGTTTTTGTTTTGTAAAAACGTTGACCGAGCCTTTAGAGGACAAAGCAATGAAGCCTTTAGAGGACAAAGCAATGAAGCCTTTGACTAAGCCTTTAGAAAACAAGGAGATGAAGATTTGAACTATCTCCCAGCAAGATCACATTGGCTTTCTCTACATTGGCATTGACAGTGGTTCCTTATCCTTTCCACTTGCACTTAATTATTGCGAGACCATTGCCTTGGATTTCGCATGCCTCGGATTTCCTCTCCATCCACATGGTTGCATAGATAGCCTCATCATGGATGGGAGCCCTTTATCCTCTTGGGGTCATAAGATTCATGTATGGGTCTTCTACGACATCGACATTCCACCATAGATGTGATTTTTGGCTTTTGTACATAGCCACTTGTATATGTCTTTATTTGGGCATAACCACCCTTCGATTTTGAGGATGAAATCATGTTAGGAGGGGATGGTTTGTAACAAAGTGTTCTTAGGATGTACATGCACATGGGCTTAGGGTCATTTACATGTGGGATTAGGGCACATGGGCCTTGGGACTATAAGGCATGTGCTCTAAGAGTATTGTACCTTTTAACCTTTTGCCATATTTCTTCATACTCATTACACTTTACTTTCCATATTCTTTAGTGCTAATCTCTCTAGCTTTCCCTAATCGAGGCTAATTAGGATAATCTAGATGCACCTTTCTTTCATAATTCATCATAATAACCAAGCAACTCCATATTGTGGAAATGTCCACTAAGAATTACAAATAAAGCCTTTTGCATGTGACACCCACGATCTGTCCTGACTAGCTTTGCAAAATCCATGTTGCACATGCCTCTTCCATTAGTCTTTTGAATGAAACATACATAGTAAGATGTTTCTCTTGCTTCATCTATTGTCTCATCCACCATAAGAGAAGGATAAAGACTTTCTAACAATTGTTGAAGTTGTAAATCCTCCAATGTTTGGAGATGAAAAACACAAACCCTTTGCGATCATATTGTTGTAAGAAGAATAATCATTTTTGGATTGCTTTGCATCAGCTTCCAATGTATATGCTAAATTGCATAAATTTTATACTTCGTGATTATTAAGTTTTCCTTAGCACAGTGAAGTACATCAACTTCATGAAAAGTTTCCTTAGTAATGAAATACATGGACTTCATGAAAGTTACGACTCTTCTTATGCTCCCATCCTTCATAACATCAATATGTTAATGCATTTTTGTGTCATCTTCACTACATCCTTTCATGTGAACAAATTTGTATTTTTTTAACTGCATATATTTCTAGGTAGCAACACCAAGCTTAATGGTTGTGCATATGTTTATGATTAGCACCAAGCTGAATGGTTGTACATCCTTTTCCCTTTCCCCAAGGTCCCTTTGTTTTGTATCTTTCACACTACTGACATTTCATACATTCTTCTTTTCCATACATAATCATTTTTAAGAAGATGAATTTTGACTTCCACTCTTTTCTAAGTTTCCATGCATAATCATTTTTAAGAGGGTGACTTTGGACTCTCGTTTTCAAAGACAATTCTTCTCATTTGAAAATATAAAAGATTCTTACAAGGAGGAGCAGGAGAAGGGTTAGCGCGTTGTGTTTTCTTTACCCACATACCTAAATGTGTGTGTGGTTGTGTGTGTGTGTGTGTGTGTGTGTGTGTGTGTGTGTGTGTGTGTGTGTGTGTGTGAGAGAGAGAGAGAGAGAGAGAGAGAGAGAGAGAGAGAGAGAGAGAGAGATGTTGCAAAACTCAAATGATACTCTTGCAGTTAGGGAACCTCCCAAGTACATGCTTTTATCTTCAGACCTAGACTTTAATAAGACTGGGTGTTCACAACAAAAAACTCTGGAATACCCAATAATTTTGGAGGTAAAAGTACAGTAGAATAGCAAGAAGAAGATCTTTAAAATCATGCCAATAAAAGGTCACAAAGTTGGCAAGAATGTGGGACCTCCATTCCAAAATAGCTAAAACTTGCAGAGTAGTATATCACATCAGATAACAAAGACAAGGTCTTGAAATTATAACAAAAAAATACTAAGCTTTCCATTCCAACCTCTTTCTCATACTCTATCATACAATTAGAGTAGCACGTGAGGTGCTCTCAACCTTCATCTGGTGAACTTAATTCTAGATTTGGAATACACAAGGAAAGTAATGAGAGTGTAAGTGAGGACTCTATGTAGCATTGATGGGAGAGCGTCGTGCATCATATAACCAATGCAAATCGAAGCTTTCATAAGAAAAGCTAATAGTATATACAGGCTCCCCATGGCACCAATCGACATTGATTGATGCATACACTAATTATTTTGAGATGTATAAGTCATATCAAGTCCTAACGCACCAATCGACCTTGACTAAATCTCCCACAAATTCTCTAAATATGTATGCATAAAGGACTTGATAGCTAAGGAATGTTTGTTTTTCTAGTTTTGCTATGAACCAAATACACCCACTCTCTTGATGTTGAGCCAGAAGTTCCCTTATCTCATAAATTGTATGTTGCATAGGGTAGAAGCATGCCAATCAAGATGTTGAAGGCCTAAGTGGAAAAGGGTAGAAGCATGCTGATCAAGATGTTAAGGCCTTGAGTTGCAATAGCCACTCCCACTCTCTTGACGTTGAGCAAGAATTCCCTTAGAAGCACGCCAATCGATATGTTGAAGCCCTCAGCTTCAATAGCTAGCATAAAAATTGACACCTCTAATGGGTTGGAGTTCTTGCACATAGTCATTGAACTCCACAAATCTCGTATGCAAGTCCTCCTTGTTGGAAGCCCTCATCAAGGTCATGAGAATGAAATCTTTGCCAGGATATTTTGACACCTTGGATTTGCTCAAGCGCATCGATTCTCTCCAAATAACCTCAATGATGATGGAATCTTTGCCAAGACGTTTTGACACCTTGGATTTACTCAAGCACATCGACTCTCCAAATAACCTCCATGATGATGGAATCCAATATGGTTGTAGAGTTACCCACTAGGACAATTCCTCTTCATTTTCGTCAACTTGATAAAATATATTAAAAAGAATGAGAGTCATGTGATATGTGACTTCCTTTGTTAGTAAAAGGGTAGAGACAACCCCGAGTAACCATTGTTCTCTATAAAAGAAGCACAACAATGAACTCTCAAAGAAGAAATGAATTTTGAAAGCAAACCATCGGAGAAGAGTGTGAGTTTAGGGTTTAATATGCTTAAACATCAAGATAAATGCATAGAAAAAAATCCACTAAAAGCTTAGGAAGAGAAGACCATGATGCCGGTAACCCTTCAAGCCTAAAACAGCCCTATCAACATTTTCTTAGAACTTTTTGTTCAATATATTTAACTAGCATAGAACATCAGCAAGCATATACATTCAAAAAAGTCATAGAACATCAACAAACAAGCATATCGATGTTACATCTATCAGAGAGGGGCTACTCATGACATAGAGTAGGCATGAGTGTAGGTCACCATCCTTGAGCAAAGAGAGGCCAAGAAATCCATGGAAGCTTGAAAAGTTGTTATTATGATTACTAGCTAGTGATTAATGATGATTAGTAAACTTACAAAATTATTCTTTATACCAAGCCCCATGTTTATACTCACTTAAGCCTTTGGCCCCCCATACCTGGCCTTCACCCAAGCCCATTACCCATGGTCTTGTCCTCTTTATTTGGCCCATAGCTTATGTTTATTATATTTTTACATGTGTTCGGGCTCCAACATCATTACAAAACCATGTGTTTGGGCTCCCAATTGTGTTTATTACATTTACATGTGTTTGGGCTCCCATATCATTACAAACCATCCCCACCCAAAGTATGTTTTATATGAATAAGGTGTGAGTGAGGTATCAAAGAAAGTCACCAACACTTGTCCTTATACAGAGCCTACTTGAGCATTATGGCTTCAAATCTTCATGTAATGCTCTCAAAAATCCTCCAAAGTATGGTACTTGATAGTACATATCTTTCATGAAGTACTACACCCACCCTTTGCATGCATTTTGAGCTTTATCTAGACGTCATTAACAGTAAATTCTAAAAAAAGTCAGAGTACGAGTAAGAGGAGATAAAGCTTGGGGATAAACGGATGATTTCAATCGTAAGAGAAAGTATTAGAAGACTCTCTATTCTCATATATCAAGTTTTGAAACTCTTATTAAGGAGCAAAGATAAATTTCTATAAGGTACACATATATATATATATATTTTTTACTTTTCAATTATATATCATTCTTAGGGAGTTGAGGTATGGCCCCGGCTTCTCTATTAATTGTTAATAGTAATCTATTTGATTGATTTACTAGTAGTTAAAGTTTGTATTCTTTTAACCAATAGCTTATGCCTTAATAAAGAATGTCTTATCGCAATCTCAAGTTGAAATGCTAAAATCTTTGTTGAAAAGGATTATTTTCTTAAGAAGGTAACATGGATTCTGGTCCTATGGTTTAGTTGAGTAAATGGATTGTTATCTTGGTTAAATTAAGGTACAGGTACAACTTCTCCCTGCCTCGACGCTACCCCGTCCTTGTGCTTGTGTAGCCGGACGGCGGAGAAATTAGTAAGGCCCGGAGTCCGCCGCCCATGGTATTCCTCCTCGTACCATTGGGAGAATAAGATTCGTTGATTGAGGCGAGTAATTGCGATGCTGCTAGTTCTGAGGGCGCAAGCTAGTGCGGTGAATTAGCCCACCCTAGTAACCTCCCTTTGAGGGACGGGAGGATCGAGCGACGGAGCCTGAGAGGGCGACAGGTCGGCTTGAGTCCTCGCAAGATGAGCGGCCGATAATGAGGTGTATGGTCTCGTAGGGTTTTTCCTAGCATGTAGAGACTGGAAGGCTAAATCCTAGATCATCGGTATATAAAGGAAAACAATAAGAGAGTCGGTCTGGCTTGTATGGAATTGATTCATGTATAAACCTTTTTTTAAATCTTGTCTTTGGCATTATTATTCTATGAAAAAAAGGGTATTTTATCGAGCCTTGTGAAAAAGGCTTTAATTAAGGAACATATTTATTTATGTCAAACATTGTGGTAGGATTAATTAGAAAACAAATTGACGCGTGAGCAAGGTGGAAAGTGGGAGGATGGAATGCCCCGAGACAGCACCATCCTACAGACGGGTGGACCCAATTAGTAAGGTAGCTTTCCAACAGATTAAGTGAGACCCCTGGCCAGATAAATAGGTTCTTAGGTAGCTCTATTCTAGGAGACTAGGCCAGCCGGCTGTGCCTTACATAGATGAGGAAAAAAGCATTGTCTCTCTAAGAATCAAGACTAGTACTTGCCCAAATTATGATCAATTACCCTATGGGTAATTTGACTTTTAGAAGACCACGCTCCCCCTGCGGGAGTGGACTAGGTCTTACCTACAAATTGTATCCTTGAATCTTTACATGGTCAAGGTGTCGATGAGTAGGAAATTTTCTCCAAGCTAAGACTTAGTAGACTATCTTAAGTGTTTCCCCTATTTTGGAAAGAGTGAACCTTACAATTTGCCATTCCAATGAAAGCTCTTCCTTATGGCATCATAGGTTTTGAATAAGCCCAAATGTCTTGCCATGGGATAAGAATACAAGAATGCATCTCATCCATATCCTTTTTCTTGAAAGTCGAATGAGGCGACACAAGATACACCCTTTCCTTATGGTGTAAAAGACCATTATATAACTAGAAATGAGGTAAGTCATCAAAAGTACCATGCTATAATTTTTGTACCATTTGTGATACCTCTTCATCAATCATATACTCCTCTTGGATATCATCAATCCAATACTTGTGCAGATCCGTGATGTCCGATAACAAGCTTGCCCACGTTCTAGAAAGTAACCCACCATCACATTAACCTTCCCCTTTGTATAAGTGATCTCAAAGTCACAGTTTTAAAGGGTAGCCGCCAACCACGTTATTTTCTTAGGTGAGAGATTAGATTGTAATGATAAGAAGTACTTGAGTACTCTATAATCACAAGCATTGTGCAAAGTTCCATCCATCCTCTTATTGCAAATTACATGAATATAGAATTCTTAGCAGCCACCAAGGAGTCAAGAATGCCAGGTTTCCACATCTGTGTTGGTAGTAGAGAGAAAAGATTTCTTTCTTGTTTTGTTTTTGTTTTGTAAAAATGTTGACCGAGCCTTTAGAGCACAAAGCAATGAAGCCTTTAGAGGACAAAGAAATGAAGCCTTTGACTGAGCCTTTAGAAAACAAGGAGATGAAGATTTGAACTATCTCCCAGCAAGATCACATTGGCTCTCTCTACATTGGCATTGACAGTGGTTCCTTATCCTTTCCACTTGCACTAAATTATTGCGAGACCATTGCCTTGGATTTTGCATGCCTGTGATTTCCTCTCCATCCACATGGTTGCATAGATAGCCTCATCATGGATGGGAGCCCTTTATCCTCTTGGGGTCATCAGATTCATGTATGGGTCTTCTACGACATCGACATTCTGCCATAGATGTGATTTTTGGCTTTTGTACATAGCCACTTGTATATGTCTTTCCTTTGGGCACAACCACCCTTTGATTTTGAGGATGAAATCATGTTAGGAGGGGATGGTTTGTAACAAAGTGTTCTTAGGATGTACATGCACATGGGCTTAGGGTCATTTACATGTGGGATTAGGGCACATGGGCCTTGGGACTATAAGGCATGTGCTCTAAGAGTATTGTACCTTTTAACCTTTTGCCATATTTCTTCATACTCATTACACTTTACTTTCCATATTCTTTAGTGCTAATCTCTCTAGCTTTTCCTAATCGAGGCTAATTAGAATAATCTAGGCTAATCTAGATGCATCTTTCTTTCATAATTCATCATAATAACCAAGCGACTCCATATTGTGGAAATGTCCACTAAGAATTACAAATAAATCCTTTTGCATCTGACACCCACAATCAGTCCTGACTAGCTTTGCAAAATCCATGTTGCACATGCCTCTTCCATTAGTCTTTTGAATGAAACATACATAGTAAGATGTTTCTCTTGCTTTATCTATTCTCATCCATCATAAGAACATGATAAAGACTTTCTTGAAGTTGTAAATCCTCCAAATGTTTGGAGATGAAAAACACAAACCCTTTGCGATCAGATTGGTGTAAGAAGAATAATCATTTTTGGATTGCTTTGCATCAGCTTCCAATGGTTTACTTTATTCTTTACCCATTCCCGATGGGAAATGGACCCACGTCTCTATGGATTTCATTACATGTTTTCCCAAGGCTAAGCATGGGTGGTATCAAATATTTATGGTGGTTGATAGGCTTACCAAATCAACTCACTTCATTGCTTCTAAGACCACATATGGGACATCTAAAATTGCCAAGTATTTCAAGGAGAATGTGTTCAAGCTACATGGCTTGCCACTTCACATAGTATGTGATAGAGACACCAAATTCATGAAAAATTTTTGTATGAGAACATGGGTACACAATTTGCATCTATATAGCCTATCATCCTCAAATATATTGTCAAACAAAGTGTACCAACAGGTGCTGTGACCTCTATACTTGAGGCATTATTGTCATGACATACAATCTTCCTGGGATGAATGGCTATATCTTGCTGAATTTTGCAATAATTCTAGCATATGAGCATTGGGATGTCTCCCTTTGGGGCCATTTATGGATATCAAGTGTATGTGTATAGTCTTTCAAGAAGACAAGGTGGTCATCCCATTGGTTAAAAAAGAGCGGATCTCGAGAAGGTGGAATGTCTAATGAATTGGTGGCTACTCCCACAAATATCACTCAATTGAGGGGATTCTTGGAATTTTCATCTTTCTATCGGAGATTCATTGAGAAATATGCTCACATAGCAACTCCATTGATGAGCAAGTTAAAGAAAGAGGCATTCTTTCGGGATGCTATATATAGCCTATGAGCTTTGAAGAGCTAAAAATTTTCTTAATTTGGCTCCTATTTTGATATGCTAGGGTTTTTTCGAGCATTTCACTATCGAAGAGGATGCCCGTAGAAGAGGGCATTCATGGCAATCGAGCTCTATGTTGGAGGGTTTTGAGCACCCTTTGAATGTATCCAAAGAGATTCTATGAGCCAAAATAGTAAAAAATAGCTTCTTGTAGCTTTTTAGAATTCACTGTTAATGACGTCTAGATAAAGCTCAAAATGCATGCAAAGGATGGGTGCAGCACTTCATGGAAAATATGTACTATCAAGTACTATACTTTGGAGGTTTTCTGAGAGCATTACATGAAGATTTGAAGCCATAATGCTCAAGTAGGCTCTGTATAAGGATAAGTGTTGGTGACTTCCTTTGATACCTCACTCACACCTTATTCATATAATGGTCTTTGACAAGATGCATGTTTCAAGGATAAAACATACTTTGGGTGGGGATCGTTTGTAATGATATGGGAGCCCGAACACATGTAAATGGAATAAACACTATTGGGAGCCCAAACACATGGTTTGTAATGATTTTGGAGCCCGAACACATGTAAAAATATAATAAACATAAGCTATGGGTTAAATAAAGAGGACAAGACCATGCATGGGTAATGGGCTTGGGTGAAGGCCAAGTATGGGGGGCCAAAGGCTTAAGTGAGTATAAACATGGGGCTTGGTATAAAGGATAATTTTGTAAGTTTACTAATCATCATTAATCACTAGCTAGTAATCATAATTGTAACTTTTCAAGCTTTCATGGATTTCTTGGCCTCTCTTTGCTCAAGGATGGTGACCTACACCCGTGCCTACTCTATGTCGTGAGGTGCCCCTCTCTGATAGATGTAACATTGATATGCTTGTTGCTAATGTTCTATGATTTCTTTGAATATATATGCTTGCTGATGTTCTATGCTAGTTAAATATATTGAACAAAAAGTTCTAAGAAAATGTTGATAGGGCTGTTTTAGGCTTGAAGGGTTACCGGCATCATGGTCTTCTCTTCCTAAGCTTTTAGTGGATTTTTTTGAATGTATATGCTTGCTGATGTTCTATGCTAGTTAAATATATTGAACAAAAAGTTCTAAGAAAATGTTGTTAGGGCTGTTTTAGGCTTGAAGGGTTACCGACATCATGGTCTTCTCTTCCTAAGCTTTTAGTGGATTTTTTCCTATGCATTTATCTTGATGTTTATTGTTGTGCTTCTTTTATAGAGAACAATGGTTACTCGGGGTTATCGCTACCCTTTTACTGACAAAGGAAGTCACATCACATGACTACATTTTTTTAATAATTTTATCAGGTTTATGAGAAAAATGAAGAGGAATCGTGTCCTAGTGGTGGGTAACTCCACAACCGTATTGGATTCCATCATCATGCCTCGAGGTTATTTGGAGAGAGTCGATGTGCTTGAGTAAATCCAAGGTGTCAAAACGTCTTGGCAAAGATTCCATCATCATTGAGGTCATGTGGAGAGAATCGATGTGCTTGAGCAAATCCAAGGTGTCAAAATGTCCTAGCAAAGATTTCATTCATGACCTTGATGAGGGCTTCCAACAAGGAGGACTTGCATACAAGATTTGTGGAGTTCAATGACAATGTGCAAGAATGCCAACCCATTAGAGGTGTCAATTTTTATGCTAGCTATTGAAGCTGAGGGCTTCAACATATCGATTGGCATGCTTCTAAGGGAATTCTTGCTCAACGTCAAGAGAGTGGGAGTGGCTATTGCAACTCAGGGCCTTAACATCTTGATCAGCATGCTTCTACCCTTTGTAACTTAGGCCTTCAAAATCTCGATTGGCATGCTTCTACCCTTTGCAACATACAATTTATGAGATAAGGGAACTTCTTGCTCAACATCAAGAGAGTGGGTGTATTTGGCTCATAGCAAAACTCAAAAAACAAACATTCCTTAACTATCAAGTCCTTTATGCATACATCTTTAGAGAATTTGTGGGAGATTTAGTCAAGGTCGATTGGTGAGTTACGACTTGATATGACTTATACATCTTCAAATAATTGGTGGGTGCATCAATCAATGCCGATTGGTGCTGTGTCGAGCATGCATATACTATTAGCTTTCCTTATGAAAGCTTTGATTTGCATTGGTTATATGATGCAAGAAGCTCTCCCATCAATGCTACATAGAGTCCTCACTTACACTCATTACTTTCATTGCGCATTCCAAATCTAGAATTAAGTTCACCTGATGAGGGTGGAGAGCACCTCACGTGTTGCTCTAATTGTATGATAAAGTATGAGAAAGAGGTTGGAAATGGAAAGCTTGGTATTTTTGGTTATAGTTTCAAGACCTTGTCTTTGTTATGTGATGTGATATACTACTCTGCAAGTTTTAGCTCTTTTGGAATGGAAGTCCCACATTCTTGCCAACTTTGTGACCTTTTATTGGCATGATTTTAAAGATCTTCTTCTTGCTATTCTACTGTACTTTTGGCTCCAAATTATTGGGTATTCTAGAGTTTTTTGTTGTCAACACCCAGCCTTATTAAAGTCTAGGTCTGAAGATAAAAGCATTTACTTGGGAGGTTTCCTACTTGCTGCAAGAGTATCATTTGAGTTTTGCAACATCTCTCTCTCTCTCTCTCTCTCTCTCTCTCTCACACACACACACACACACACACACACACACACACACACACACACACACATTACGTATGTGGGTAAAGAAAACACAATGTGCTAACCCTTCTCCAGCTCCTCCTTATAAGAATCTTTTATGTTTTCAATTGAGAAGAATTGTCTTTGAAAATGGGAGTCCAAATTCACCCTCTTAAAAATGATTATGCATGGAAACTTAGAAAAGAGTGGAAGTCAAAATTCATCTTCTTAAAAATGATTATGTATGGAAAAGAAGAATGTATGAAATGTTAGTAGTGTGAAAGATACAAAACAAAGGGACCTTGGGGAAAGGGAAAAGGATGTACAACCATTCAGCTTGGTGCTAATCATAAACATATACACAACCATTTAGCTTGGTGCTACCTAGAAATATATGCAGTTAAAAACATACAAATTTGTTCACATGAAATGATGTAGTGAAGATGACACAAAAATGCCTCAATATATTGATGTTATGAAGGATGGGAGCAAAAGAAGAGTTGTAACATTCATGAAGTCCATGTATTTCATTACTAAGGAAACTTTTCATGAAGTTGACGTACTTCACTGTGCTAAGGAAAACTTAACAATCACACGAAGAATAAAATTTATGCAATTTAGCATATACATTGGAAGCTGATGCAAAGCAATCCAAAAATGATTATTCTTCTTACACCAATATGATCGTAGGTAAAGGGCTTGTGTTTTTATCTCCAAACATTTGGAGGATTTACAACTTCAACAACTGTTAGAAAGTCTTTATCACGCTCTTATGATGGATGAGACAATAGATAAAGCCACAGAAACATCTTACTATGTATGTTTCATTCATTAATGGAAGAGGCCTGTGCAACATGGATTTTGCAAAGCACCTCAGGACTGATCGTGGGTGTCAGATGCAAAAGGCTTTATTTGTAATTCTTAGTGGACATTTCCACAATATGGAGTTGCTAGTATTCTTTGATGACATATTGATATATATCAAGAACAAGGAGCCGCATTTGTTTCATGTGAAGTAAGTGTTTAAGGTGCTTTGAAAGGAAGAATAAGCATTTTGCAAAACAGAGCAAATGCACATTCATGGTCGATGAAGTGGAGTATCTTGGAAATTTGGTGGGAGAGAATGGCATAAAGGTGGATCCAAAGAAAGTGGCATGTGTAAAAGATTTGGCCAACACCAAGCGTTTTAACTCCACTAAGAAGGTTTTTGGGATTATCTTCTTTTTCTACAAGAATTATGGAGGAGCACCATACATCAATAGCGGCACCTCTTACCAATCTTCTTAAGAAAGAAGCTTTCTTTTGGGATTTCAATGCCACAACAAGAGTTTCCATGAACTCAAAGCTTTACTCATCCCTTCAGCCCCCATTCTTGTGTGCCTCAACTTTTTAAAGACTTTCTATGTGAGAGCGGATGTAAGTGGGAAGAGGACTTGGGACTTTTTTATATTAAGTGATATTTACGATGGAATGATGTTCATGTCAAAGGAACAAGGATAGTGATCAACTACCCAATGGTTTACTTTATTCTTTACCCATTGTTGATGGGAAACAGGACCCACGTCTCTATGGATTTCATTACATGTCTTCCCAAGACTAAGCATGGGTGGTATCAAATATTTATGGTGGTTGATAGGCTTACCAAATCAGCTCACTTTATTGCTTCTAAGACCACATACGGGACATCTAAAATTTCCAAGTGCTTCAAGGAGAATGTGTTCAAGCTACATGGCTTGCCACTTAACATAGTATGTGATAGAGACACCAAATTCATGGAAAATTTTTGTATGAGAACATGGGTACACAAATTGCATCTATATAGCCTATCATCCTCAAATATATTGTCAAACAAAGTGTACCAACAGGTGGTTTTACCTCTATACTTGAGGCATTATTGTCATGACATACAATCTTCCTGGGATGAATGGCTATATCTTGCTGAATTTTGCCATAATTCTAGCATTTGCGCATTGGGATGTCTCCCTTTGGGGCTATTTATGGATATCAAGTGTATGTGTATAGTCTTTCAAGAAGACAAGTTGGTCATCCCATTGGTTAAAAAAGAGTTGGAGAGAATGAGATAGCTTCTTCAACTATGCAAGGACAACAATATGAAAAAGCCCAGTGGATGTCCATAGGCATCATGTAAAGTTTCAAAAAGGAGATCATGTACTCTCGATGCACCCAAAGAGCCACCACAACACTCTCAAGGGTTCTACCAATCCCAAGTTTCCTCATAGGTACTATGGTCCCTACATAGTACTCAAAAGAAGTGGTGATTTAGATTACAAGCTGAACCTTCCTTCTTTTACAAGAATCCATAATGTGTTCCATTTATCTAATCTCAATAAGTGTGCGGGTTCTATACCTCAAGAGGTGCAGGACCTTTCACCTATCGATAAAGAGACAGCAATCATTTATGAGCCAAAGAGGATTGTGGGAAGAAGGACAAGAGAGTTAAGCTGTAGAAGCATAGAAGAGTTTACCCTTGGAAGCATTTGCCCTTGGATTAAGCTTCATGGCAACCACAAGGTAACGACTTTCTTATGTGTAACAACAAGGTCTATATATGGAGGATGTTTCTTGACCATGTGATATGATTTTGGGTGAAGAGAGCAAGCATAAAGGGCGGATCCCAAGAAGGTGGAATGTCTAATGAATTGGTGGCCTACTCCCACAAATATCACTCAATTGAGTGGATTCTTGGGACTTTCGTCTTTCTATCGGAGATTCATTGAGAAATATGCTCACATAGCAACTCCATTGATGAACAAGTTAAAGAAAGAGGCATTCTTTTGGGATGCTATATATAGCTTATGAGCTTTGAAGAGCTGAAAATTTTATTAATTTGGCTCCTATTTTGATATACTAGGGTTCTTTCGAGCATTTCACTATATCAAAGCGGATGCCTATAGAAGAGGCATTGGGGTCGTGTCATGGGGTGATTACGTTGGAGAGCCACAAGCTTGATGACAAAGAGATGAAGTTGTAGGTTTATGACCAAGAGATGATTGCAATCCTGCATGCAATCATGAATGGCATCACTATCTCTATGGAAGCAAGTTCTTTGTGATGAGAAGTGATTATAGAGTACTCAAGTACTTCTTATCATCACAAACCTAATATCTCACCTAAGAAAATAAGGTGGTTGGCTACACTTTAAAACTGTGACTGTGAGATCACTTATACAAAGGGGAAGGCTAATGTGATGATGGGTTTACTTTCTAGAACGTGGGCAAGCTCGTTATATCGGACATCACGGATGTGCACAAGGATTGGATTGATGATATCCAAGAGGAGTATATATTGATGAAGAGGTATCACAAATGGTACAAAAAATATAGCATGGTACCTATGATGACTTACCTTATTTCTAGTTATATAATGGTCTTTGATGCCATAAGGAAAGGGTGTATCTTGTGCCGCCTCATTTTACTTTCAAGAAAAAGGTTATGGATGAGATGCATTCTTGTATTCTTATTATTAAGAGACTAAGGTTATGTAAAAGGGGACAAGAAGGGTGTGTGTGTGTGAATGGACTTATGGTCCACTAGCTCACCTATTTAAAGTTGAAGCTAGGAGGCAATTTGTTTGGAGCAAGAAGCCTAGTTGTATTTTGAACAACTTAATAAGCAAGATATTTTCTTATATTTTGTGAGTCCCTCTCCTCCACATACTTGACCTAGCATGAGCACCACGAATTCTAACATGGTATCTAGAGCTTTGGTTGATTAGGCCCCTTTGTGGTGTAGAATAGGTCATTTTTTCTTATCTTTTCACTTGTGGAGCTGAACCTCCTGCCAGTGGAGGACCTCTAACTACTCGTGGAGGCAATATCTTGGGGAGATTTCAGCTGGAGAAGTGAAGACGACGTCCTAGTGTTCTTGTTCGTACAACCAATCGTCAGTTTTACTGCTTCGCTGCCACCGCGGCATTGCGGACTGAGTGAGCCGGCGCATGATTTCCTGCGCAATTGTTGCCATACACAGATTTGCCATGTTTAGGCTACTAGAAGCTGCATGGGCTTAGGGCTTTTGAAGCCCATTGTCTCAAGAGCATCCAGCTTGAATTTCATGACCAATAGTGCATCACGTCTGATAGAGCGAAAAAACAAGGGCTGCCTCCTTCGAGCCATTGAAGCTCACCATTAAAGCTTCAAAACCAAGCCTTTTCTTGCCTTAATCACCTAAGTGATCTTGTGAGGACTTATTGATTGCTGATCTTATTCTTGATTTTGAAGCGGTGGCCAACCATATGAGGCATTCATGAGTCTCATTCTCATCAAGCTCCATCATCAACATCATCTTCAAGGGACAAAGCCTTTCAAAGTGTACTTATGAGTATTAATAGTGTTGATTAACACTAATGAGGCTTCTAATCCAGCAAAGGAGAGTTATTCCAAAGTATTTTTAAACACTAAGAGTATTCTTAAATATTAATGGGGTGAATCTAATCACCAATACAAGTGTCATTAGATGATAGAAATGTGCTCTTAAGCACTAATCATGTTTTTAAACACTAATGGGGATCTTAATCACCAAACAAAGTGTTGCTTAACACTAATGTGGTCTTAACCAAAGGAGGAGGTCTTTAACACTAAGGAGGCTCTTCTTCATCAATATTGGAGGTCAGGCACACACCATAGGTGCCACATTATAAGTTTTCATCGACCTGCTTCTATGCTTACCTTGGCAAGTTTTCAAGGAAAAATGGTGCAACCATAAACCATTATCTTCATCCCATAGCCAAAGGATTGAAGTTTTTTGGTTTTTTCATCAACAAACTCAATTTTTTGAGTGGTTTAAAGCTGGGCACATGTACACTAAGTGCACATCTTTAATGATGTTGTGTATCACCCTTGAGGCTCTTGTTTGTAAGAGGCATAGGCATGTCGTAAGCCATAATATGCTCTCATTTCCCAAGCCCAAGGCATGTTATTCCGTTACATATTCAACATTTTCATCCTTTAAGATGAGTTGTAAGGCTGATAACATCACTAAGTGCTCTACCTTGTTGTTTGTCATGTTTTTAAGCATCTCTTGGCATTGTCTTTGTAAGAGGCATAGGCAACATTATGGGCCATGCCCTCTCCTTCTTGAGCCAAGAATGATGTACCTTATTGGTTTGAGCATTTACCTCAACCACCAACTCAGTTTCATTAAGCTTGTACCTTCAAACCATAATGGGTATCATGTAACCAACATGCACAAAAGCTTTTGTTGTATTTATGGAGTAGACACTGCCCTTGACCAATCTATAAGGGTAAGACCCTCCCTTTCCCTTTCCCATATAAATCTATCTCATAACCATTACTCTAAGAAGGAAGGCCCTCATTGCCCATGGAGGAGGTATGGTATTCAAGGAAGCATCAAGCATATTGAAGGAACATCTATGTGCAAACCACTTAAGCAAGGGTAGCAGCCTTGTTTTGATCATTGTGTGAGAATGGTCAAGGTGGAAAGCACGTGGAAACAATGGCATGTATGTCTAAAGCATGTCAACTACAAGAAGTCAAGCAAGCACAAAGAGGGGTGCACCATCATTAAGGTGTACATCTTCATCGCGACATCAAATAAAGACTTAGATGACATCATTGTATTAGCCTCTAAGGCTCTAGGAATGTAGTTGTGAGTCCTAGATAACCACACCACCATGACATCCTTGTATGCCTAATGTTATAAAGGCAACCTATGTCCAATACCACCTATTTCAATTTTCTTTCATAGTTGGTATTGAGGTATTAAGAGACTAAGGTTATGTAAAAGGGGACAAGAAGGGTGTGTGTGAATGGACTTATGGTTCACTCGCAAACCTATTAAAGGTGAAGCTAGGAGATAATTTGTATGGAGCAAGAAGCCTAGTTGTATTTTGAATAACTTAATAAGCAAGATATTTTCTTGTATTTTGTGAGTCCCTCTCCTCCACATACTTGACCTAGCATGAGCACCACGAATTCTAACACTTATCCCATGGCAAGACATTTGGGCTCATTCAAAACCTATGATACCATAAGGAAGAGCTTTCATTAGAATGGCAAATTGTAAGGTTACCCCTTTCCAAAATAGGGGAAACGCTTAAGGTAGTCTACTAAGTCTTAGCTTAGAGAAAATTTCCTACTCATCGACACCTTGACCATGTAAAGATTCAAGGATACGATTTGTAGGTAAGACCTAGTCCACTCTCGTAGGGGGAGCGTGTGGTCTTCTAAAAGTCAAATTACCCATAGGGTAATTGATCATAATTTGGGCAAGTACTAGTCTTGATTCCTAGAGAGACGATGCCTTTTTCCTCGTCCATGTAAGGCACAGCCGGCTGGCTTAGTCTCTTAGAATAGAGTTATCGAGAACCTATTTATCTGGCCAGGGATCTCACTAAATCTGTTGGAAAGCTACTCGACTAATCGGGTCCACCCATCCATAGGATGGTGCTGTTTGGTTGGGGGCATTCCATCCTCCCACTTTTCACCTTGCTCACGCATCAATTTGTTTTCTAATTAATCCTACCACAATGTTTGACATAAAGAAATATGTTCCTTAATTAAAGCCCTTTTCACAAGGTTTGTTAAAACAGTCTTTTTTTACGGTACAATAATGCCAAATACAAGATTTATAAAAAAGGTTTATACATGAATCAATTTGATACAAGCCAAACCGACTCTCTTATTATTTTCCTTTATATCAATGATCTAGAATTCAGTCTTCCAACCTCTACATGCTAGGAAAAACCCTACAGGACCATACACCTCATCATCAGCCGCTCGTCTTGTGAGGACTCAAGCCGACCTGTCACCCTCTGAGGCTTCGTCGCTCAATCCTCCCACCCCTCAGAGGGATGTCTACGCACTAGGGTGGGCTAATTCACCGCACTAGCTTGGGCCCTCAGAACTAGCAGCATCGCAATAACTCGCTTCAATTGACAAATCTCATTCTCCCAATGGTACAAGGAATACCATGGGCAACGGCGGACTCTGGGCCTTACTAATGTCTCTGCCGTCCGGCTACACAAGCACAAGGATGGGGCAGCATCGAGGCAGGGAGAAGTTGTACATGTACCTTAATTTAACCAAGATAACAATCCATTTACTCAACTAAACCATAGGACTAGAATCCATGTTACCTTCTTAAGAAAACAATCCTTTTCACAAAGATTTTAACATTTCAACTTGAGATTGTGATAAGACATTCTTTATTAAGGCATAAGCTGTTGTTTAAAAGAATACAAACTTTAACTAGTACATCAATCAAATGGATTACTATTAACAATTAATAGAGAAGCCGGGGCCATACCTCAACTCCCTAAGAATGATATATAATTGAAAAACAAAAATATATATATATGTGTGTACCTTATAGAAATTTGTCTTTGCTCGTTAATAAGAGTTTCAAAACTTGATATATGAGAATAGAGAGTCTTCTAATACTTTCTCTTATGATTGAAATCATCCGTTTATCCCCAAGCTTTACTCCTCTTACTTGTACTCTGAATTTTCTTTCTTTCAAAGATCTAAGGCAAAGTATCAGGGCTAGGGCATATTATTCTTTCTTTAAAAGAAAAGCTATGGATTCATAGTCTCTTTCTCATAAAGGTCATAGCAATCTAGCTTTCTTTTCCAAGAGATTAGATAAGAATGAAGGGATATATGCATCTCAAGGTCTAGAATCTCCTTGTGCAGCTAACTACCTGCATTCTTATAGTTTTCCTATGTAGAGACCTCGAAAAAACCAGCGAATTGTTTCAGCTATAAATCCCTCATAAGAACTCAGAATATGGTCGTATAACTAGTCAAAAGAACTAGAAGGTATCTGGTTTACAAGCCACCGTGGATAGAATAGCTAAAGACATCTGTATATAGCCTCACAAACGTGCCATCTTTAGAAACGCATTGCTTTTCCACATTTTTAGTATGCATGGACTCTAAATATGTAAAAGTACTCTAGATACGATCGACCTCCTATCACCCAAACACATGTAAATGTAATGAACACAATTGGGAGTCCAAACACATGGTTTGTAATGATGTTGGAGCCCGAACACATGTAAAAATATAACAAACATAAGCTATGGGCCAAATAAAGAGGAAAAGACCATGGTTAATGGGCTTAAGTGAAGGCCAAGTATGGGGGTCCAAAGGCTTAAGTGAGTATAAACATGGGGCTTGGTATAAAGGATAATTTTGTAAGTTTACTAATCATCATTAATCACTAGCTAGTAATCATAATAACAATTTTTCAAGCTTCCATGGATTTCTTGGCCTCTCTTTGCTCAAGGATGGTGACCCACACCCCGTGCCTAGTCTATGTCGTGAGTAACCCCTCTCTCATAGATGTAACATCGATATGCTTGTTGCTAATGTTCTATGATTTTTTTGAATGTATATGTTTGCTGATGTTCTATGCTAGTAAAATATATTGAACAAAAAGTTCTTAAAAAATGTTGATAGGGATGTTTTAGGCTTGAAGGGTTACCGACATCATGGTCTTCTCTTCCTAAGCTTTTAGTGGATTTTTTTCCATGCATTTATCTTGATGTTTAAGCATATTAAACCCTAAACTCACACTCTTCTCCGATGGTTTACTTTCAAAATTTCAGTTCTTTTTTCAGAGCTCATTGTTGTGCTTCTTTTATAGAGAACAATGGTTACTCGGGGTTGTTGCTACCCTTTTACTGACAAAGGAAGTCACATCACATGACTACATTTTTTTTATAAATTTTATCAGGTTTATGAGGAAAATGAAGAGGAATCGTGTCCTAGTGGGTAACTCTACAACCGTATTGGATTCCATCATCATGGAGGTTATTTGGAGAGAGTCGATGTGCTTGAGTAAATCCAAGGTGTCAAAATGTCTTGGCAAAGATTCCATCATCATTGAGGTTATCTGGAGAGAATGGATGTGCTTGAGCAAATCCAAGGTGTCAAAATGTCCTGGCAAAGTTTCATTCATGACCTTGATGAGGGCTTCCAACAAGGAGGACTTGCATACAAGATTTGTGGAGTTCAATGACTATGTGCAAGAACTCCAACCCATTAGAGGTGTCAATTTTTATGCTAGCTATTGAAGCTGAGGGCTTCAACATATCGATTGGCATGCTTCTAAGGGAATTCTTGCTCAACGTCAAGAGAGTGGGAGTGGCTATTGCAACTCAGGGCCTTAACATGTTGATCAGCATGCTTCTACCCTTTGCAACTTAGGCCTTCAACATCTCGATTGGCATGCTTCTACCCTATGCAACATACAATTTATGAGATAAGGGAACTTCTTGCTCAACATGAAGAGAGTGGGTGTATTTGGCTCATAGCAAAACTAATAAAACAAGCATTCCTTAGCTATCAAGTCCATTATGCATACATCTTTAGAGAATTTGTGGGAGATTTAGTCAAGGTCAATTGGTGCGTTAGGACTTGATATGACTTATACATTTTCAAATAATTGGTGGGTGCATCAATCAATGCCGATGGTGCTGTGGGGAGCATGTATATACTATTAGCTTTCCTTATGAAAGCTTTGATTTGCATTGGTTATATGATGCAAGAAGCTCTCCCATCAATGCTACATAGAGTCCTCACTTACACTCTCATTACTTTCATTGCGTATTCCAAATCTAGAATTAAGTTCACTAGATGAAGGTGGAGAGCACCTCACGTGCTGCTCTAATTGTATGATAAAGTATAAGAAAGAGGTTGGAAATGGAAAGCTTGGTATTTTTGGTTATAGTTTCAAGACCTTGTCTTCGTTATGTGATGTGATATACTACTCTGCAAGTTTTAGCTATTTTGGAATGGAAGTCCCACATTCTTGCCAACTTTGTGACCTTTTATTGGCATGACTTTAAAGATCTTCTTCTTGCTATTCCACTCTAATTTTGCCTTTAAAATTATTGGGTATTCTAGAGTTTTTTGTTGTGAACACCCAACCTTATTATAGTCTAGGTCTGAAGATAAAAGCATGTGCTTGGGAGGTTCCCTAACTGCAATAGTATCATTTGAGTTTTGCAACATCTCTCTCTCTCTCTCTCTCTCTCTCTCTCTCTCTCTCTCTCTCTCTCTCTCTCTCTCTCTCTCTCTCTCACACACACACACACACACACACACACACACATTAGGTATGTGGGTAAAGAAAACACAACGCGCTAACCCTTCTCCCGCTCCTCCTCGTAGGAATCTTTTATATTTTCAAATGAGAAGAATTGTCTTTGAAAATGGGAGTCCAATTTCACCCTCTTAAAAATGATTATGCATGGAAACTTAGAAAAGAGTGGAAGTCAAAATTCATCTTCTTAAAAATGATTATGTATGGAAAAGAAGAATGTATGAAATGTCAGTAGTGTGAAAGATACAAAACAAAGGGACCTTGGGGAAAGGGAAAAGGATGTACAACCATTCAGCTTGGTGCTAATCATAAACATATGCACAACCATTAAGCTTGGTGCTACCTAGAAATATATGCAGTTAAAAAAAACAAATTTGATCACATGAAATGATGTAGTGAAGATGACACAAAAATGCCTCAGTATATTGATGTTATGAAGAATGGGAGCAAAAGAAGAGTTGTAACTTTCATGAAGTTGATGTACTTCACTATGGTAAGGAAAACTTAACAATCACGAAGTATAAAATTTATGCAATTTAGCATATACATTGGAAGCTGATGCAAAGCAATCCAAAAATGATTATTCTTCTTACACCAATATGATCGCAAAGGGTTTGTGTTTTTCATCTCCAAATATTTGGAGGATTTACAACTTCAACAACTGTTAGAAAGTCTTTATCATGCTCTAATGATGGATGAGACAATAGATAAAGCAAGAGAAACATCTTACTATGTATGTTTTATTCAAAAGACTAATGGAAGAGGCATGTGCAACATGGATTTTGCAAAGCTAGTTAGGACTGATCGTGGGTGTCAGATGCAAAAGGCTTTATTTGTAATTCTTAGTGGACATTTCCACAATATGGAGTCGCTTGGTTATTATGATGAATTATGAAAGAAAGCTGCATCTAGATTAGCTTGGATTATCCTAATTAGCCTTGATTAGGAAAAGCTATAGAGATTAGCACTAAAGAATATGGAAAGTAAAGTGTAATGAGTATCAAGAAATATGGCAAAAGGTTAAAAGGTACAATACTCTTAGAGCACATGCCTTATAGTCCCAAGGCCCGTGTACCCTAATCCCACATGTAAATGACCCTAAGCCCATGTGCATGTACATCCTAAGAACACTGTTACAAACCATCCCCTCCTAACATGATTTCATCCTCGAAACCGAAGGGTGGTTGTGCCCAAAGAAAAGACAAGTACAAAAGCCAAAAATCACATCTATGGTGGAATGTTGATGTCGTAGAAGACCCATACATGAATCTTATGACCCCAAGAGGATAAAGGGCTCCCGTCCATGATGAGGCTATCTATGCAACCATGTGGATGGAGAGGAAATCCGAGGCATGCAAAATCCAAGGCAATGGTCTCGTAATAATTTAGTGCAAGTGGAAAGGATAAGGAACCACTGTCAATGCCAATGTAGAGAGAGCCAATGTGATCTTGCTGGGAGATAGTTCAAATCTTCATCTCCTTGTTTTCTAAAGGCTCAGTCAAAGGCTTCATTGCTTTGTCCTCTAAAGGTTTCATTGCTTTGTCCTCTAAAGGCTCGGTCAACGTTTTTACAAAAAAAAAAAACGAAACAAGAAAGAAATCTTTTCTCTACTACCAACACAGATGTGGAAACCTGGCATTCTTGACTCCTTGTGGTGGCTGCTAAGAATTCTATATTCATGTAATTTGCAATATGAGTATGGATGGAACTTTGCACAATGCTTGTACATTTAACTGATGAAATAAAAAAGCAAAAATGGAGAGGGGTTTAGATAGCTTGGATGGAATGCATCCAACATTGAGCTTAACTCAGAAAGCTTCGATGGAATGCATCCTATATTAAGTGTAAGCTCATTGCATCATCAGCATAGCTAAGCCAACATTTACCACATACATCATTATTGTAGTTTCAGCTAGCTTAAAAACGGTCGCACTAGGGAACCGCCTTGGGCAAACAAGCATTTTAGATCATTTCTTGAAGCTCTTTGGTGGCACTCTCACAAGGCGCAACCCAAAGCAGCAGTGTGTGGTTCTAGGCATACATTTAAACAAGTTCAAAGTAGCTGTAGCTTCTCTCTCTCAGGCATTTCAGTGACTCTATTCTCTCTCAAGAGTATCACAGAGGGTATCATTGTCGTTAATTCGCCGCTTTGTAGCAACCACAGGAGGAAGCCTTGTGAGAGTTGATGCTGTACCAACTATACCTTTAGCTTTAGACACCTACGCTCAAGTTGTCTGTTCACAGCATGAAAATATATATATATAAATACATATATGTCTTCAACCCTTGCCTATTGAGCCTTGAACAATCATGAAGATACTATTATGTATATTATGTATATATATAAATACATATATATATATACACACACATATATATATATATATATATATATATATATATATATATATATATGTATATATGTATATATGTATATATGTATATATATATATATGTATATATATATATATATATGTATATATATATATATGTATATATGTATATATATATATATATATATATATATATGTATATATATATATATGTATATATGTATATATATATATATATATATATATATATATATATATATATATATATATATGTATATATGTATATATGTATTTATATATATACACATATATATAATAGTAGCTTCATCATCGTTCAAGGCTCAACAGGCAAGGGTTGAAGAGTTGGGAAGCAAGGGCTTATATTTTAAGTGGAAAGAGCGGTGGTCACGCTCTGGTGCAAGGGTTGAAGAGTTGGGAAGCAAGGGCTTATATTTTAAGTGGAAAGAGCGGCGGTCACGCTCTGGCATATTTGCAAAACCAAGAAAGTTATGGCCACTATGATTCTCATGGATGAGGGAGAGGACGCCAATGGATGATGAATTTCCATTTGATGTTGGTGCTATGGATAATGGACACATTATGATCAACATGATATCCCAGAAGTCTCAAATTTCTGAACTTTTAGTATGTGTTTGTTCTATATCTAAAGAGCTAAGGATCCATGGATTACAAGGATCCAAGTATGCTAAGATCAGTGGGATTGATCAATGAGAGAGTTACTCACATTCTAGTCAATTTGGGGAGCACTCATAGCTTTGTCAAAACAATCACAAATCTCTCAACTCTTTCAACCTCACTCTGATGGAGTTTCCCATTACCTTCCAAGTACAAGAGGCCAAGGTGAAAAGGAGGAAACTAGGATGGCATACCCTTCTACCAAGGTTGTTTAGTGGTATTGGACATGGGTCATATTTATTTGATAATAGGGTGTGACTGGTTGTCAAATGATTTAGTGGTATTGGACATGGGTCATATTGATTTGATAATAGGGTGTGATTGAACCGTCTTTACTTGTGACTTCCATATAAATCTTCAACAAGGGATCATAAGCTTTGACCATCATGGGATAGCAAGTAGTGCTTACTACAAAATCACTTATATAAGAGTTCTCTTTGATCACCCCAAAGAAATTAAAAAGGGAACTCAATACTCTTGGCACCATCTATGTGCTGCATTTGGCCCAAGAAAGGATGGACAACACATAGATAAAGAAATGGCAACTCTTCTTATGGAGTTTGAAGATATTTTTCAAGTGCCAAAGAGTTTGCTGCCCAAGAGCGAGATTGATCATTCCATTGTACTTGAATTGAATGCAAAGGCCATCAATAAGCCTCCCTATCAATTGTCTAAGGTGGAAAGAGTAGAAGTGGCTAAGTGGAAGATCTACTTTCCATGGGTCTTATTCAACGCTCATATAATCTTCATTTGCTTCTCCCGTTCTATTGGTGACGAATAAGGATGGGTCTTTCTACATGTGCATTGAGTATTGTGACTTGAATAAGGTCACTATCAAGAATTGGTACCCTATCCCATGAATTGATGATCTCTTGGATGAGCTAAGGGAGTAAAATTCTTCACCAAGATTGATTTGAGATCAGGATACCATCAAATAAGGATGAAGGAGGGTGATCAAGAGAGGGCCATGTTTAGGATTGAAAGGGATCATTTCATTTTATGGTCATGCCCTTTGGACTAACAAATGCACTAGCTTTGAATCATTGATGAAGAGTATTGGCTCCTTTTCTATTCAAGTTTGTGCTAGTATTCTTTGATGACATATTGATATATATCAAGAACAAGGAGCCGCATTTGTTTCATGTGAAGTAAGTGTTTAAGGTGCTTTGAGAGGAAGAATAAGCATTTTGCAAAAGAGAGCAAATGCACATTCATGGTCGATGAAGTGGAGTATCTTGGACATTGGTGGGAGAGAATGGCATAAAGGTGGATCCAAAGAAAGTGGCATGTGTCAAAGATTGGCCAACACCAAGCAATTTATCTCGACTAAGAGTGTTTTTGGGATTATCTTCTTTTTCTACAAGAATTATGCAGGAGCACCATGCATCAATAGCGGCATCTCTTATCAATCTTCTTAAGAGAGAAGCTTTCTTTTGGGATTTCATTGCCACAACAAGAGTCTCAATGAACTCAATGCTTTACTCATCACTTCAGCCCCCGTTCTTGTGTGTCCCAACTTTTTAAAGACTTTCTATGTGAGAGCGGATGTAAGTGGAAGGGGACTTGAGACTTTTTTATATTAAGAGCATAAAGTCATTGAACTTGAGAGTAGAAAGCTTACCAATAAGGAGATGGGATTTCACGTTATGAGCAAGAGATGCTTGCTATCCTTTATGCCATCAAGAAGTGGCATCATTACCTTTATGGTGCCTATTTGAACGTGAGAAGTCACCATAGAGTGCTGAAATTTTTCTTATCCTCCAACCAAACCTCTCCCCACACAAAAGAGATAACTGGCCAATCTTCAAAGTTACAATTTTTAGATATCATATATGTTGGGCACAGACAATGTGGTAGCAGCGGCGGATGCATTGTCACAGATGTGGGCTTGCACTATGACATCAATCACACGGTGGTCTATGGTGAGTGGACTAAAGGGATTCAAGAGGAATATCTTTTAAATTAGGGTGCTGCCCATATTACAAGAAGGTGATCGTGAAGGTATCCCTCATTTTTACAAGCTTCACAATAACCTCTTATGGTACAAGGATAGACTGTATCTTGTTTCCACTTCATCGGATGCTACATACCTATGGTGCTTCATGAGATACATTCTTCTCCACTTGTTGGCAATCGTTGGTGTGCTAAAGACCTATGGCAAAGTAAGCAAGAGTTTCTTTTGGAAAGGCATGTGGAGAGATGTCAAGATATTCATTGAACTCCACAAATCTCTTATGCAAGTCCTCCTTGTTGGAAGCCCTCATCAAGGTCATGAATGAAATCTTTGCTAGGACATTTTGACGCCTTGGATTTGCTCAAGCACATCGATTCTCTCCAGATAACCTCAATGATGATGGAATATTTGCCAAGACATTTTGACACCTTGGATTTACTCAAGCACATCGACTCTCTAAATAACCTCCATGATGATGGAAGCCAATACGGTTGTAGAGTTACCCACTAGGACACGATTCCTCTTCATTTTCCTCATCAACCTGATAAAATATATTTAAAAAAGTGTAGAGTCATGTGATATGTGACTTCTTTTGTTAGTAAAAGGGTAGAGAGAACCCCAAGTAACCATTGTTCTCTATAAAAGAAGCACAACAATGAACTCTCAAAGAAGAAATGAATTTTGAAAGCAAACCATCGGAGAAGAGTGTGAGTTTAGGGTTTAATATGCTTAAACATCAAGATAAATGCATAGAAAAAAATCCACTAAAAGCTTAGGAAGAGAAGACCATGATGTCGGTAACCTTCAAGCCTAAAGCAGCCCTATCAACATTTTCTTAGAACTTTTTGTTCAATATATTTAACTAGCATAGAACATCAGCAAGCATATACATTCAAAAAAATCATAGAACATTAGCAAACAAGCATATCAATGTTACATCTATCAGAGAGGGGCTACTCGTGACATAGAGTAGGCACGGGTGTAGGTCACCATCCTTGAGCAAAGAGAGGCCAAGAAATCCATGGAAGCTTGAAAAGTTGTTATTATGATTACTAGCTAGTGATTAATGATGATTAGTAAACTTACAAAATTATCCTCTACCAAGCCCCATGTTTATACTCACTTAAGCCTTTGGCCCCCCATACTTGGCCTTCACCCAAGCCCATTACCCATGGTCTTTATTTGGCCCATAGCTTATGTTTATTATATTTTTACGTGTTCGGGCTCCAACATCATTACAAACCATGTGTTTGGGCTCCCAATTGTGTTTTTTCCATTTACATGTGTTGGGGTCCCATATCATTACAAAGACCATTATATGAATAAGGTGTGAGTGAGGTATCAAAGGAAGTCACCAACACTTATCTTTATATAGAGCCTACTTGAGCATTATGGCTTCAAATCTTCATGTAATGCTCTAAGAAGTCCTCCAAAGTATAGTACTTGATAGTACATATCTTTCATGAAGTACTGCACCCACCCTTTGCATGCATTTTGAGCTTTATCTAGACGTCATTAACGGTAAATTCTAAAAACATACAAGAAGCTATTTTTTACTATTTTGACTCGATCGCTATGATGCTTCATCTTGAGGTAATCCCTCCCAAGCCATATTTGTGTCTCTTTTAATATAGATTTCAAGAAGGAAAGAGAGTGCACTTAGAGAAGAGTGAGACAATAAGGCTACAAACATTAGAAAAGTGCTAGAATAAAAATATTAGCTCCGAAAATCCTAAAAGAAATAAGAAGACTCTTGAATCGTTCTATTAAGAGATAAGTATCTCCAAAAATAGAAATTCAAATTTAGGTGATAGGAGGTCGGTCATATTTAGAGTACTTTTACATATTTGGAGTCCATGCATACTAAAAATGTGGAAAAGCAATGCGTTTCTAAAGATGGCATGTTTGCGGGGCTATATACAGATGTTTTTACCTATTCTACCCACAGTGGCTTGTAGACTAGATACCTTCCAGTTCTTTTGACTAGTCATACGACCATATTCTGAGTTTTTATGAGGGATTTATTGCTGAAACAATTCGCTGGTTCTGTCAAGGTCACTACACAGGAAAACTGTAAGAATGCAGCTAGTTAGCACAAGGAGATTCTAGACCTTGAAATGCATCCCTTCATTATTATCTAATCTCTTGGAAAAGAAAGCTAGATTGCTATGACCTTTATGAGGAAGAGACTACTACTCCATAGCTTTTCTTTTAAAAAAAGAATAATATGCCATAGCCCTTCTACTTTGCAATAGATCTTCGAAAGAGAGAAAAGTCAGAGTACGAGTAAGAGGAGATAAAGCTTGGGGATAAACGGGTGATTTCAATCCTAAGAGAAAGTATTAGAAGACTCTCTATTCTCATATATCAAGTTCTGAAACTCTTATTAACAAGCAAAGACAAATTTCTATAAGGTACACACACACACACACACACACACACACACACACACACACACACACATATATATATATATATATATATTATTTTTCAATTATATATCATTCTTAGGGAGTTGAGGTATGGCCCGGGCTTCTCTATTAATTGTTAATAGTAATCTATTTGATTGATTTACTTGTTAAAGTTTGTATTCTTTTAAACAATAGCTTATGCCTTAATAATAAAGAATGTCTTATCGCAATCTCAAGTTAAAATGCTAAATTCTTTGTGAAAAGGATTGTTTTCTTAAGAAGGTAACATGGATTCTAGTCCTATGGTTTAGTTGAGTAAATGGATTGTTATCTTGGTTAAATTAAGGTACAGGTACAACTTCTCCCTGCCTCGACGCTGTCCCGTCCTTGTGCTTGTGTAGCCGGACGGCGGAGACATTAGTAAGGCCCGGAGTCCACCGCCCATGGTATTCCTCGTACCATTGGGAGAATGAGACTCGCCAATTAAGGCGAGTAATGCGATGCTGCTAGTTCTGAGGGCCCAAGGTAGTGCGGTGATATAGGCCACCCTAGTGCTTAGACATCCCTTTGAGGGACGGGAGGATCGAGCGACGGAGCTTGAGAGGGCGACAGGTTCGCTTGAGTCCTTGCGAGACGAGTGCCCGACGATGAGGTGTATGGTCCCGTAGGGTTTTTCCTAGCATGTAGAGACTGGACTGGTCTGGCTTGTATGGAATTGATTCATGTATAAACCTTTTTTATAAATCTTGTCTTTGGCATTATTGTTCTGTGGAAAAAGGTTGTTTTAATGAACCTTGTGAAAAGGGCTTTTTTTAAGAAACACATTTATTTATGTCAAATATTGTGGTAAGATTAAATATAAAACAAATTGACGCATGAGCAGGGTGGAAAGTGGGAGGATGGAATGCCCCGAGACATTACCATTCTATGGACGGGTGGACCCGATTAGTTGGGTAGCTTTCCAACAATTTAAGTGAGACCCCTGGCCAGATAAATAGGTTCTCGGGTAACTCTATTCTAGGAGACTAGGCCAGCCGGCTGTGCCTTACATGGATAAGGAAAAAAGCATTGTCTCTATAGGAATCAAGGTTAGTACTTGCCCAATATATGATCAATTACCCTATGGGTAATTTGACTTTTAGAAGACCACTCTCCCCCTGTGGGAGTGGACTAGGTCTTACCTACAAATTGTATCCTTGAATCTTTACATAGTCAAGGTGTGGATGAGTAGGAAATTTTCTCCAAGCTAAGACTTAGTAGACTATCTTAAGTGTTTCCCTTATTTTGGAAAGGGGGAACCTTACAATTTGCCATTCCAATGAAAGCTCTTCCTTATGGTATCATAGGTTTTGAATAAGCCCAAATGTCTTGCCATGGGATAAGAATACAAGAATGCATCTCATCCATAACCTTTTTCTTGAAAGTTGAATGAGGCGGCACAAGATACACCCTTTCCTTATGGCATAAGAGACCATTATATAACTAGAAATGAGGTAAGTCATCACAAGTACCATGCTATATTTTTTTGTACCATTTGTGATACCTCTTCATCAATCATATACTTCTCTTGGATATCATCAATCCAATCCTTGTGCACATCTGTGATGTCCGATAACGAGCTTGCCTACATTCTAGAAAGTAAACCCACCATCACATTAGCCTTCTCCTTTGTATAAGTGATCTCAAAGTCACAATTTTAAAGGGTAGCCAACCACCTTATTTTCTTAGGTGAGAGATTAGGTTGTGATAAGTACTTGAGTACTCTTTAATCACTTCTCATCACAAAGAACTTGCTTCAATAGAGATAGTGATGCCATTTGTGATTGCATGTATGATTGCAATCATCTCTTGGTCATCTCGGTTGGCATGCTCATCAACAGAGTGGGTGTATTTGGTTCATAGAAAAACAAAAAAATCAAAAATTCCTTAGCTATCAAGTCCTTATGCATACATCTGTAGAGAATTTGTGGGAGATTTAGTCAAGGTCGATTGGTGCGTTAGGACTTGATATGACTTATACATCTTCAAATAATTAGTGGGTGCATCAATCAATGCTGATTAGTGCCGTGGGGAGCCTGTATATACTATTTAGCTTTCCTTATGAAAGCTTCGATTTGCATTGGTTATATGATGCAAGAAGCTCTCCCATCAATACTACATAGAGTCCTCACTTACACTCTCATTACTTTCATTGCGTATTCCAAATCTAGAATTAAGTTCACCAGATGAAGGTGGAGAGCACCTCACGTGCTGCTCTAATTGTATGATAAAGTATGAGAAAGAGGTTGGAAATGGAAAGCTTGGTATTTTTGGTTATAGTTTCAAGACCTTATCTTTGTTATGTGATGTGATATACTACTCTGCAAGTTTTAGCTGTTTTGGAATGGAAGTCCCACATTCTTGCCAACTTTGTGACCTTTTATTGGCATGATTTTAAAGATCTTCTTCTTGCTCTTCTACTGTACTTTTGCCTCTAAAACTATTAAGTATTCTAGAGTTTTTTGTTTGAACACCCAGCCTTATTAAAGTCTAGGTCTGAAGATAAAAGCATGTACTTGGGAGGTTTCCTAACTGCAAGAGTATCATTTTGCAACATCTCTCTCTCTCTCTCTCTCTCTCTCACACACACACACACACACACACACACACACACACAACCACACACAACCACACATTAGGTATGTGGGTAAAGAAAACACAACGCGCTAACCCTTCTCTCGCTCCTCCTTGTAAGAATCTTTTATATTTTCAAATGAGAAGAATTGTCTTTGAAAACGGGAGTCCAAATTCACCCTCTTAAAAATGATTATGCATGGAAACTTAGAAAAGAGTGGAAGTCAAAATTCATCTTCTTAAAAATGATTATGTATGGAAAAGAAGAATGTATGAAATGTCAGTAGTGTGAAAGATACAAAACAAAGGGACCTTGGGGAAAGGGAAAAGGATGTACAACCATTCAGCTTGGTGCTAATCATAAACATATGCACAACCCTTAAGCGTTGTGCTAAGAAATATATGCTGTTACAAAAATACAAATTTGTTCACATGAAATGATGTAGTGAATATGACACAAAAATGCCTCAATATATTGATGTTATGAAGGATGGGAGCAAAAGAAGAGTCGTAACTTTCATGAAGTCCATGTATTTCATTACTAAGGAAACTTTTCATGAAGTTGATGTACTTCACTATGCTAAACGAAGTATAAAATTTATGCAATTTAGCATATACATTGGAAGCTGATGCAAAGCAATCCAAAAATGATTATTCTTCTTACACCAATATGATCGCAGGTAAAGGGCTTGTGTTTTTCATCTCCAAACATTTGAAGGATTTACAACTTCAACAACCATCAAGAACCGTTAGAAAGTCTTTATCATGCTCTTATGATGGATGAGACAATAGATAAAGCCAAAGAAACATCTTACTATGTATGTTTCATTCACTAATGGAAGAGGCATGTGCAACACAAAGCTAGTCAGGACTGATCGTGGGTGTCAGATGCAAAAGGCATTATTTGTAATTCTTAGTGGACATTTCCACAATATGGAGTCGCTTGGTTATTATGATGAATTATGAAAGAAAGGTGCATCTAGATAAGCATAGATTATCCTAATTAGACTAGTATTCTTTGATGACATATTGATATATATCAAGAACAAGGAGCCGCATTTGTTTCATGTGAAGTAAGGGTTTAAGGTGCTTTGAGAGAAAGAATAAGCATTTTGCAAAAGAGAGCAAATGCACATTCATGGTCGATGAAGTGGAGTATCTTGGAAATTTGGTGGGAGAGAATGGCATAAAGGTGGATCCAAAGAAAGTGGCATGTGTCAATGATTGGCCACACACCAAGAAATTTAACTCGACTTAGAGGGTTTTTGGGATTATCTTCTTTTTCTACAAGAATTATGGAGGAGCACCATGCATCAATAGCGGCACCTCTTACCAATCTTCTTAAGAGAGAAGCTTTCTTTTGGGATTTCATTGCCATAACAAGAGTTTCAATGAAATCAATGCTTTACTCATCACTTCAGCCCCCATGCTTGTGTGCCCCAACTTTTTAAAGACTTTCTATGTGAGAGCAGATGTAAGTAGAAGGGGACTTGGGACTTTTTTATATTAAGAACATAGAGTCATTGTATTTGAGAGTATAAATCTTATCAAATAAGGAGATGACGTTATGAGCAAGAGATGCTTGCTATCCTTTATGCCATCAAGAAGTGGCATCATTACCTTTATGGTGCCTATTCGAACGTGAGAAGTCACCATAGAGTGCTGAAATTTTTCTTATCCTCCCAACCAAACCTCTCGCCATGCAAAAGAGATAACTGGCCACTCTTCAAAGTTACAATTTTTAGATATCATATACATTGGGCACAGACAATGTGGTAGCAGCAGATGCATTGTCACGGATGTGGGCTTGCACTATGACATCAATCACGCTGGTCTATGGTGAGTGGACTAAAGGGATTCAAGAGGAATATCCTTTAAATTAGGGTGCTGCCCATATTACAAGAAGGTGATCATGAAGGTATCCCTCATTACAAGCTTCACAATAACCTCTTATGGTACAAGGATAGAGTGTATCTTGTTTCCACTTCATCGGATGCTACATACCTATGGTGCTTCATGAGATACATTCTTCTCCACTTGTGGGTTATCGTTGGTGTGCTAAAGACCTATGGCAAAGTAAGCAAGAGTTTCTTTTGGAAAGGCATGTGGAGAGACATCAAGATATTTACAATGGAATGTTCTTCATGTCAAAGGAACAAGGATAGTGATCAACTACCCAATGCTTTACTTTATTCTTTACCCATTCTCGATGGGAAACGGACCCACGTCTCTATGGAGTTTATTACATGTCTTCCCAAGGCTAAGCATGGGTGGTATCAAATATTTATGGTGGTTGATAGGCTTACCAAATCAGCTCACTTCATTGCTTCTAAGACCACATCTAAAATTTCCAAGTGCTTTAAGGAGAATGTGTTCAAGCTACATGGCTTGTCACTTAACATAGTATGTGATAGAGATACCAAATTCATGGAAAATTTTTGTATGAGAACATGGGTACACAAATTGCATCTATATAGCCTATCATCCTCAAATATATTGTCAAACAAAGTGTACCAACAGGTGGTGTGACCTCTATACTTGAGGCATTATTGTCATGACATACAATCTTCCTGGGATGAATGGCTTTATCTTGCTGAATTTTGCCATAATTCTAGCATTTGCGCATTGGGATATCTCCCTTTGGGGCTATTTATGGATATCAAGTGTATGTGTATAGTCTTTCAAGAAGACAAGGTGGTCATCCCATTGGTTAAAAAAGAGTTGGAGAGAATGAGATAGCTTCTTCAACTATGCAAGGACAACAATATGAAGAAAGCCCAGTGGATGATCTTGGGACTTTCGTCTTTCTATCAGAGATTCATTGAGAAATATGCTCACATAGCAACTCCATTGATGAGCAAGTTAAAGAAAGAGGCATTCTTTCGGGATGCTATATATAGCCTATGAGCTTTGAAGAGCTGAAAATTTTCTTAATTTGGCTCCTATTTTGATATGCTAGGGTTTTTTCGAGCATTTCACTATCAAAGAGGATGCCTGTAGAAGAGGGCATTGGGGTCGTGTCATGGGGTGATTATGTTGGAGAGCCACAAGCTTGATGACAAAGAGATGAAGTTGCATGTTTATGACCAAGAGATGATTGCAATCCTGCATGCAATCACGAATGGCATCACTATCTCTATGGAAGCAAGTTCTTTGTGTGATGAGAAGTGATTATAGAGTACTCAAGTACTTCTTATTATCACAAACCTAATCTCTCACCTAAGAAAATAAGGTGGTTGGCTACCCTTCAAAACTGTGACTTTGAGATCACTTATACAAAGGGGAAGGTTAATGTGATGGTGGGTCTACTTTCTAGAATGTGGGCAAGCTTGTGATCGGACATCACGGATGTGCACAAGGATTGGATTGATGATATCCAAGAGGAGTATATGATTGATGAAGAGGTATCACAAATGGTACAAAAAATATAGCATGGTACTTGTGATGACTTACCTCATCTCTAGTCATATAATGGTCTTTTATGCCATAAGGAAAGGGTGTATCTTGTGCTGACTCATTTGACTTTCAAGAAAAAGGTTATGGATGAGATGCATTCTTGTATTCTTATTATTAAGAGACTAAGGTTATGTAAAAGGGGACAAGAAGGGTGTGTGTGTGAATGGACTTATGGCCCACTAGCTCACCTATTTAAAGGTGAAGCTAGGAGGCAATTTGTAAGGAGTAAGAAGCCTAGTTGTATTTTGAACAACTTAATAAGCAAGATATTTTCTTGTATTTTGTGAGTCCCTCTCCTCCACATACTTGACCTAGCATGAGCACTACGAATTTTAACATGGTATCTAGAGCTTGTGCTTATGAGCATTAATAGTGTTGATTAACACTAATGAGACTTCTAATCCAACAAAGGAGAGTTGTTCTAAAGTGCTTTTAAATACTAAGAGTTCTTAATTATTAATGGTGGTGAATCTAATCACCAATACAAGTGTCATTAGATGCTAGAAATGTGCTCTTAAGCACTAATCATGTTTTTAAACACTAATGGTGACCTTAATCACCAAACAAAGTGTTGCTTAACACTAATGTGTTCTTAACCATCAAAGGAGGAGGTCTTTAATACTAAGGAGGCTCTTCTTCATCAATATTGGAGGTCGGGCACACACCATAGGTGCCACATTATAAGTCTTTATCGACCCGCTTCTATGCTTACCTTGGCAAGCTTTCAAGGAGAAATGGTGCAACCATAAACCATTGTCTTCATCCCATAAGCCAAAGGATTGAAGTTTTCTGGTTTTTTCATCAACAAACTCAGTTTTTTGAGTGGTTTAAAGCTGGGCACATTTACACTAAGTGCTCATCTTTAATGATGTTGTGTATCACCCTTGAGGCTCTTGTTTGTAAGAGGCATAGGCATGTCATAAGCCATATGCTCTCATTTCCCAAGCCCAAGGCATGTTATTCCGCTGCATATTCAACATTTTCATCATCTAAGATGAGTTGTAAGGTTGAGCATAACATCACTAAGTGCTCTACCTTGTTGTTTGTCATGCTTTTAAGCATCTCTTGGCATTGTCTTTGTAAGAGGCATAGGCAACATTATGAGCCCTGCCCTCTCCTTCTTGAGCCAAGAATGATGTACCTTATTGGTTTGAGCATTTACCTCAACCACGTACTCACTTTCATTAAGCTTGTACCTTCAAACCCTAATGGGTATCATGTAACCAACATGCACAAAAGCTTTTGTTGTATTTATGGAGTAGACACTGCCCTTGACCAATCTATAAGGGTAAGACCCTCCCTTTCCCTTTCCCATATAAATCTATCTCATAACCATTACTCTAAGAAGGAAGGCCCTCATTGCCCATGGAGGAGGTATGGTATTCAAGGAAGCATCAAGCATATTGAAGGAACATCTATGTGCAAACCACTTAAGCAAGGGTAGCAGCCTTGTTTTGATCATTGTGTAAGAATGGTCAAGGTGGAAAGCACGTGGAAACAATGGCATGTATGTCTAAAGCATGTCAACTACAAGAAGTCAAGCAAGCACAAAGAGTGGGGTGCACCATCATTAAGGTGTACATCTTCATCGACATCAAATAAAGACTTAGATGGCATCATTGTATTAGTGTGAGATCGCTGTTCCCACCGCGCAACGGATTCGGGGTACTAGCAGCGGAAGTAGCACTTCTTGCGTGAGGCAGGGTCCCACACTCGGGGCCTCGTCCACGGATATCCGGACAAAAGACTAATCCGTCGGTTTTTCCAAAACCAGACCCGGAAAAACTTCCCTTATCCGGAAAGCACGGGCGATTCCACCAGGATAATTTTTACTCTGACGTAGTCAAAACTCTTACTGATCAAACAGATCTAACTGCATCTATAAAGATACTTGGTCAGATCAAGGAAGAAACTTGCACTTGGATCATTGGGATCAACGCTTTTTTCCCCACCAAGGAGGCACAGCCGTTGATTCCTATCCATAGAACAATTACTATCCGGGATTTACTTTATCTATCGTAATAACAGAAATTGAGTCTCGATTTACGGATCCATCAGTCCAGCCTAACCCCATCCGATCCCATGGGTTAGCCAACCGCCCAACCACTGTAGTGATGGGATCCAATTTGGAATTTGGTTAGGTTTTGTCCCGGGTACCAAGGAAAAGAGTTCCAAGGTCCCCTAGCCGGAATTTCATGCAAACATAAAACTAGCCACACCACTTACACACCCAATATGAAAATTGCCTTTTTCTTAGCATCAGCTAACTTTAAAACAATCCTTTAATGAAACCATAGTACCACTGATCACAATCTTCCAATTTATCCAGTTGATTCATAATTTCCCATCATCCCTTCATCAGAGTATCTATGGCATCATTGGCAACTAGAACGCTCACCACCTGTCCACACAGGGTCCTTTTCAATAGTTCCTAGCCCATAATACTCGGCAATATAATCACTTATAAAAATAAAGATGGACTCTCGTTGAAGATCAGCAAGATCAACCAACAGATCCATATAAAGAGCCATGGACTCATCCATTGAAGACCAGCAAGGTCAATCAACCAGATCCATGCCCGGTTTCACAAAACAACTCTTACTCCTTGTTCCAATATCTTCCTCGACGCACGCGTGGATATCCTGGGCGACCCAGAGCCCGAGCACCGTATGGTCAGCACCCTCTAGGATCCTTCGCAGGTGACCTAGCGCTTCACTCATAGGCCGCTTCCTTGGTCCCTCATCCACCATACCGGAAGCTCACCATTTTAATCGAACCGAGGCTGGTCAAGACCTCGGCCGACCTTGCTACGCGAGACGTCCTCCATTGACTCTCCGTCAGCAGTTGCAACTTTATCAGTTAGGTCTCCACGACCTTAATCACAAGACGGTCAAAATGCTTTCCCAGCATTCTTGACATAAAACAGCCATTTACAAACAGCATTTACAAACAGTTTACAAATACAATTTCTATATTAACTCTCATTTTTCCACATTATCCCTCATACAATCCACATTACTTATTCCACATTTCATTTATATGTGTACTCATCCAATCATATCATTTTCCATCTCTTCACTTCAGATTCCTTCACATCACATATCATATATTCACATCCATATCCACATCCATACATCCACATCCACATCCACATTCACATCCATACATCCACATCTACATGCTTATCTCTATTTTCACATCCTCATTTATACATCCACATCCCATATCCACATTCATACATACACATCCATATCCACATCCATATCCGCATTCATACATACACATCCATATCCACATCCACATGCATACATTCATTATCACGTCCTCATTCATACATCCACATCCACATACATACATACATCCACATCCACATTCTCATTCACATCTATACATCCATATCTACATGCACATTCACATCCATACATCCACATCTATATCCTCATTCACATCCATACATCCACATTCATGCATCCACATCTACATGCATACATCCATACATACACATCCACATTTACATCCATGCATCCACATCCACATCCTCATTCACATCCATACATCCACATTCATACATCCACGTCCACATCCACATTCACATCCATACATCCACATCTACATGCTTATCTCCATTTTCACATCCTCCTTTATACATCCACATCCCATATCCACATTCATACATACACATCCATATCCACATCCACATGCATACATACATCCACATCCACATTCCCATTCACATATATACATCCATATCTACATGCACATTCACATCCATACATCCACATCTATATCCTCATTCACATCCATACATCCACATTCATGCATCCACATCTACATGCTTATCTCCATTTTCACATCCTCATTTATACATCCACATCCCATATCCACATTCATACATACACATCCATATCCACATCCACATGCATGCATACATCCACATCCACATTCCCATTCACATATATACATCCATATCTACATGCACATTCACATCCATACATCCACATCTATATGCTCATTCACATCCATACATCCACATTCATGCATCCACATCTACATGCATACATCCATACATCCACATCCACATTTACATCCATGCATCCACATCTACATCCTCATTCACATCCATACATCCACATTCATACATCCATACATCCACATTCATACATCCACATCCACATCCACATTCACATCCATACATCCACATCTACATGCTTATCTCCATTTTCACATCCTCATTTATACATCCACATCCCATATCTACATTCATACATACACATCCATATCCACATCCACATGCATCTTATCATATCTTATCACTTCCCATATCTTTTATGCATACCTCTATGCATGAGATTCAATTATGCTAAAAGTAACACTTTTATAATAAAATATTCAACTTTTATGCATACCTCTATGCATGAAATCCAATATGATAAAAGTAACACTTTTGATATAAAAAAATTATCCTTTATGCATACTTCTATGCATGAAAATTAAAAATGATAAAAGTAACACTTTTGATATAAAAAATTTTCCTTTATGCATACTTCTATGCATGAAAGTTAAAAATGATAAAAGTAACACTTTTGATATAAAAAAAATTATCCTTTATGCATACTTCTATGCATGAAAATTAAAAATGATAAAAGTAACACTTTTAATTAAAAAAATTATCCTTTATGCATACTTCTATGCATGAAAATTAAAAATGATAAAAGTAACACTTTTGATATAAAAATTTTCCTTTATGCATACTTCTATGCATGAAAATTAAAAATGATAAAAGTAACACTTTTAATATAAAAAAAATATCCTTTATGCATACTTCTATGCATGAAAGTTAAAAATGATAAAAGTAACACTTTTGATATAAAACATTTTCTTTTATGCATACTTCTATGCATGAAAATTAAAAATGATAAAAGTAACACTTTTGATATAAAAAAAATTATCCTTTATGCATACTTCTATGCATGAAAATTAAAAATGATAAAAGTAACACTTTTAATAAAAAAAATTATCCTTTATGCATACTTCTATGCATGAAAATTAAAAATGATAAAAGTAACACTTTTAATAAAAAAAATTATCCTTTATGCATACTTCTATGCATGAAAATTAAAAATGATAAAAGTAACACTTTTGATATAAAAATTTTCCTTTATGCATACTTCTATGCATAAAAATTAAAAATGATAAAAGTAACACTTTTAATATAAAAAAAATATCCTTTATGCATACTTCTATGTATGAAAGTTAAAAATGATAAAAGTAACACTTTTGATATAAAAAAAATTATCCTTTATGCATACTTCTATGCATGAAAATTAAAAATGATAAAAGTAACACTTTTAATTAAAAAAATTATCCTTTATGCATACTTCTATGCATGAAAATTAAAAATGATAAAAGTAACACTTTTGATATAAAAAATTTTCCTTTATGCATACTTCTATGCATGAAAATTAAAAATGATAAAAGTAACACTTTTGATATAAAAAAAATTATCCTTTATGCATACTTCTATGCATGAAAATTAAAAATGATAAAAGTAACACTTTTAATAAAAAAAATTATCCTTTATGCATACTTCTATGCATGAAAATTAAAAATGATAAAAGTAACACTTTTGATATAAAAATTTTCCTTTATGCATACTTCTATGCATAAAAATTAAAAATGATAAAAGTAACACTTTTAATATAAAAAAAATATCCTTTATGCATACTTCTATGCATGAAAGTTAAAAATGATAAAAGTAACACTTTTGATATAAAAAATTTTTCTTTATGCATATTTCTATGCATGAAAATTAAAAATGATAAAAGTAACACTTTTGATATAAAAAAATTATCCTTTATGCATGATATTAAAATTCAATTTCTCCATTATTATAATGAAATTCTTTCAATTAATCTAGGATGATAATTCTTAGAATATGGTAGGAAGTCCTCTTTTTATGCTTTGAATGAAATTATTTTATGCATAATTTTTATAAAAATTTTGCCATAGCTCCGCTGCTATGACTGATAAATCTCAATTTTTTCTAAGGGATAAAGCTTATCATTAAGAAAATAATTAAAATGATCTCTAATTGGATCATTAATCTATAGTGGATTGAATCATCAATATGCATAAACTAAAAGCATAGAAAAAAGCCATTAAATTGGCCTCAAGTATAGCTTAAGCTTGGGTTAAGGAAAAGCTTTATGAAAAGCTTGATTTGGATTGAGAACGGGTCATGAGTATGACCATTTCTTGAGTGAGAGAGAGAATTTACATAAAAATCATTAGAATTTAAACATAAATGAAAATTAACTTCAATAGCATTTATTAACTTATGTAACTCTTCACTACTATTCAAACTTCAATAGTATTTAAAAAAATCATACCAATTAAGCTTCTCAAGCTTGAGAGGGGTTGAGAAGAGAGAAACATTGAGAAATTATAGAAAGATCAATATTCACTAATTACCTTACAAATTGCTTGATTCTTTGTTCACGGTAGAGGCCCCCAACCAATCAATTGGTTAAGTATGTTGATGGAGCCACTAATGGGGATTGAAGAAAGAGGGAAGCTCCAAAAACTAGTGAATTATTAAATGAATTCACAGTTCTTGGCTTAGGTGGAGTAGAGTAACGATGCATAAACACTATATATTTTTCAACAAGGGGGAGACTTCTATTTATAGGAAAAATTGAGCTCCTAACCAAACAAACTGATTCTAGAATTTTCCAAATCAGTTTGGTCAATTTTTGACCATTTTTAGGTCAGTTAAGCTAACTTTTTGGAACTAGACTTGAATGAGGAGAGGGGAGAGATGAAATATCTCAATTTTTATGAGTTTAAAACTCATTCAAGCATGTGAAATATGCACCTCCTTTAAAGAACTCCCCTTCCTTACATATGTGTCATAATGGAATCATTTTAATATTGCTCATAGTTTTTTTTACTAATAAACCTTGTACATTTTCAACTCTTCATCTTATGTGAAATATGCACCTCCTTTAAAGAACTCCCCTTCCTTACATATGTGTCATAATGGAATCATTTTAATATTGCTCATAGTTTTTTATTAATAAACCTTGTACATTTTCAACTCTTCATCTTATGTGAAATATGCACCTCCTTTAAAGAACTCCCCTTCCTTACATATGTGTCATAATGGAATCATTTTAATATTGCTCATAGTTTTTTATTAATAAACCTTGTACATTTTCAACTCTTCATCTTATGTGAGCATTTACTCATTTTTGGATACCCAAAATATCTCATATTTTTAATATTGCTCATAGTTTTTTACTAATAAACCTTGTACATTTTCAACTCTTCATCTTATGTGAGCATTTAAGGGACTCCCCTTCCTTACATATGTGTCATAATAAAATCATTATACCCAAAATATCTCATATTTTTAATATTGCACATAGTTTTTTACTAATAAACCTTGTACATTTTCAACTCTTCACCTCATGTGAGCATTTACTCATTTTTGGGTATTTTCTTTTTACAAGTTGGATTTATCTCCTCCCTACACATGGATTGATGCTATTGGTCCATAGGAACCTTAATTGGACCATAGTCTAAAGATTTCTGAAAATCTAGACCCTTAGGCTAAGGTTCTTTATACCTATTTTCAATTAATTCCAATTGCACATTGGAAAATTCTTTTTGAATTTCTGTTTCAGGGGAACTCATCTGAATTAGAAGAGATATTTTTCTATCCAAAAATATTCAAAATCTGAATATTCTCTCTCTAGAATATTTTTCTCTCTCTAGGCTAAAACAGATAGAAACAAGGTCTTTATATTTCTGAAGAGGGATTGATTACAAGGAAAGATACTAGACATCAAAAAGGGGGTGGGGGAGGAATCTTACATTCTACCCCACTTAAAAAATGCGAGATGTCCTCATCTCGCAAACTGGGATAATTTCTCAAGATGCACGAATATGAGACTTAGAGAAAAATTTTAATCAAGATTAACCACCAAGAAACGTCTTAAAGAGAGCAAGATTCAAAATAAGAACAAGATTTAAACTTTATTCATTCTCGGAACTTATACAGTAAAGATAGAAGAACTCTTTACACTTCCATAAGCCTGTCCATCATATGATCACAAAAACAGTCCTCACAAGCTGCACAAGTATAAGGTAACTCATCTATGGGAATAATTCTGTTGGTTATTGCTGCACCTATCTCAGTGGTATGAGGTGATCTAACAAAAGGACCTCTGAGAGGCAAGCCAAAAACAGGATAAAGGCATATCTTCTCATGAGGAAGAAAACACGCTAGTAAGAAGACCCGCTCAGAAAACCCAAGATGTCTTGATCTCATGACGCAGTAGTATCGGGGACCCAAACCCAAGGCTTCGATAACCATGGCCAAGCGGACATTGTTACGAAAGTGCTGCTGACCCCAGGGTGTTACCCTAGTTATGTCTTGATAGGTCCGCCATTTGGTCTGAGCTACAGAAGTTCCCAAGTGAGGGAAAAGTGAGCGCTCATACTGTTCTATAAAATCCTTCTTCACAGACTCACTTGCGTCTTGAAGGTGAGGAATCATTATGGATAAAACTAATTCCTATTGCCAAGCCATGAAGGAGATTAAGAAGAAGGGAGATCGATGGAAGTAAGATTACTGTGAGCGACAAGTAAAAGTTACGACTTATATAAAGGAAGGAGCTAGCGTAACTTAGAAGCCAACGGTATCTTGCCACTGAAGTTTTACCGTCTTTCCATGATTTGGGTTTGGCACATATTTCTATGAAATACATTAAGAACTTTGAGATGAGGAGATAAAAGAAGCTCGTAAGCTAAGTCGTTTACTTTCTTTGAATTCAGATAAGGCTCACAATATCTGGGGGATAACTTCTTAAACTCCCCAATAGATAAAGAACTTCTTTTGGGCCGTACTCGAATGAAGACCAAAACCTTGGTATCCAAAACACCGATTTTTACTTCTGAACTCATTGTTCTGAATCCTTAAAACAGGTGGAACTCCTGAGAAGTATTCTAGGGAAAGGGTCTTTCTTTCTTAAACAGAATTGTTCTTTTATTTTAGAGATAAAAAATGGAGATTCTTACTCCTGTATACCTCGAAGGCTGGGGAGGAATCTTACAATTAGCCTCTAAGGCTCTAGGAACATAGTTGTGAGTCTTAGATAACCACACCACCATGACATCCTTGTATGCCTAATGTTATAAAGGCAACGTATGTCCAATACCACCTATTCCAATTTTCTTTCATAGTAGTTGGTATTGAGGGGGGGTATTAAGAGACTAAGGTTATGTAAAAGGGAATAAGAAGGTTGTGGACTTATGGTCCACTAGCTCACCTATTTAAAGGTGAAGCTAGGAGGCAATTTGTATGGAGCAAGAAGCCTAGTTGTATTTTGAACAACTTAATAAGCAAGATATTTTCTTGTATTTTGTGAGTCCCTCTCCTCCACATACTTGACCTAGCATGAGCACCACGAATTCTAACACTTATTCCATGGCAAGACATTTGGGTTTATTCAAAACCTATGATACCATAAGGAAGAGCTTTCATTGGAATGGCAAATTGTAAGGTTCTCCCTTTCCAAAATAGGGGAAATGCTTAAGGTAGTCTACTAAGTCTTAGCTTAAAGAAAATTTCCTACTCATCGACACCTTGACCATGTAAAGATTCAAGGATATGATTTGTAGGTAAGACCTAGTCCACTCCCGCAGGGGGAGCATGGTCTTCTAAAAGTCAAATTACCCATAGGGTAATCTTGCGAAATTACCCCCAATTTGTGAGATGAGGGCATCTCGCGTTTTTCAAGTGGGAGAGAATGTAAGATTCCTCCCCAGCCTCTCAAGATATCCACCATCTTCTCTTGTAATCAATCCCCTCTTCAGAAATATAAAAGATCTTGTCTCTGCCCTGTTTTGACATAGAGAGAGAGAGAGAGAGAGAGAGAGAGAGAGAGAGAGAGAGAGAGAGAGAGAGAGAGAGAGAGAATATTCTAGAGAGAGAATATTCAGATTTTGAATATTTTTAGATAGAAAAATTTCTCATATTATTAAAATGAATTCCCTTGAAACAGAAATTCAAAAAGAACTTTCTAATGTGCAATTGGAATTAATTGGAAATGGGTATAAAGGACCTTAGCCTAAGGGTCTAGATTTTCAAAAAATTTTGGATTATGGTCCAATTAAGGTTCCTATGGGCCAATAGGATCAATCCATGTGTGGGGAGGAGATAAATCCAATTTGTAAAAGAAGATACCCAAAAATGAGTAAATGCTCACATAAGATGAAGAGTTGACTATGTACAAGATTTATTAGTAAGAAACTGAGTAATATAAAAAAAATAAGATATTTTGGGTATCCAAAAATGAGTAAATGCTCACATAAGATGAAGAGTTGAATATGTACAAGGTTTATTAGTAAAAAACTATGAGTAATATAAAAAAATGAGATATTTTGGGTATCCAAAAATGAGTAAATGCTCACATAAGATGAAGAGTTGAATATGTACAAGGTTTATTAGTAAGAAACTATGAGTATTACTAAAAAAATTGAGATATTTTGGGTATAATTGACACATATGTAAGGAAGGAGAGTCCCTTAAAGGAGGTGCATACTTCACATGCTTGAATGAGTTTTAAACTCAAAAATAATGTGATATTTTTATTTCTCCTCTCTCTTGAACCAAATCGAATAAAAAAGAAACCAAACTAGGTCCAAATCTAGTCCAAATTCAACCAAACTGAAATTGAAAAATTCTGAATTTTACTATACTAGAACTATGCTGAAATAATGCTAATTTTTACTATTCTCTAAAATTCTCTCCAAATTGAAGAAATTGGAGCTTCCCTCTTTCTTCAATCCCCATTGGTGGCTCCATCAACACACTAAACCAATTGATTGGTTGGGGGCCTCTACTGTGAATTTTGATTCTTTTCTATAATTTCTCAATGTTTCTCTCTTCTCAACCCCTCTCAAGCTTGAGAAGCTTAATTGGAATGGTTTTTGAATGCTATTGAAGTTAATTGATGAATGGTAGTGAAGAGTTACATAATTTGATGAATACTATTGAAGTTAATTGATTAATGATAGTAAAGAATTACATAAATTTCCATTTATGCTTAATTCTAATGGTTTTTATGTAATTTCTCTTTCTCACTCAAGAAATGGTCATACTCATGACCCATTCTCAATCCAAATGAAGCTTTTCATAAAGCTTTTTCTTAATCCAAGACTAATCTATGCTTGAGGCCAAATTAATGGCTTTTTTCCATGCTTTTAGTTTATGTATTTCATGAATATTGATGATTCAATCTATTATGGATTAATGATCCAATTAGGGATCATTCTAATCATTTCCTTAAAGATAAGCTTTATCTTTTAAAATAATCAAGATTTATCAGTCATAGCAGAGCGGAGCTATGGAAAAATTTTTGTAAAAATTTACACATAAAATAATTTCATTCAAAGCATGAAGAGGACTTCTTAGGAATTATCATCCTAGATTAATTGAAAGAATTTCATTGTATTCATGGAGAAATTGATTTTTATATTATGTATATTTGATTTTCATGCATAGAGGTATGCATAAAAGATTATTATTTTATTGCAAAAGTGTTACTTTTATCATATTTGATTTTCATGCATAGAGATATGCATAAAAGATTATTATTTTAATATAAAAGTGTTACTTTTATCATATTTGGATTTCATGCATAGAGGTATGCATAAAAGATTATTATTTTAATGTAAAAGTGTTATTTTTATCATAATTGAATTTCATGCATAGAGGTATGCATAAAAGATTATTATTTTAACATAAAAGTGTTACTTTTATCATATTTAGATTTCATGCATAGAGGTATGCATAAAAGATTATTATTTTAACGTAAAAGTGTTACTTTTATCATATTTGAATTTCATGCATAGAGGTATGCATAAAAGATTATTATTTTAATGTAAAAGTGTTACTTTTATCATATTTGGATTTCATGCAGAGGTATGCAGAAAAGATTATTATTTTAATGTAAAAGCGTTACTTTTATCATATTTGAATTTCATGCATAGAGGTATGCATAAAAGATATTTTTTTAATACTAAAAGTGTGATTTTCATCATAAATGGTGTTTATGCATAAATTAGAGGCATAAGAGAAATTCTTTTATTCTAAAAGTGTAATTCCTACTAAATTGGATTTATGCATGGAAAGATGCATAAAGAATTTATTTTAATCCAAAAGTGTCATTCTCATTTAAAATGAATTTATGCATAGGAAGATGCATAAAAGATTGATTTTTATTTTGAAAGTGTTAGGCTCCTTAAATGGAATTTATGCATAAATAGATGCGTAAAGAAATCTTTTATAAAATATAAGAATTCTCTTGTATTCTATAAATAGATATGGAAAGTGATAGGATGTGATAAGAGGAGTATGAGATGTGATAGGATGTGATAAGAGGTGTATGAGATGTGATAGGATTTGCTAAGATGAGTTAGGATGTGATAAGATGTGTATGGGATGAGGTAAGAAGTGTATCTGATGGGATAAGATGTATATGGGTTGTGATAGGGCAAGAATGGATGTGATGTGGATATATGAATGTAGATGTGGATGTGGATGTATGAATGTGGATGTGTATGTATGGATGTGAATGTGGATACGGATGTAGATGTAGGTATGTGGATGTGGATGTATGAATGAGGATGTGAAAATGGAAGTATGCATGTAGATGTGGATGTATGGATGTGAATGAGGATGTGAAAATGAAAGTATGCATGTAGATGTGGATGTATGGATGTGAATGTGGATGTGGATATGTATGTACGGATGTGAATGTGGATGTGGATGTGGATGTATGAATGTAGATGTGGATGTGGATGTATGAATGTGGATGTGTATGTATGAATGTGAATGTGAATGTGGATGTGGATGTATGGATGTGGATGTGGATGTATGGATGTAGATACGGATGTGGATGTATGTATGTGGATGTATGAATGAGGATATAAAAATGGATGTATGTATGTAGATGTGGATGTATGGATGTGAATGTGGATGTGGATGCGGATGTATGGATGTGGTTATGGATGTGTATGTATGAATGCGGATATGGGATTGGATGTATGATGTGGATGTACGAACATGGATGTGTATGAAGAATAATGAATGTGAATGTGTATGTGAAATAATGTGTCGTCGATATGAGTGAATGGATGAGAATGAGTACACATATGAATGGAATGTGGAATAAGTAACGTGGACTAAGTAGGGATAATGTGGAAAGACGAGAGTTCGATATAGAAACTGTATTTTGTGACCTGTTTATAAATGACTGTTTTATGTCGAGAATGCTGGGGAAGCATTTTGACCGTCTTGTGGATTAAGGTCATGGAGACTTAACTGATAAAGTTGCAACTGCTAACGGAGAGTCAATGGAGGACGTCTCGCGTAGCAAGGTCGACCGAGGTCTTGACCAGCCTCGGTTCGATTTAAATGGTGAGCTTCCGATACGGTGGATGAGGGACCAAGGAAGGGGCCTATGAGTGAAGCGCTAGGTCACCTGCGAAGGATCCTAGAGGGTGCTGACCATACGGTGCTCGGGCTCTGGGTCACCAAAGATACCCACACGTGCGTCGTGGAAGATATTGGAACAAGGAGTAAGAGTTGTTTTCTGAAACCGGGCATGGATCTGGTTGATTGACCTTGCTGGTCCTCAACGGATGAGTCCATGGCTCTCTTATTAGGATCTGTTGAGATTGATCTTGCTGATCTTCAATGAGGATTCCATCTTGATTTTTATATGTGAAAATATTGTCGGGTACTATGAGCAAGAAACTATTGAAAAGGCCCCTGAGTGAACAAGTGGTGAGCGTTCTGGTTGCCAAAAATGCCATAAGTACACCGATGAATGAATGATTGGAAATATGGATTCAACCAGAGAATTCGAGCATTGTCATCAGTGACATAATGGTTTCATTAAAGGATTATTTTTAAGTTAGTTGATGCTGAGAAAAAGGCAATTTCATATTGGGTGTGTAAGTGGTGTGACTAGTTTTATGTTTGCATGAACTTCCGGCTAGGGGGCCTGGGAACTCTTTTCCCTGGTACCCAGGACAAAACCTAACCAAATTCCTAATTGGATCCCTTCACTATAGTGGTTGGGCGGTTGGCTAACCCATGGGATTGGATGGGGTTAGGCTGGACTGATGGATCCATAAATTGAAACTTAATTTATGTTATTACGATAGATGAAGTAAATCCCGGATAGTAATTGTTCTATGGATAGGAATCAACGGCTGTGCCTCTTGATGGGGAAAAAGCGTTGATCCTAATGATCCAAGTGCAAGTTTCTTCCTTGATCTGACCGAGTATCTTTATAGGTGCAGTCGGATCAGTTTGATCAGTAATGGTCTTGACTACGTTAGAGTAAAAAGTTATCCTGGTGGAATCGCCCGTGCTTTCCAGATAAAGGAAGTTTTTTTGGGTTCGCTTTTTGAAAAAGTGACGGATTAGTCTCTTGTGCGGATATCCGTGGACGAGGCCCCGAGTGTGGGAATCTGCCCCGCGCAGGAAGTGCTACTTCCGCTGCTAGTACCCCAAATCCGTTGTGCGATGGGAACAGGGATCTCACAGAGGTTCTATGCTAGTTAAATATATTGAACAAAAAGTTCTAAGAAAATGTTGATAGTTAGGACTGTTCTAGGCTTGAAGGGTTACCAGCATCATGGTCTTCTCTTCCTAAGCTTTTAGTGGATTTTTTTGAATGTATATGCTTGCTGATGTTCTATGGTAGTTAAATATATTAAACAAAAAGTTCTAAGAAAATCTTGATAGGGCTATTTTAGGCTTGAAGGGTTACTGGCATCATGGTCTTCTCTTCCTAAGCTTTTAGTGGATTTTTTTCTATGCATTTATCTTGATGTTTAAGCATATTAAACCCTAAACTCACACTCTTCTTGATGGTTTACTTTCAAAATTCATTTCTTCTTTGAGAGTTCATTGTTGTGCTTCTTTTATAGAGAACAATGGTTACTCGGGGTTGTCGCTACCCTTTTACTCACAAAGGAAGTGTTGTGCTTCTTTTATAGAGAACAATGGTTACTCGGGGTTGTCGCTACCCTTTTACTCACAAAGGAAGTCACATCACATGACTCTACATTTTTTTTTATAAATTTTATTAGGTTGATGAGGCAAATGAAGAGGAATCCTGTCCTAGTGGGTAACTCTACAACCGTATTGGATTCCATCATCATGGAGGTTATTTGGAGAGAGTCGATGTGCTTGAGGAAATCCAAGGTGTCAAATCGTCTTGGCAAAGATTCCATCATCATTGAGGTTATCTGGAGAGAATCGATGTGCTTGAGCAAATCCAAGGTGTCAAAATGTCCTGGCAAAGATTTCATTCATGACCTTGATGAAGGCTTCCAACAAGGAGGACTTGCATACAAGATTTGTGGAGTTCAATGACTATGTGCAAGAACTCCAACCCATTAGAGGTGTCAATTTTTATGCTAGCTATTGAAGCTGAGGGCTTCAACATATCGATTGGCATCATGCTTCGAAGGGAATTCTTGCTCAACGTCAAGAGAGTGGGAGTGGCTATTGCAACTCAGGGCCTTAACATCTTGATTAGCATGCTTCTACCCTTTGTAACTTAGGCCTTCAACATCTTGAGTGGCATGCTTCTACCCTATGCAACATACAATTTATGAGATAAGGGAACTTCTTGCTCAACATCAAGAGAGTGGGTGTATTTGGCTCATAGCAAAACTAAAAAAACAAACATTCCTTAGCTATCAAGTCCTTTATGCATACATCTTTAGAGAACTTGTGGGAGATTTAGTCAAGGTCGATTGGTGCGTTAGGACTTGATATGACTTACACATCTTCAAATGATTGGTGGGTGCATCAATCAATGTTGATTGATGCCATGGGGAGCTTGTATATACTATTAGCTTTCCTTATGAAATCTTCAATTTGCATTGGTTATATGATGCAAGAAGCTCTCCCATCAATGCTACATAGAGTCCTCACTTACACTCTCATTACTTTCATGTTGTGTAGTCCAAATCTAGAATTAAGTTCACCTGATGAAGGTGGAGAGCACCTCACGTGCTGCTCTGATTGTATGATAAAGTATGAGAAAGAGGTTGGAAATGGAAAGCTTGGTATTTTTGGTTATAGTTTCAAGACCTTGTCTTTGTTATGTGACGTGATATACTACCCTGCAAGTTTTAGCTCTTTTGGAATGGAAGTCCCACATTCTTGCCAACTTTGTGACCTTTTTATTGGCATGATTTTAAAGATCTTCTTCTTGCCTATTCTACTATACTTTTGCCTCCAAAATTATTGGGTATTCTAGAGTTTTTTGTTGTGAACATCCAGCCTTATTAAAGTCTAGGTCTGAAGATAAAAGCATGTACTTGGGAGGTTCCCTAACTGCAAGAGTATCATTTGAGTTTTGCAACATCTCTCTCTCTCTCTCTCTCTCTCTCTCTCTCTCTCTCTCTCACACACACACACACACACACACACACACACACACACACACATTAGGTATGTGGGTAAAGAAAACACAACGCGCTAACCCTTCTCCCGCTCCTCCTTGTAAGAATCTTTTATATTTTCAAATGAGAAGAATTGTCTTTGAAAACGGGAGTCCAAATTCATCCTCTTAAAAATGATTATGCATGGAAACTTAGCATCCCAATGCTCAAATGCTAGAATTATGGCAAAATTCAGCAAGATATAGCCATTCATCCCAGGAAGATTGTATGTCCCAAGTAGACATCACACCACTTGTTGGTATGTCCCAAAGTAGACATCCCAAGTAGACGTCACACCACTTGTTGGTACACTTTGTTTGACAATATATTTGAGAATGATAGGCTATAGATGAAATTTGTGTACCCATGTTCTCATACAAAAATTTTCCATTTATTAGGTGTCTCTATCACATACTAGGTTAAGTGGCAAGCCATGTAGCTTGAACACATTCTCCATGAAGCACTTGGTAATTTTAGATGTCCCATATGTGGTCTTAGAAGCAATGAAGTGAGCTGATTCGGTAAGCCTATCAACCGCCATAAATATTTGATACCACCCATGCTTAGTCTTGGGAAGACATGTAATGAAATCCATAGAGATGTGGGTCCATTTCCCATTGGGAATGGGTAAAGAATAAAGTAAACCATTGGGTAGTTGATCACTATCCTTGTTCCTTTGACATGAAGAACATTCCATCGTAAATATCTTGACGTCTTTCCACATGCCTTTCCAAAAGAAACTCTTGCTTACTTTGCCATAGGTCTTTAGCACACCAACGATGACCCACAAGTGGAGAAGAATGTATCTCATGAAGCACCATAGGTATGTAGCATCCGATGAAGTGGACACTGTATCCTTGTACCATAAGAGGTTATTGTGAAGCTTGTAAATAATGAGGGATACCTTCACGATTACCTTCTTGTAATATCGGCAACACCCTAATTTAAAAGATATTCCTCTTGGATCCCTTTAGTCCACTCACCATAGACCACCGTGATTGATGTCATAGTGCAAGCCCACATCCGTGACAATGCATCTAGTGCTACCACATTGTCTGTGCCCAATGTTTATGATATCTAAAAATTGTAACTTTGAAGACTGTCCAGTTATCTCTTTTGCGTGGCGAGAGTTTGGTTGGGAGGATAAGAAAAATTTCAGCACTCTATGGTGACTTCTCACGTTCGAATAGGCACCATAAAGGTAATGATGCCACTTCTTGATGGCATAAAGGATAGCAAGCATCTCTTGCTCATAACGTGGAATCCCATCAGGATCCTTATTGGTAAGATTTCTACTCTCAAATACAATGACTTGGCTCTTAATATAAAAAAGTCCCAAGTCCCCTTCCACTTACATCCGCTCTCCCATAGAAAGTCTTTAAAAAGTTGGGGCACACAAGAATGGGGGCTGAAGTAATGAGTAAAGCTTTGAGTTCATGGAAACTCTTGTTGTGGCAATGAAATCCCAAAAGAAAGCTTCTCTCTTCAGAAGATTGGTAAGAGGTGCCGCTATTGATGCATGATGCTCCTCCATAATTCTTGTAGAAAAAGAAGATAATCCCAAAAACCCTCTTAGTCGAGTTAAATTGCTTGGTGGTGTTGGCCAATCTTTGACACATGCCACTTTCTTTGGATCCACCTTTATGCCATTCTCTCCCACCAAATTTCTAGATTTGGAATACGCAATGAAAGTAATGAGAGTGTAAGTGAGGACTGTATGTAGCATTGATGGGAGAGCTTCTTGCATCATATAACCAATGTAAATCGAAGCTTTCATAAGGAAAGCTAATAGTATGTATATATAGGCTCCCCACGGCACCAATCGGCATTGACTGATGCACCCACCAATTATTTGAAGATGTATAAGTCATATCAAGTCCTAACACACCAATCGACCTTGACTAAATCTCCCACAAATTCTCTAAAGATGTATGCATAAAGGACTTGATAGCTAAGGAATGTTTGTTTTTTTGGTTTTGCTATGAGCCAAATACACCCACTCTCTTGATGTTGAGCAAGAAGTTCCCTTATCTCATAAATTGTATGTTGCATAGGGTAGAAGCATGCCAATCGAGATGTTGAAGGCCTAAGTTGCAAAGGGTAGAAGCATGCTGATCAAGATGTTAAGGCCTTGAGTTGCAATAGCCACTCCCACTCTCTTGACGTTGAGCAAGAATTCCCTTCGAAGCATGCCAATTGATATGTTGAAGCCCTTAGCTTCAATAGCTAGCATAAAAATTGACACCTCTAATGGGTTGGAGTTCTTGCACATGGTCATTGAACTCCACAAATCTTGTATGCAAGTCCTCCTTGTTGGAAGCCCTCATCAAGGTCATGAATGAAATCTTTGCCAAGACATTTTGACACCTTGGATTTGCTCAAGCACATCGATTCTCTCCAGATAACCTCAATGAGATGATGGAATGTTTGCCAAGATGTTTTGACACCTTGGATTTACTCAAGCACATCGACTCTCTCCAAATAACCTCCATGATGATGGAATCCAATATGGTTGGAGTTACCCACTAGGACACGATTCCTCTTCATTTTTCTCATAAACCTGATAAAATTTTCTCATATGCATCTTATCACATCTCATACTCCTCTTATCACATCCTGTCACAAGAATGACACTTTTGAATTAAAATTCAATCTTTTATGCATCTTTCTATACATAAATTCAATTTAGATGAGAATGACACTTTTGAATTAAAAATCAATCTTTTATGCATCTTCTTATGCATAAATTCAATTTAGTAGGAATTACACTTTTAGAATAAAAGAATTTCTCTTATGCATCTAACTTATGCATAAAATCCATTTATGATGAAAATCACACTTTTAGTATAGAAAAATTAATCTTTTATGCATACCTCTATGCATGAAATCCAATTATGATAAAAGTAACACTTTTACAATAAAATATTCATCTTTTATGCATACCTCTATGCATGAATTTTAATTATGATAAAAGTAACACTTTTATAAAATAATCATCTTTTATGCATACCTCTATGCATGAATTTCAATTATGATAAAAGTAACACTTTTATAATAAAATAATAATCTTTTATGCATACCTCTATGCATGAAATTCAAATAGGATAAAAGTAACACTTTTATAATAAAATAAAAATCTTTTATGCATACCTCTATGCATGAAATTCAAATATGATAAAAGTAACACTTTTATAATAAAATAATCATCTTTTATGCATACCTCTATGCATGAAATTCAAATATGATAAAAAAACTCTTTTATAATAAAATAATCATCTTTTATGCACACCTCTATGCATGAAATTCAAATATGATAAAAGTAATACTTTTATAATAAAATAATAATCTTTTATGCATACCTCTATGCATGAAATTTAAATATGATAAAAGTAACACTTTTATAATAAAATAATCATCTTTTATGCATACCCCTATGCATGAATTTCAAATATGATAAAAGTAACACTTTTATAATAAAATAATCATCTTTTATGCATACTCCTATGCATGAATTTCAAATATAATAAAAGTAACACTTTTATGATAAAATATTCATCTTTTATGCATACCTCTATGCATGAATTTCAATTATGATAAAAGTAACATCTTTATAATAAAATAATCATCTTGTATGCATACCTCTATGCATGAAATTCAAATATGATAAAAGTAACTCTTTTATAATAAAATAATCATCTTTTATGCATACCTCTATGCATGAAATTCAATATGATAAAAGTAACACTTTTATAATAAAATAATCATCTTTTATGCATACCTCTATGCATGAAATTCAAATATGATAAAAGTAACACTTTTATAATAAAATAATCATCTTTTATGCATACCTCTATGCATGAAATTCAAATATGATAAAAGTAACACTTTTATAATAAAATAATCATCTTTCATGCATACCCCTATGCATGAATTTCAAATATGATAGAAGTAACACTTTTATAATAAAATAATCATCTTTTATGCACACCCCCATGCATGAATTTCAAATATGATAAAAGTAACTCTTTTATAATAAAATATTCATCTTTTATGCATACCCCCATGCATGAATTTCAAATATGATAAAAGTAACTTTTTTATAATAAAATAATCATCTTTTATGCATACCTCTATGCATGAAATTCAAATATGATAAAAGCAACACTTTTATAATAAAATAATCATCTTTTATGCATACCTCTATGCATGAAATTCAAATATGATAAAAGTAACACTTTTATAATAAAATAATCATCTTTTATGCATACCTCTATGCATGAAATTCAATATGATAAAAGTAACACTTTTATAATAAAATAATCATCTTTTATACATACCTCTATGCATGAAATTCAAATATGATAAAAGTAACACTTTTATAATAAAACAATCATCTTTTATGCATTCCCCTATGCATGAATTTCAAATATGATAAAAGTAACACTTTTATAATAAAATAATCATCTTTTATGCATTCCCCTATGCATGAATTTCAAATATGATAAAAGTAACACTTTTATAATAAAATAATCATCTTTTATGCATACCCCTATGCATGAATTTCAAATATGATAAAAGTAACACTTTTATGATAAAATATTCATCTTTTATGCATACCTCTATGCATGAATTTAAATTATGATAAAAGTAACATCTTTATAATAAAATAATCATCTTTTATGCATATCTCTATGCATGAAATTCAAATATGATAAAAGTAACTCTTTTATAATAAAATAATCATCTTTTATGCATACCTCTATGCATGAACTTCAATATGATAAAAGTAACACTTTTATAATAAAATAATCATCTTTTATGCATACCTCTATGCATGAAATTCAAATATGATAAAAGTAACACTTTTATAATAAAATAATCATCTTTTATGCATACCTCTATGCATAAAATTCAAATATAATAAAAGTAACACTTTTATAATAAAATAATCATCTTTTATGCATACCCCTATGCATGAATTTCAAATATGATAAAAGTAACACTTTTATAATAAAATAATCATCTTTTATGCATACCCCCATGCATGAATTTCAAATATGATAAAAGTAACTCTTTTATAATAAAATATTCATCTTTTATGCATACCCCCATGCATGAATTTCAAATATGATAAAAGTAACTTTTTTATAATAAAATACTCATCTTTTATGCATACCTCTATGCATGAAATTCAAATACGATAAAAGTAACACTTTTATAATAAAATAATCATCTTTTATGCATACCTCTATGCATGAAATTCAAATATGATAAAAGTAACACTTTTATAATAAAATAATCATCTTTTATGCATACCTCTATGCATGAAATTCAAATATGATAAAAATAACACTTTTATATTAAAATAATAATTTATCCTTTATGCATATAATCAAAATGCATCTTTTATGCATGAAAATGATACTTTAGAATATAGAAACCATAAGGATTACTCTTTTAGGATAATAAAAGATGAATTTTATCTCACTAATTTCTAATCTTAGTGTTTAAAAACACTTTGGAATAACTCTCCTTTGCTGGATTAGAAGCCTCATTAGTGTTAATCATTATTATTAATGCTCATAAGCACACTTTGAAAGGCTTTGTCCCTTGAAGATGATGTTGATGATGGAGCTTGATGAGAATGAGGCTCATGAATGCCTCATGTGGTTGGTCACCGCTTCAAGAATAAGATCACTTAGGTGATTAGAGCAAAGTGGAGAGGATTAGAGCAAGAAAAAACTTGGTTTTGAAGATTTAGCTTCAATGGCTTGAAGGAGGCAGCCCTTGTTTTTTCGTTCTAGCAGACGCGTCGATGCACCATTGGTCATGAAATTCAAGCTGGATGCTCCTGAGACAATGGGCTTCAAAAGCCCTAACCCCATGCAGCTTCTAGTCGCCTATACATGGCAAATTTGTGTACGGTAGCAACTGTGCAGGAAATCATGTGCCGACTAACTCAAGCCGCAATGCGGCGGCAGCGAAGCAATAAAATTGAAGATTGGCTGTACGAACTCGAACGCTCAGACGTCCTCTTCACTTCTCCAGCTGAAATCTCCCCAAGATGTTGCCTCTATGAGTAGTTAGAGGTCCTCCACGGGTAGGAGGTTCAGCTCCACAAGTGAAAAGATAAGGAAAAATGACCTATTCTACACTACAAAGGGGCCTAATAAACCAAATCTCTAGATACCATGTTAGAATTTGTGGTGCTCATACTAGGTCAAGTATGTGGAGGAGAGGGACTCACAAAATACAAGAAAATATCTTGCTCATGAGTAGTTAGAGGTCCTCCACTGGCAGGAGGTTCAGCTCCACAAGTGAAAAGATAAGGAAAAATGACCTATTCTACACCACAAAGGGGCCTAATAAACCAAATCTCTAGATACCATGTTAGAATTTATGGTGCTCATGCTAGGTCAAGTATGTGGAGGAGAGGGACTCACAAAATACAAGAAAATATCTTGCTTATTAAGTTGTTCAAAATACAACTAGGCTTCTTGCTCCATAGAAAATGCCTCCTAGCTTCACCTTTCAATAGGTGAGCTAGTGGACCATAAGTCCATTCACACACACACCCTTCTTGTCCCCTTTTACATAACCTTAGTCTCTTAATAATAAGAATACAAGAATGCATCTCATCCATAACCGTTTTCTTGAAAGTCGAATGAGACGGCACAAGATACACCCTTTACTTATGGCATCAAAGACCATTATATAACTAGAAATGAGGTAAATCATCACAAGTACCATGCTATATTTTTTGTACCATTTGTGATACCTCTTCATCAATCATATACTCCTCTTGGATATCATCAATCCAATCCTTGTGCACATCCGTGATGTCCGATAACGAGCTTGCCCACGTTCTAGAAAGTAAACCCACCATCACATTAATCTTGCCCTTTGTGTAAGTGATCTCAAAGTCACAGATTTAAAGGGTAGCCAACCACCTTATTTTCTTAGGTGAGAGATTAGGTTTGTGATGATAAGAAGTACTTGAGTACTCTATAATCACTTCTCATCACAAAGAACTTGCTTCCATAGAGATAGTGATGCCATTCATGATTGCATGTAGGATTGCAATCATCTCTTGGTCATAAACGTGCAACTTCATCTCTTTGTCATCAAGCTTGTTGCTCTCCAATGTCATCACCCCATGACACGACCCCAATGCCTCTTCTACAGGATAGTGAAATGTTCACCATTAGTATTAAAAAATGTGATTAGTCCTTAAGAGCACATTTCTAGCATCTAATGACACTTGTATTGGTGATTAGATTCACCCCATTAATGTTTAAGAAAACTCTTAGTGTTTAAAAACACTTTGGAATAACTCTCCTTTGTTGGATTAGAAGCCTCATTAGTGTTCATCAACACTATTAATGCTCATAAGCACACTTTGAAAGGCTTTGTCCCTTGAAGATGATGATGATGATGAAGCTTGATGAGAATGAGGCTCATGAATGCCTTATGTGGTTGGCCACCGCTTCAAAATCAAGAATAAGATCACGTAGGTGATTAGAGCAAAGTGGAGAGGATTAGAGCAAGAAAAGACTTGGTTTTGAAGCTTTAATGTGGTGAGCTTCAATGGCTTGAAGGAGGCAACCCTTGTTTTTTCGCTCTAGCAGACGTGTCGATGCACCATTGGTTATAAAATTCAAGCTGGATGCTCCTGAGACTGGGTTTTAAAAGCCCTAAGCCCATGTAGCTTCTAGTCGCCTGTACACGGCAAATCTGTGTATGGCAGCACAACTGCGCATGAAATCATGCGCCGGCTCACTTAGGCCGCAATGCGGCAGTAGTAGCGAAGTAGTAAAATTGAAGATTGGCTATACGAACTCGAATGCTCGGATGTCCTCTTCACTTCTCCAGCTGAAATCTCCCCAAGATATTGCCTCCACAAGTAGTTAGAGGTCCTCCACTGGCAGGAGGTTCAGCTCCACAAGTGAAAAGATAAGGAAAAATGACCTATTCTACACCACAAAGGGCCTAATCAACCAAGGCTCTAGATACCATGTTAGAATTTGTGGTGCTCATGCTAGGTCAAGTATGTGGAGAAGAGGGACTCACAAAATACAAGAAAATATCTTGCTTATTAAGTTGTTCAAAATACAACTAGGCTTCTTGCTCCATACAAATTGCCTAGCTTCACCTTTAAATAGGTGAGCTAGTGGACCATAAGTCCATTCACACACACACACCGTTCTTGTCCCCTTTTACATAACCTTAGTCTCTTAATGATAAGAATACAAGAATGCATCTCATCCATAACCTTTTTCTTGAAAGTCGAATGAGGTGGCACAAGATACACCCTTTCCTTATGGCATCAAAGACCATTATATAACTAGAAATGAGGTAAGTTATCACAGGTACCATGGTATATTTTTTGTACCATTTGTGATACCTCTTCATCAATCATATACTCCTCTTGGATATCATCAATCCAATCCTTGTGCACATTCGTGATGTCCGATAACGAGCTTGCCCATGTTCTAGAAAGTAAACCCACCATCACATTAACCTTCCCCTTTGTATAAGTGATCTCAAAGTCATAGTTTTAAAGGGTAGCCAACCACCTTATTTTCTTAGGTGAGAGATTAGGTTTGTGATGATAAGAAGTACTTGAGTACTGTATAATCACTTCTCATCAAAAAGAACTTGCTTCCATAGAGATAGTGATGCCATTCATGATTGCATGCAGAATTGCAATCATCTCTTGGTCATAAACCTGCCACTTCATCTCTTTGTCATCAAGCTTGTGGCTCTCCAACGTAATCACCCCATGACATGACCCCAATGCCTCTTCTACTACAGGCATCTGCTTTGATATAGTGAAATGCTCGAAAGAAGCCTAGCATATCAAAAGAGAAGCCAAATTAAGAAAATTTTTAGCTCTTCAAAGCTCATAGGCTATATATAGCATCCCGAAAGAATGCCTCTTTCTTTAACTTGTTCATCAATGGAGTTGCTATATGTGAGCATATTTCTCAATGAATCTCTGATAGAAAGACGAAAGTCCCAAGAATCCCCTCAACTGAGTGATATTTGTGGGAGTAGGCCACTAATTCATTAGACATTCCACCTTCTTGGGATCCGCCCTTTATGCTTGCTCTCTTTACCCAAAATCATGCCACATGGTCAAGAAACATCCTCCGTATATAGACCTTGTCGTTACACATAAGAAAGTGGTTACCTTGTGGTTGCCATGAAGCTTAATCCAAGGGCAAACGCTCCAAGGAAAAACTCTTCTATGCTTCTACAGCTCAACTCTCTTGTCCTTCTTCCCACAATCCTCTCTGGCTCATAAATAATTATTGTCTCTTTATCCATAGGTGAAAGGTCCTGCACCTCTTGAGGTATAGAACCCGCACACTTATTGAGATTAGATCAATGGAACACATTATGGATTCTTGTAAAAGAAGGAAGGTTCAGCTTGTAATCTAAATCACCAACTCTTTTGAGTACTAGGTAGGGACCATAGTACGTATGAGCAAACTTGGGATTGGTAGAACCCTTGAGTGTAATAAAGTAGGAACTTTATTCAATAGGGTTAATAATGGGACAAGTCCATGTATAAAAGAGGGGACTTGGACCATGGTTGTAACTTTTGATGATCATTTTTAGAAATGGAAACTCATGTTTCTTGGAGCTCATGGCTTCTTGGCTTGTGGAAGGCTATTTCCATTCTCTTGGTGTGAGAGACTAAACACACTTAGGCATCATGTTTACATGGTGATTACTCATATTTTCATGCATTACATCCCTTCATTCCAATTGGTATCAGAGCTCTTGATTTTGATCATGGGCATGCATGGGTTGTTGGAAAAATTTGCTTGAAAATTTGAGTTTCTTTTAATTTTTTTCTCATTTTCTTGTAATCCTTGAGTGATTCTTGACAAATCTTCTCTAATCTTGCTTAATCTCATGGATATGGTGAGCATTTCATGGAAATTGTTTGAATTTTGAGTGATTTTGGCCAATTTTGCCATTTTTGGACCAAATTTTGGGCCTCTGGACCAAAAATTTGGGGCAGTCGGGCCAAAACTTAGGGCAAGTGACTAATTGCAATTAACTTTTCTGTTAATCATGATTAGTAATCATCTTCTTCTTCCTCAAGCTTTCCATAGCCATGGGATGCTCTTCCTTTACCCGTTTTGATGCCAAACCTTAGGGTTTTTGTAGAGCTTTATGAGATCTTTCATTTGAGCCTCTTCTTGCTAATTTTTTTCTCAAGATTTGGGAGCTTTTGTTCATTTCTCCATGGCTGAAAGTTGAGCTTAGTCTACCTTCCATGAACCATATCTTGCATTGCTAAGCTCTTGCACTTCATAGGCATCATTGTTAGCATTCTCTTCTCATGAAAGGAGGCAATGAAGCAAAAATGGCGGGCTGCAGCATGCTCACGCCTAAAAATCAGCGCTGAAATTTGGGAGAGGGAGAGCTAGGCTTCACCTAGCTCTACTACCTCAAGACATGGAAGCCTTGCAATAGGGTTTTTAGCTATTATTTGGAGCATATTTTCAAGCCTTATTCAAGCACATGGTAGGTGTATTTTGGCTGCAAATTTCAGAGCAAAAGAGAGCTACGTTTTTCTTCAACAAGAGGCTTCTTCAACATTTTCCACCATTGAGGCTTTCCGGATGACATTGGTGAGTGGTTTGATCAATTTCTTGCAAGTTTGAAGCATTTGGTGGAGCTTGGGAATGGATTAGGGCTGGACACATTCAAACTCCCCTCATTTTCAGAAATTAACCATTAAAGCTTGACCATTCACATGCCAATATTGCTTCTCCATGCATTATTGATGGCAATGGTGAAAGGAATTGATTCCACATGAGCTTGGCCAATTCATAGATCACATTTTGGGGGATTTTCTTCATTATGTCTCATTTGGCATGCCATTGATGGAATAGCAAGCTTATGCAATGTTTTTGGAGTCTCTCATGCTCATCTTGATGCCATATGGACACTATGGATGCTATACATAGCCATGCCAATGCTATGTTTTACACATGGGCATAAGAGAGAGCATTTGGAAGCATGCATTTGTCAATATGATGTGAAAGGGATTGTTGGAATGCAATTGCAAATGCCTTGATTGTGGTTAACAAATGCTTATGCAAATGCCATGGTGAGGGCATTGTGAATTGTTGGTTTGTGTTGGAGCTTTTGGATGATGGATTGAGGCATGAGTCCATGCTTTATTGATGACTTCTAAATGGTAAAAGGGCATGAGTCATGCTCAATACTTGTAAGCCAACAAACTTGTTCTATCATTTGATATTATCCACATCATTTTGTACCTACACTCACCATTGCTACCACTTCAAGTTTCTATAGAATCTAGCAATGTGTGAGGGTACCTTGGCATTGGTTGGAGAGGCCAAGGGGAGAATGGCTTGAACTCTTTGTGCCGTGATTGCCTTGGAAAAGCGGTACAAAGGGGGATTAGGTACACCGGTGTGAAGACATGGCCTCAACCTTCACCTTGGAGGAAAACTTGGTGAAGGGGTGAGAAGAGCTTGGCCGGGAGATCGGCAAGCTTCAACGCGCATCCTGAACAATCCTCACCATCAACTTTGTGGATGCATTTGGGCAATGGGGCCCCTTTTTCTGTCATATTGAGTGGATATTGCAAATGCTTTGATGGACAAAGAGTGCATATGATCGTTCATGACATTGTGGGATACAAAGAGTATTGCATTGTGATTTGAGAAGTTGCATTTTCATTTGAGATTTGGTTCCAATTACAAAGGAGACTATGGCGGAATTTTTCCAAAAAGGAAGCCAAACAAGCTTATTGATTGGAGATTTACCCCATGGATACACTTGAAGAGTTATTCACAACTACCAAGGAGAGAAACACCAATCATTTGTAGCCGGATTGAGCTTTGGGATCGAATTTTGGGAATTTTTGGGATTTTACAAAACCCTAATTCAGTCCTAGGGTTTTTGGGATTAGGTCCGAGTGATTACATGACTCTATTCTACTCATTGAGAGTTTTCAAATGAGCCATAGAACCCCTTAATCGGATATCACAATCTTGGTCAAAGTAGTCATGTTGACTTTTTGGTCAAAGTCAAACAGAATATACTTCCACTTTGACTGAATCAAAATGCTTTCAGGGGTAGGTTCTATCTTCCATTAGCTTTCTATAGAGCCGTCAAAATCCTAATTCCGACATATATTTTGCATTTTAGAGCCAAATTACTACTTTCAGCTGTCCCGCACAAACCCTAAAACAGAGAGTATTTGCCCACACCTAATTCTTACTGTGTTCATTTGGGAGGATAGTAGACACCATTACCTACCCATAGAACCTTCTTTTGTCCAATTTCGACATCATTTGGGCATTCTACCAACATCTTGCATTTCTTCACTATGCCGAAGGGAAGACCACGCAAGGGTGGGGATGTTGTGCAAGAAATGATCATGGGTGATGAGGACATGGAAGGTAATATGGATGCAAGGGATGCATTCATCAATGAAGACAATGGGGGCAATGTACATAATCAAATTTCTCAAGGGACACAAGCGGCGGTCAACCATGACACCCTCATGCAAATGCTTGTACAACGGTTGGAGACCTTAGACTCCAAGCTTGATTCTCATTTTGAAACATTATCCTCACGGATTGGTGTGATGGAGGACAAGTTTGGGAAGTCTCAAGCACAAGAAAAGCATGGGAATTATGGTGACTATGAGTAAAGAAAAGGCAAGGGCATCTTGAATGAGGATTCCATGAAGGCCGTACAAGAGGATCCATTGGGAGCATCCACTCGGGGATTCATGGCGGATGCACGGAGACCTCTTGTCAAGGATATGTTTCCTCCTTCTTTTCATTCGGGTTTGTCTCACCCTAATGCATCAAAGGGTCCTACCTCTTCTAGGGCAATGCATTCAAGGGAAGAGGATGAGGCGTTTGTGAATGATGAGGAGATTGCACTCGATTGGAATCAAATGTCCTTTGCCCAAAGACAAAGGGATGCTCACGAGAAGTGGATGGGATTGTCGAATATCATCAAGAGGGATTACAAAGACTTTGCACAATTTATGGAGTCATACTCGAAGATGCAAAGATTCAAGCCCTCTACCCAACATGATAATCCATCCCACATATCTTCCAAGGATGTCAAAGACAAAATCTCACTATCAAAGTTCAAAGGTGACGGGTCATCTCCGCAAGAGTTGGAGGAGTGGGCTACCAAGCTTGACACCTATTTCCAACTTTACCCAAAAAGTGAGCATGATATGGTACAATTTTCCTCCTTACATCTTGAAGATTATGCTCATCAATGGTGGAGGCACTTGGTCAAACAAGGGAACACGCCATCAACTTGGGAAGGATTGAAGCGGGAGATGAACTTGGCCTTCATTTCACCCTTAGTGCTTGACCGATACCATGAAGAATGGTATGAGCTTTGTCAAAAGGGGATGATGGTGAGAGATTACATCAAGAGATTTTTGAAGCTTTCAATGTACGTGGTAGGCTTGAGTGAAGACATGAAGATGAAAAAGTTTGTGCATGGGCTTGAACACTTCATCAAGGCGGATGTGTCGGCTCAAAGGCCTAGCTCTCTCAAAGAAGCTATGAGGTTAGCCGAACTCTATGAGCCAAAGTACAAGAGGTTTCAGCCCATGACCTTCACCAAAGACACACTCAAACCAACCACTACTTCTTACAATTTTGGGAAAGGTCCTACCTCTACATTACCATCCTCTAATCCAAGAACTCCTACATCATTTGGGGGTGGACAGCCAAAGAATGGGATACATCAATTTGATGCCAAAAGGAGTAGTGACTTCATGAAGAAGAAGCCCTTTCAACCCTTCAAGAAGACTCAAAGAATGGATGATCCAAAGATTGAGGAGTTGAGAAGCAAAGGGCTATGTTTCAAGTGCAAAGAGAGGTGGTCACCCGGGCATGTGTGCAAATCAAAGAAGATTGTGGCCACTATGATCCTCATGGATGAGGAAGAGAACAAGGATGACTCTCATGACATTGAAGAATGGGAGGATTGCAATGAAGAAGCACATGAGGAGTCACTTGAAGACCATTCTTTCATCACGGAGGATGGTGAGTTTCCGTTTGATCCGGGAGGTGGTACTTGCTGCAAATGCACCTAAGAAGCTCTCTTTGATCACTCCAAGTGACTCAAGAAAGAGATTAAGGCTTTTGGCACTATCTATGTGTTACATGTTACCCAAGAGGGGATGGAAGGCAGTGGACAGCACATAGATGAGGAAATGGCAACTCTTCTTAAGGAGTATGAAGATATTTTGCAAGTGCCAAAGAGTCTACCACCTAAGAGGGTCTTATTGATGAATACCTTGTCAAATGGAAGCAATTACCCATGGATGAGGCTACTTGGCAATCATTGGAGTATGTCCAACAACATGGCTTACTTGTGGATGACTTTCCGTGACCAAGTGGTATGGTTTACTTGAGCAAATTGGGTAATATGAGGAGAAGTATACATGCTGTAATATGAGGATGAAGGAAGGTGATGAAGAGAAGACAGCATTTAGGACGGAAAGGGGATTGTTTCACTTCATGGTGATGCCCTTTGGTCTTACAAATGCTCCGGCCACTTTTCAAGCATTGATGAATCTGATATTGGCTCCCCTTCTTTTCAAGTTTGTGTTAGTGTTCTTCGATGACATCTTGATCTATAGCAAGAGCAAAGGGGAACATCTATGTCATGTGAAGCAAGTGTTTGAAGTGTTGAGGAAGCACAAGCTTTATGCAAAGGAGAGCAAATGCACATTCATGGTCAATGAAGTGGAATATCTTGGACACTTGGTGGGTGAGAATGGCATAAGGGCTGATCCTAAGAAAGTGGCATGTGTCAAAGAGTGGCCAACACCAAGCAATACAACTCAATTGAGAGGATTTTTGGGATTATCTTCTTTCTATAGAAGATTCATGCAACATTATGCATCCATTGCGGCACCTCTTACCGACTTGCTCAAGAGGGAGGCTTTCTTTTGGGATTCCATTGCCAACAAGAGCTTCAATGAGCTCAAGGAGTTGCTCACTTCAGCCCCTATACTCGTATGTCCGGATTTTGCAAAGACATTTTATGTGAGGGCGGATGCAAGTGGTAGAGGAATTGGGGCAGTTTTGTATCAAGAGCATGGAGTCATTGCATTTGAAAGTAGAAAGCTTACCGAAAAGGAGATGGGGCTTCATGTTTATGAGCAAGAGATGCTAGCCATACTTCATGCCATCAAGAAGTGGCATCACTATCTTTATGGTGCTCATTTCAAGGTGAGAAGTGATCATAGGGTGCTGAATTTTTTCCTCTCCCAACCAAATCTTTCTCCAAAGCAAAAGAGATGGCTGGCCACACTTCAAGGATATGATTTTGAGATATCCTACACACCCGGGAAGGACAATGTAGTGGCGGATGCATTGTCTAGAATGTGGGCATGCGCTACAACTTCAATCATGGAGGTATATAGTGAATGGATCAAGGGGATTCAAGAGGAATACCTCATCAATGAAGGTGCTGCCCATATTTATACCAAATTACAGCAAGGTGATGGTGGAGAGTTTCCTCATTACAAGCTTCACAATGGTCTCTTGTGGTACAAGGATAAGGTGTATTTGGTTCCTACCTCATTCTACATACCAAAGGTGCTTCATGAGATGCATTCTTCACCACTTTCGGGCCATCTTGGTGTACTCAAAACCTATGATAAAGTGAGCAAGAGTTTTTATTGGAAAGGCATATGGAGAGATGTGAAGAAGTTTGTGATGGAATGTGCTTCTTGTCAAAAGAATAAGGATAGCCATCAACTCCCAAGTGGTTTACTTCATCCATTACCTATTCCGGATGGTAAATGGACTCACATTTCTATGGACTTCATCACGGGTCTACCAAAGACAAAGCATGGATGGGATCAAATATTTGTGGTGATTGATAGGCTTACAAAATCAGCCCATTTCATTGCTTCAAAGACCACTTATGGAGCATCTCATATTGCCAAGCAATTTTTGGAACATGTATTCAAGATACATGGCTTGCCACTCAACATAGTTTGTGATCGAGATACCAAGTTCATGGGGACTTTTTGGAGGTCATTATTTGAGAGCTTGGGTACTCAAATCACTCCATCTACGGCCTATCACCCTCAAACGGATGGGCAAACGGAGTGCACAAACAAATGGCTTGAGGTGTACTTGAGGCACTATTGTCATGACATGCAAACATCTTGGGATGAGTGGCTTTATCTTGCTGAATTTTGCCATAATTCCAGCAAGCATTTGAGTATTGGCATGTCACCATTTGAGGCTCTCTATGGATATCAAGTACATGTGCCATCGATAGCCTTCCATGAAGACAAAGTGGTCAATCCATTGGTAAAAGAAGAGTTGGAAAGAATGAGACAACTTCTTCAACTTTGCAAGGACAATATGAAGAAGGCTCAAGATGTCATGAAGGCTAATGCAAATGTTCATAGAAGGAATGTGGAGTTTGAAGAGGGTGATTATGTGCTATTGAAGCTTCCCAAGAATCGGCATAACACTCTCAAAGGTGTAACCAACTCAAAATTGGCTCATAGGTATTATGGACCATACTTGATTATCAAGAGGGTTGGTGATTTGGCCTACAAATTGGATTTGCCTTCTTCGACAAGGATCCATAATGTGTTTCATGTATCTAACCTTAAGAGGTTTATGGGATCTTTGCCTCAAGAGATGGAAGAGCTTCCACCCATGAATGAAGAAGGTGAGATCATTTATGAGCCGGAGAGGGTTATTGGCAAGAGGACAAGGGAGTTGAGGAATCGGAATATTGATGAATACCTTATCAAATGGAAACAATTACCCATGGATGAGGCTACTTGGCAATCATTGGAGTATGTCCAACAACATGGCTTACTTGTGGATGACTTTCCGTGACCAAGTGGTATGGTTTACTTGAGCAAATTGGGTAATATGAGGAGAAGTTTACATGCTGTAATTTCTGGACAGCTTTGGGAAGGTCTACTATTGGGCCTATTTTTCTACTCCAACAAGCTTCATGGCGTATCTTAATGAAAGATTATGATGTGGGCTACATATGGCTGAGTGTACATATCATTTTCAGCCCAATATATGGAGTCTAAATGAAGGATTTTCAAGGGTCTTCATCGACTAGAAGGGCTGTCATAACAGTCCCACTCATACACTTTGGGCTTGAAGCTTTGTGGACTTGTACACATCCAAATTTTCATTGTATATGTGCTTTGGATGTACTTGAGAACTCTTAACCACTTCCCATTGATTACATTAAAGTCTCATACTTGAGATTGTACATGTTATTGATTTTGAGGACAAAATCTTTGGGAAGGGATGGTTTGTAATAAAGTAGGAACTTTATTCAATAGGGTTAATAATGGGACAAGTCCATGTATAAAAGAGGGGACTTGGACCATGGTTGTAACTTTTGATGATCATTTTTAGAAATGGAAACTCATGTTTCTTGGAGCTCATGGCTTCTTGGCTTGTGGAAGGCTATTTCCATTCTCTTGGTGTGAGAGACTAAACACACTTAGGCATCATGTTTACATGGTGATTACTCATATTTTCATGCATTACATCCCTTCATTCCATTGAGAGTGTTGTGTGGCTCTTTGGGTGCATCGAGAGTACATAATCTCCTTTTTGAAATTTACATGATGCATATGATCATCCACTGGGCTTTCTTCATATTGTTGTCCTTGCATAGTTGAAGAAGCTATCTCATTCTCTCCAACTCTTTTTTAACCAATGGGATGACCACCTTGTCTTCTTGAAAGACTATACACATACACTTGATATCCATAAATAGCCCCAAAGGGAGACATCCCAATGCTCAAATGCTAGAATTATGGCAAAATTCAGCAAGATATAGCCATTCATCCCAAGAGATTCGCCGATTGAGGTGAGTAATTGCGATGTTGCTAGTTCTGAGGGCCCAAGCTAGTGCGGTGAATTAGCCCACCCTAGTGCGTAGACATCCCTCTGAGGGGTAGGAGGATCGAGCGACAGAGCCTTAGAGGGTGACAGGTTGGCTTGAGTCCTCGCAAGACGAGCGGCCGACGATGAGGTGTATGGTCCCGTAGGGTTTTTCCTAGCATGTAGAGGCTGGACGGCCGAATTCTAGATTATCGGTATAAAGGAAAATAATAAGAGAGCCGGTTTGGCTTGTATGGAATTGATTCATGTATAAACCTTTTTTTATAACTCTTGTCTTTGGCATTATTGTACTGTGGAAAAAGATTGTTTTATGAACCTTGTGAAAAGGGCTTTAATTAAGGAACATATTTATTTATGTCAAACATTGTGGTAGGATTAATTAGAAAACAAATTGACGCGTGAGCAAGGTAGAAAGCGGGAGGATGGAATGCCCCTAGACGGCACCATCCTACGGACGACGGGTGGACCCGATTAGTCGGGTAGCTTTCCAATAGATTAAGTGAGACCCCTGGCCAGATAAATAGGTTCTCACTGTATTCTAGGAGACTAGGCCAGCCAGCTGTGCCTTACATGGATGAGGAAAAAAGCGTTGTCTCTCTAGGAATCAAGATTAGTACTTGCACAAATTATGATCAATTACCCTATGGGTAATTTGACTCTTATAAGACCACGCCCCCCTGCGGGAGTGGACTAGGTCTTACCTACAAATCGTATCCTTGAATCTTTACATGGTCAAGGTGTCGATGAGTAGGAAATTTTCTCTAAGCTAAGACCTAGTAGACTACCTTAAGCGTTTCCCCTATTTTGGAAAGGGGGAACCTTACAATTTGCCATTCCAATGAAAGCTCTTCCTTATGGTATCATAGGTTTTAAATGAGCCCAAATGTCTTGCCATGGGATAAGTATTAGAATTCGTGGTGCTCATGCTAAGTCAAGTATGTGGAGGAGAGGGACTCACAAAATATAAGAAAATATCTTGCTTTTATTAAGTTGTTCAAAATACAACTAGGCTTCTTGCTCCTCCATACAAATTGCCTCCTAGCTTCACCTTTAAATAGGTGAGCTAGTGGACCATAAGTCCATTCACACACACACCCTTCTTGTCCCCTTTTATATAACCTTAGTCTCTCAATACCAACTATGAAAGAAAATTGGAATAGGTGGTATTGGACATAGGTTGCCTTTATAACATTAGGCATACAAGGATGTCATGGTGGTGTGGTTATCTAGGACTCACAACTATGTTCCTAGAGCCTTAGAGGCTGATGCAATGATACCATCTAAGTCTTAATTTGATGTCGAAAGATGTACACCTTAATGATGGTGCATCACACTCTTTATGCTTGCATGACTTCTTGTAGTTGACATACTTTAGACATACATGCCATTGTTTCCACATGCTTTCCACCTTGACAATTCTCACACAATGATCAAAACAAGGCTGCCACCCTTGCTTAAGTGGTTTGCACATAGATGTTCCTTCAACATGCTTGATGCTTCCTTGAATACCCTACCTCCCATGGGCAATGAGGGCCTTTCTTCTTAGAGTAATGGTTATGAGGTAGATTTATATGGAAAAGGGAAAGGGAGGGTCTTACCCTTATAGATTGGTCAAGGGCAGTGTCTTCTCCATAAATACAACAAAAGCTTTTGTGCATGTTGGTTACATGATACCCATTAGGGTTTGAAGGTACAAGCTAAATGAAAGTGAGTAAGTGGTTGAGGTAAATGCTCAAACCAATAAGGTACATCATTCTTGGCTCAAAAAAGAGAAGGCATGGCTCATAATGTTGCCTATGCCTCTTACAAAGACAATGCCAAGAGATGCTTAAAAACATGACAAACAACAAGGTAGAGCACTTAGTGATGTTATGCTCAACCTTACAACTCATCTTAGATGATGAAAATGTTGAATATGCAACGGAATAACATGCCTTGGGCTTGGGAAATGAGAGCATATGGCTTATGACATGCCTATGCCTCTTACAAACAAGAGCCTCAAGGGTGAAACACAACATCATTAAAGATAAGCACTTAGTGTACATGTGCCTGGCCAGCTTTAAACTACTCAAAAAACTGAGTTTGTTGATGAAAAAACCAGAAAACTTCAATCCTTTGGCTTATGGGATGAAGACAATGGTTTATGGTTGCACCATTTCTCCTTGAAAGCTTGCCGAGGTAAGCATAGAAGCGGGTCGATGAAGACTTATAATGTGGCACCTATGGTGTGTGCCCGACCTCCAATATTGATGAAGAAGAGCCTCCTTAGTGTTAAAGATCTCCTCCTTTGATGGTTAAGACCACATTAGTGTTAAGCAACGCTTTGTTTGGTGATTAAGATCATCACTAGTGTTTAAAAACATGATTAGTGCTTAAGAGTACATTTCTAGCATCTAATGACACTCGTATTGGTGATTAGATTCACTCCATTAATGTTTAAGAACACTCTTAGTGTTTAAAAATACTTTGGAATAACTCTCCTTTGCTAGATTAGATGCCTCATTAGTGTTAATCAACACTATTAATGCTCATAAGCACCCTTTGAAAGGCTTTGTCCCTTGAAGATGATGTTGATGATGGAGCTTGATGAGAATGAGGCTCATGAATGCCTCATGTGGTTGGCCACCGCTTCAAAATCAAGAATAAGATCACTTAGGTGATTAGAGCAAAGTGGAGAGGATTAGAGCAAGAAAAGACTTGGTTTTGAAGCTTTAATGTGAGCTTCAATGGCTTGAAGGAGGCAGCCCTTGTTTTTTCGCTCTAGCAGACGCGTCGATGCACCATTGGTCATGAAATTCAAGCTGGATGCTCCTGAGACAATGGGCTTCAAAATCCCTAAGCCCATGCAGCTTCTAGTCGCCTGTACACGGCAAACCTGTGTACGAGAGCTGCGCAGGAAATCATGCGCCGGCTCACTCAGGCCGCAATGCGACGGCAGCGAAGCAGTAAAACTGAAGATTGGCTATACAAACTCGAATGCTCGGATGTCCTCTTCACTTCTCCAGCTGAAATCTCCCCAAGATATTGCCTCCACGAGTAGTTAGAGGTCCTCCACTGGTAGGAGGTTCAGCTCCACAAGTGAAAAGATAAGGAAAAATGACCTATTCTACACCACAAAGGGGCCTAATGAACCAAAGCTCTAGATACCATGTTAGAATTCGTGGTACGCATGCTAGGTCAAGTATATGAAGGAGAGGGACTCACAAAATACAAGAAAATATCTTGCTTATTAAGTTGTTCAAAATATAACTAGGCTTCTTGCTCCATACAAATTGCCTCCTAGCTTCACCTTTAAATAGGTGAGCTAGTGGACCATAAGTCCATTCACACACACACCGTTCTTGTCCCCTTTTACATAACCTTAGTCTCTTAATAATAAGAATACAAGAATGCATCTTACCCATAACCTTCTTCTTGAAAGTCGAATGAGGCGGCACAAGATACACCCTTTCCTTATGGCATCAAAGACCATTATATAACCAGAAATGAGGTAAGTCATCACAGGTACCATGCTATATTTCTTGTACCATTTGTGATATCTCTTCATCAATCATATACTCCTCTTGGATATCATCACAATCCAATCCTTGTGCACATCCGTGATGTCCGATAACAAGCTTGCCCACGTTCTAGAAAGTAAACCCACCATCACATTAACCTTCCCCTTTGTATAAGTGATCTCAAAGTCACAGTTTTAAAGGGTAGCCAACCACCTTATTTTCTTAGGTGAGAGATTAGGTTTGTGATGATAAGAAGTACTTGAGTACTCTATAATCACTTCTTATCACAAAGAACTTGCTTCCATAGAGATAGTGATGCCATTTGTGATTGCATGCAGGATTACAATCATCTCTTGGTCATAAACCTGCCACTTCATCTCTTTGTCATCAAGCTTGTGGCTCTCCAATGTAATCACCCCATGACATGACCCCAATGCCTCTTCTACAGGCATCTGCTTTGCTATAGTGAAATGCTCGAAATAACCCTAGCATATCAAAATAGGAGCCAAATTAAGAGAATTTTCAGCACTTCAAAGCTCATAGGCTATATATAGCATCCCGAAAGAATGCCTCTTTCTTTAACTTGTTCATCAATGGAGTTGCTATGTGAGCATATTTCTCAATGAATCTCTGATAGAAAGACAAAAGTCCCAAGAATCCCCGTAGGCCACCAATTCATTAGACATTCCACCTTCTTGGGATCTGCCCTTTATGCTTGCTCTCTTTACCCAAAATCATGCCACATGGTCAAGAAACATCCTCCATATATAGACCTTGTCGTTACACATAAGAAAGTGGTTACCTTGTAGTGGTTGCCATGAAGCTTATTCCAAGAGCAAACGCTTCCAAGGGAAAACTCTTCTATGCTTCTACAGCTCAACTCTCTTTTGTCCACAATCCTCTCTGGCTCATAAATGATTGCTGTCTCTTTATCCATAGGTGAAAGGTCCTGCACCTCTTGAGGTATAGAACCTGCACACTTATTGAGATTAGATAAATGGAACACATTATGGATTCTTGTAAAAGAAGGAAGGTTCAGCTTGTAATCTAAATCACCAACTCTTTTGAGTACTAGATCCTCCTGCAGAAAAAACAAGGGAAGAAAAGAAAACCCTAAAACGCTAGAATAGAAAATAATGAAAGAAGCAGAAAAGTCGCCATAGATCTCAGAGGAAAGGGCTTTGAGGCAAACTTGGGATTGGTAGAACCCTTGTGGTGGCTCTTTGGGTGCATCGAGAGTACATAATCTCCTTTTTGAAACTTACATGATGCCTATGATCATCCACTGGGCTTTCTTCATATTGTTGTCCTTGCATAGTTGAAGAAGCTATCTCATTCTCTCCAACTCTTTTTTAACCAATGGGATGACCACCTTGTTTTCTTGAAAGACTATACACATACACTTGATATCCATAAATAGCCCCAAAGGGAGACATCCCAATGCTCAAATGCTAGAATTATGGCGAAATTCAGCAAGATATAGCCATTTATCCCAAGAAGATTGTGTAAGATCCCTGTCCCCACGGCGCAATGGAATCAGGGTGCTAGCAACGAAAGTAACACATCTTGTGCAGGGCAGGGTCCCACACTCGGGGCCTCGCCCACGGATATCCGGACAGGTGACTAATTCCTTGACTCTTCCAAACCGAAGTTGAAAAAAACTTCTCTTGCTTGGAAAGCACGGGCGATTCCACCAGGATAACTTTTCCCTAACATAGTCAAAAGCCTTAACTAACTAAACTAATCTGACCGAACTCGTCAGTTCCATAGTTAGATCAAGGGACAGATTGCACTTGGATCATAGAGACCAATGCTTTTTTCCTCATCGAGGAGGCAGAGTCATTGATTCTTTTTCCATGGAACAATTTTTGTCCGGGATTTACTTTATCTATCGAACTAAACAGAATTTGAGTCTCGATTTATGGATCCATCAGTCCAGCCTAACCCCCAGTCCCATGGGTTAGCCAACCGCCCAACCACTGTAGTGATGGGATCCAATTAGGAATTTGGTTAGGTTTTATCCCGGGAGTTCCCAGGCCCCCTAGCCGGAAGTTCATGCAAACATAAAACTAGTCACACCACTTACGCACCCAATATGAAATTGCCTTTTTCTCAGCATCAGCTAACTTTAAAACAATCCTTTTTCTCAGCATCAGCTAACTTTAAAACAATCCTTTAATGAAACCATTATGTCATTGATCACTATCCTCAAAATCTTTGGTTAAATCCATATTTCTAATCATTCATTCATCGATGAACTTATGGAATCATTGGCAACCAGAACGCTCACCACCTGTTCACTCAGGGGCCTTTTCGTTCTCCTAGCTCATAGTAATCGGTAATATATTCACATAACAAAATGGAATCTCCGTGGAAGATCAGCAAAATCAACCAATAGATCCATATAAAAGAGCCATGGACTCATCCGTTGAGGACCAGCAAGGTCAATCAACCAGATCCATGCCCGGTTTCAGAAAACAACTCTTACTCCTTATTCCAATATCTTCCACGATGCACGTGTGGGTATCTTCGGTGACCTAGAGCCCGAGCACCGTATGGTCAGCACCCTCTAGGATCCTTCGCAGGTCACTACTAGTGCTTCACTCATAGGCCGCTTCCTTGGTCCCTCATCCACCGTATACTGGAAGCTCACCATTTAAATCGAACCGAGGCTGGTCAAGACCTCGGTCGGTCGACCTTGCTACACGAGACGTCCTCCAGTGACTCTCCGTCAGCAGTTGCAACTTTATCAGTTAGGTCTCCATGACCTTAATCCACAAGACGGTCAAAATGCTTCCCCAGCATTCTTGACATAAAACAGTCATTTACAAACAGGTCACAAAATACAGTTTCTATATCGAACTCTCGTCTTTCCACATTATCCCTCCTCAGTCCACATTACTTATTCCACATTCCATTCATATGTGTACTCATTCTCATCCATTCACTCATATCGACGACACATTATTTCACATACACATTCACATTCATTATTCTATATACACATCCATGTTCGTACATCCACATCATACATCCAATCCCATATCCGCATTCATACATACACATCCATATCCACATCCATACATCCACATCCATATCCACATCCATACATCCACATCCACATCCACATCCACATTCATATCCATACATTCACATCTACATGCATACATCCATTTTCACATCCTCATTCATACATCCGCATCCACATACATACATCCACATCCGTATCTACATCCATACATCCACATCCACATCCACATTCACATCCATACATCCACATCTACATGTATACATCCATTTTCACATCCTCATTCAGACATCCACATCCACATACATACATCCACATCCGTATCTACATCCATACATCCACATCCACATCCACATTCACATCCATACATCCACATCTACATGTATACATCCATTTTTAAATCCTCATTCATACATCCACATCCATATACATATGTCTACATCCGTATCTACATCCATACATCCACATCCACATCCACATTCACATCCATACAGCCACATCTACATGCATACATCAATTTTCACATCCTCATTCATACATCCACATCCATATACATACATCTACATCCGTATCTGTAAGATTCCTCCCCCACCCCCTTTTTGATGTCTAGTATCTTTCCCTGTAATCAATCCCTCTTCAGAAATATAAAGACCTTGTTTCTATCTGTTTTAGCCTAGAGAGAGAAAAATATTCTAGAGAGAGAATATTCAGATTTTGAATATTTTTGGATAGAAAAATATCTCTTCTAATTCAGATGAGTTCCCCTGAAACAGAAATTCAAAAAGAATTTTCCAATGTGCAATTAGAATTAATTGAAAATAGGTATAAAGAACCTTAGCCTAAGGGTCTAGATTTTCAGAAATCTTTAGACTATGGTCCAATTAAGGTTCCTATGGACCAATAGCATCAATCCATGTGTAGGGAGGAGATAAATCCAACTTGTAAAAAAGAAAATACCCAAAAATGAGTAAATGCTCACATGAGGTGAAGAGTTGAAAATGTACAAGGTTTATTAGTAAAAAACTATGTGCAATATTAAAAATATGAGATATTTTGGGTATAATGATTTTATTATGACACATATGTAAGGAAGGGGAGTCCCTTAAATTCTCACATAAGATGAAGAGTTGAAAATGTACAAGGTTAATTAGTAAAAAACTATGAGCAATATTAAAATGATTCCATTATGACACATATGTAAGGAAGGGGAGTTCTTTAAAGGAGGTGCATATTTCACATAAGATGAAGAGTTGAAAATGTACAAGGTTTATTAGTAAAAAACTATGTGCAATATTAAAAATATGAGATATTTTGGGTATAATGATTTTATTATGACACATATGTAAGGAAGGGGAGTCCCTTAAATGCTCACATAAGATGAAGAGTTGAAAATGTACAAGGTTTATTAGTAAAAAACTATGAGCAATATTAAAATGATTCCATTATGACACATATGTAAGGAAGGGGAGTTCTTTAAAGGAGGTGCATATTTCACATAAGATGAAGAGTTGAAAATGTACAAGGTTTATTAGTAAAAAACTATGAGAAATATTAAAATGATTCCATTATGACACATATGTAAGGAAGGGGAGTTCTTTAAAGGAGGTGCATATTTCACATAAGATGAAGAGTTGAAAATGTACAAGGTTTATTAGTAAAAAAACTATGAGCAATATTAAAATGATTCCATTATGACACATATGTAAGGAAGGGGAGTTCTTTAAAGGAGGTGCATATTTCACATGCTTGAATGAGTTTTAAACTCATAAAAATTGAGATATTTCATCTCTCCTCTCTCCTCATTCAAGTTTAGTTCCAAAAAGTTAGCTTAACTGACCTAAAAATGGTCAAATATTGACCAAACTGATTTAGAAAATTCTAGAATCAGTTTGTTTGGTTAGGAGCTCAATTTTTCCTATAAATAGAAGCCTCCCCCTTGTTGAAAAATATATAGTGTTTATGCATCGTTACTCTACTCCACCTAAGCCAGAAACTGTGAATTCATTTAATAATTCACTAGTTTTTGAAGCTTCCCTCTTTCTTCAATTCCCATTAGTGGCTCCATCAACATACTTAACCAATTGATTGGTTGGGGGCCTCTACCGTGAACAAAGAATCAAGCAATTTGTAAGGTAATTAGTGAATATTGATCTTTTCTATAATTTCTCAATGTTTCTCTCTTCTCAACCCCTCTCAAGCTTGAGAAGCTTAATTGGTATGGTTTTTTAAATACTATTAAAGTTAATTGGTGAATAGTAGTGAAGAGTTACATAATTTAATAAATGCTATTGAAGTTAATTTTTATTTATGTTTAAATTCTAATGGTTTTTATGTAATTTCTCTCTCTCACTCAAGAAATGGTCGTACTCATGACCCATTCTCAATCCAAATGAAGCTTTTCATAAAGCTTTTCCTTAATCCAAGATTAAGCTATGCTTGAGGCCAAATTAATGGCTTTTTTCTATGCTTTTAGTTTATGCATATTGATGATTCAATCCATTATAGATTAATGATCCAATTAGAGATCATTTTAATTATTTCCTTAATGATAAGCTTTATCCCTTAGAAAAAATTGAGATTTATCAGTCATAGCAGCGGAGCTATGGCAAAATTTTTATAAAAATTATGCATAAAATAATTTCATTCAAAGCATAAAAAGAGGACTTCCTACCATATTCTAGGAATTATCATCCTAGATTAATTGAAAGAATTTCATTATAATCATGGAGAAATTGAATTTTAATATCATGCATAAAGGATAATTTTTTTATATCAAAAGTGTTACTTTTATCATTTTTAATTTTCATGCATAGAAGTATGCATAAAGGAAAAATTTTTATATCAAAAGTGTTACTTTTATCATTTTTTAATTTTCATGCATAGAAGTATGCATAAAGGAAATTTTTTTATATCAAAAGTGATACTTTTATCATTTTTAATTTTCATGCATAGAAGTATGCATAAAGGATAATTTTTTTATATTAAAAGTGTTACTTTTATCATTTTTAATTTTCATGCATAGAAGTATGCATAAAGGAAAAATTTTTATATCAAAAGTGTTACTTTTATCATTTTTAATTTTCATGCATAGAAGTATGCATAAAGGATAATTTTTTTATATCAAAAGTGTTACTTTTATCATATTGGATTTCATGCATAGAGGTATGCATAAAAGTTGAATATTTTATTATAAAAGTGTTACTTTTAGCATAATTGAATTTCATGCATAGAGGTATGCAAAAAAGATATGGGAAGTGATAAGATATGATAAGATGCATGTGGATGTGGATGTGGATGCATGAATGTGGATGTATGGATGTGAATGTGGATGTGGATGTGGATGTATGGATGTGGATGTGGATGTATGAATGTGGATGTATGGATGTGAATGTGGATGTGGATGTGGATGTATGAATGTGGATGTATGGATGTATGAATGTGGATGTATGGATGTGAATGAGGATGTAGATGTGGATGCATGGATGTAAATGTGGATGTTGATGCATGGATGCATGTGGATGTGGATATGGATGTGTATGTATGAATGTGGATATGGGATGTGGATGTATAAATGAGGATGTGAAAATGGAGATAAGCATGTAGATGTGAATGTATGGATGTGAATGTGGATGTGGATGTGGATGTGGATGTGGATGTATGAATGTGGATGTATGGATGTGAATGAGGATATGGATGTGGATGCATGGATGTAAATGTGGATGTGTATGTATGGATGTAGGCATGTAGATGTGGATGCATGAATGTGGATGTATGGATGTGAATGAGGATATAGATGTGGATGTATGGATGTGAATGTGCATGTAGATATGGATGTATAGATGTGAATGTGCATGTAGATATGGATGTATAGATGTGAATGGGAATGTGGATGTGGATGTGGATGTATGTATGTATGTATGTATGTGGATGTGGATGTATGAATGAGGACGTGATAATGAATCTATGCATGTGCATGTGGATATGGATGTGTATGTATGAATGCGAATATGGATGTGGATATGGATGTGTATGTATGAATGTGGATATGGGATGTGGATGTATAAATGAGGATGTGAAAATGGAGATAAGCATGTAGATGTGAATGTATGGATGTGAATGTGGATGTGGATGTGGATGTATGGATGTGGATATGGATGTGAATATATGATATGTGATGTGAAGGAATCTGAAGTGAAGAGATGGAAAATGATATGATTGGATGAGTACACATATAAATGAAATGTGGAATAAGTAATGTGGACTGTATGAGGGATAATGTGGAAAAATGAGAGTTAATATAGAAATTGTATTTGTAAACTGTTTGTAAATGCTGTTTGTAAATGGCTGTTTTATGTCAAGAATGCTGGGAAAGCATTTTGACTGTCTTGTGATTAAGGTCGTGGAGACCTAACTGATAAAGTTGCAACTGCTGACGGAGAGTCGATGGAGGACGTCTCGCGTAGCAAGGTCGGCCGAGGTCTTGACCAGCCTCGGTTCGATTAAAATGGTGAGCTTCCGGTACGGTGGATGAGGGACCAAGGAAGCGGCCTATGAGTGAAGCGCTAGGTCACCTGCGAAGGATCCTAGAGGGTGCTGACCATACGGTGCTCGGGCTCTGGGTCGCCCAGGATACCCACGCGTGCGTCGAGGAAGATATTGGAACAAGGAGTAAGAGTTGTTTTCTGGAACTGGGCATGGATCTGGTTGACTGACCTTGCTGGTCCTCAAACGGATGAGTCCATGGCTCTTTTATATGGATCTGTTGGTTGATCTTGCTGATCTTCAACGAGAGTCCATCTTGATAAGTGATTATATTGCCGAGTATTATGGGCTAGGAACTATGGAAACGGCCTCTGTGTGGACAGGTGGTGAGCGTTCTAGTTGCCAATGATGCCATAGATACTCTGATGAAGGAATGATGGGAAATTATGAATCAACTGGATAAATTGGGAGATTGTGATCAGTGGTACTATGGTTTCATTAAAGGATTGTTTTAAAGTTAGCTGATGCTAAGAAAAAGGCAATTTTCATATTGGGTGTGTAAGTGGTGTGGCTAGTTTTATGTTTGCATGAAATTCCGGCTAGGGGGCCTTGGAACTCTTTTCCTTGGTACCCGGGACAAAACCTAACCAAATTCCAAATTGGATCCCATCACTACAGTGGTTGGGTGGTTGGCTAACCCATGGGATCGGATGGGGTTAGGCTGGACTGATGGATCCGTAAACCGAGACTCAATTTCTGTTATTACGATAGATGAAGTAAGTCCCGGATAGTAATTGTTCTATGGATAGGAATCAACGGCTGTGCCTCTTGATGGGGAAAAAAGCGTTGATCCCAATGATCCAAGTGCAAGTTTCTTCCTTGATCCGACCGAGTATCTTTATAGGTGCAGTTGGATCAGCGTGATCAGTAATGATCTTGACTACATTAGAGTAAAAAATTATCCTGGTGGAATCGCCCGTGCTTTCCGGGCAAGGGAAGTTTTTTCCGGGTTCGGTTTTAGAAAAACCGACGGATTAGTCTCTTGTCCGGATATCCGTGGACGAGGCCCCGAATGTGGGACCCCTGTCCCGTGCGAGAAGTGCTACTTCCGCTGCTAGTACCCGAATCTGTTGCGCGGTGGAGACCGGGATCTCACAGTTGGTATCAGAGCATTTGGTTAATAAAGATCAACTGTGAAGACAAATATGTCAAAAATTTATCAAGAAGCACAAAAAGGTTGTAATTGTGTGATATAATTCATACAATTTGATATTCAAACTGAAATTCGTAATTTGGTAATTGGGTCTTCAGATGGAAGTACCGTAATTATATAGAATCCCTGACTTGCTTGAGGCCTAGACATGATGGTATTTACCTTATAATTCCAAGGGCCGTGACTATCCGTATATACCGAGAGTATAACTGCAGCTCTTTACTGACAGTATATACGAGTAAATCTAAGAATTGAAATTATAAGCGTTAATGCTATCCAGATGATGAATTTGAATGTGGTTGATATGATTTTTAATTCTGTTTGGGAACTGATGAATTGATTGGGATTCTGATTGAAAAATGATGATTTTTGAAATTTAGTTGAAATATAATAACCTGAGCAAAACCGCAATGAGGATGAATGGGACGAGTCCCTGTAATGATAAATGATGATAATGATTTCAGCAAATCACTATGAGATTAGTGGATTGTGCTGTCAGAGTGCTACTGTTAACACTTGATTCGGTATATCAAGTTAAGGGATGACAAATTGAAAACTTGCTTGACTGAAATTCCCGTGGAGGAATGTTCAGAAAGAAAAATTTTTGATCTGATGGACCATTATCGTGTTAAAGATATGAATGATATGATCTGAAATGAAATTATTTAATGATGAGTTCTATATAAGGGATATTTATCCCCGTATTCTGTTGGGTTGACCAGAATATAAGGAACCCTAGAATAAATTGGATCTTAAGAAAAAGAGTTGTCCTCTACTTGGCGAGATGAGGACATCTCGCACTTTTTTAAGTGGGGTAGAATGTAAGATTCCTCCCCTGCCTTCGAGGTATACAGGAGTAAGAATCTCCCTTTTTGATCTTAGTCCCTCTCTAAAATAAAAGAAAGATTCTGTTTAAAAAAAGGAAGACCCTTTCCCTAGAATGCTTCTCAGGAGTCACGCTGTTTTAAGGATTCAGAACAATGAGTTCAGAAGTGAAAATCGGTGTTTTGGATACCAAGGTTTTGGTTTTCATTCGAGTACAGCCCAAAAGAAGTTCTTTATCTCTTGGGGAGTATAAGAACTTATCCCCCAGATATTGTGAGCCTTATATCTGAATTCAATCAAAGTAGGTGACTTAGCCTACAAGCTTCTTTTACCTCCTCATCTCAAAGTTCTTAATGTATTTCATAGAAATATGTGCCAAACCCAAATCAAGGAAAGACGATAAAACTTCAGTGACAAGATACCGTTGGCTTCTAGGTTACGCTAACTCCTTCCTTTATATAAGTCGTAACTTTTACCTGTCGCTCATAGCAGTAATCTTACTTCCATCGATCTCCTCTCTTTCTTAATCTCCTTCATGGCTTGACAACAAGAACTAGTTTTATCCATAATGATTCCTCACCTTCAAGACGCAAGTGAGTCTGTGAAGATGGATTTTATAGAACAGTATGAGCGCTCACTTTTCCCTCACTTGGGAACTTCTGTAGCGCAGACCAAATGGCGGACCTATCAAGACATAACTAGGGTAACACCCTGGGGTCAGCAACATTTTCGTAATAATGTCCGCTTGGCCATGGTTATTGAAGCTTTGGGTTTGGGTCCCCGATACTACTGTGTCATGAGATCAAGGCATCTTGGGTTTTCTGAGCGGGTCTTCTTACTGGCATGTTTTCTTCCTCATGAGAAGATATGCCTTTATCCCGTTTTTGGCTTGCCTCTCAGAGGTCCTTTTGTTAGATCACCTCATACCACTGAGATAGGTGCAGCAATAACCAACAGAATTATTCCCATAGATGAGTTACCTTATACTTGTGCAGCTTGTGAGGACTGCTTTTGTGATCATATGATGGACGGGCTTATGGAAGTGTAAAGAGTTCTTCTATCTTTACTGTATAAGTTCCGAGAATGAATAAAGTTTAATCTTGTTCTTATTTTGAATCTTGCTCTCTTTAAGACGTTTCTTGGTGGTTAATCTTGATTAAAATTTTTCCCTAAGTCTCATATTCGTGCATCTTGCGAAATTATCCCAGTTTGTGAGATGAGGACATCTCGCATTTTTTAAGTGGGGTAGAATGTAAGATTCCTCCCCCACCCCCTTTTTGATGTCTAGTATCTTTCCCTGTAATCAATCCCTCTTCAGAAATATAAAGACCTTGTTTCTATCTGTTTTAGCCTAGAGAGAGAAAAATATTCTAGAGAGAGAATATTCAGATTTTGAATATTTTTGGATAGAAAAATATCTCTTCTAATTCAGATGAGTTCCCCTGAAACAGAAATTCAAAAAGAATTTTCCAATGTGCAATTAGAATTAATTGAAAATAGGTATAAAGAACCTTAGCCTAAGGGTCTAGATTTTCAGAAATCTTTAGACTATGGTCCAATTAAGGTTCCTATGGACCAATAGCATCAATCCATGTGTAGGGAGGAGATAAATCCAACTTGTAAAAAAGAAAATACCCAAAAATGAGTAAATGCTCACATGAGGTGAAGAGTTGAAAATGTACAAGGTTTATTAGTAAAAAACTATGTGCAATATTAAAAATATGAGATATTTTGGGTATAATGATTTTATTATGACACATATGTAAGGAAGGGGAGTCCCTTAAATTCTCACATAAGATGAAGAGTTGAAAATGTACAAGGTTAATTAGTAAAAAACTATGAGCAATATTAAAATGATTCCATTATGACACATATGTAAGGAAGGGGAGTTCTTTAAAGGAGGTGCATATTTCACATAAGATGAAGAGTTGAAAATGTACAAGGTTTATTAGTAAAAAACTATGTGCAATATTAAAAATATGAGATATTTTGGGTATAATGATTTTATTATGACACATATGTAAGGAAGGGGAGTCCCTTAAATGCTCACATAAGATGAAGAGTTGAAAATGTACAAGGTTTATTAGTAAAAAACTATGAGCAATATTAAAATGATTCCATTATGACACATATGTAAGGAAGGGGAGTTCTTTAAAGGAGGTGCATATTTCACATAAGATGAAGAGTTGAAAATGTACAAGGTTTATTAGTAAAAAACTATGAGAAATATTAAAATGATTCCATTATGACACATATGTAAGGAAGGGGAGTTCTTTAAAGGAGGTGCATATTTCACATAAGATGAAGAGTTGAAAATGTACAAGGTTTATTAGTAAAAAAACTATGAGCAATATTAAAATGATTCCATTATGACACATATGTAAGGAAGGGGAGTTCTTTAAAGGAGGTGCATATTTCACATGCTTGAATGAGTTTTAAACTCATAAAAATTGAGATATTTCATCTCTCCTCTCTCCTCATTCAAGTTTAGTTCCAAAAAGTTAGCTTAACTGACCTAAAAATGGTCAAATATTGACCAAACTGATTTAGAAAATTCTAGAATCAGTTTGTTTGGTTAGGAGCTCAATTTTTCCTATAAATAGAAGCCTCCCCCTTGTTGAAAAATATATCGTGTTTATGCATCGTTACTCTACTCCACCTAAGCCAGAAACTGTGAATTCATTTAATAATTCACTAGTTTTTGAAGCTTCCCTCTTTCTTTAATTCCCATTAGTGGCTCCATCAACATACTTAACCAATTGATTGGTTGGGGGCCTCTACCGTGAACAAAGAATCAAGCAATTTGTAAGGTAATTAGTGAATATTGATCTTTTCTATAATTTCTCAATGTTTCTCTCTTCTCAACCCCTCTCAAGCTTGAGAAGCTTAATTGGTATGGTTTTTTAAATACTATTAAAGTTAATTGGTGAATAGTAGTGAAGAGTTACATAATTTAATAAATGCTATTGAAGTTAATTTTTATTTATGTTTAAATTCTAATGGTTTTTATGTAATTTCTCTCTCTCACTCAAGAAATGGTCGTACTCATGACCCATTCTCAATCCAAATGAAGCTTTTCATAAAGCTTTTCCTTAATCCAAGATTAAGCTATGCTTGAGGCCAAATTAATGGCTTTTTTCTATGCTTTTAGTTTATGCATATTGATGATTCAATCCATTATAGATTAATGATCCAATTAGAGATCATTTTAATTATTTCCTTAATGATAAGCTTTATCCCTTAGAAAAAATTGAGATTTATCAGTCATAGCAGCGGAGCTATGGCAAAATTTTTATAAAAATTATGCATAAAATAATTTCATTCAAAGCATAAAAAGAGGACTTCCTACCATATTCTAGGAATTATCATCCTAGATTAATTGAAAGAATTTCATTATAATCATGGAGAAATTGAATTTTAATATCATGCATAAAGGATAATTTTTTTATATCAAAAGTGTTACTTTTATCATTTTTAATTTTCATGCATAGAAGTATGCATAAAGGAAAAATTTTTATATCAAAAGTGTTACTTTTATCATTTTTTAATTTTCATGCATAGAAGTATGCATAAAGGAAATTTTTTTATATCAAAAGTGATACTTTTATCATTTTTAATTTTCATGCATAGAAGTATGCATAAAGGATAATTTTTTTATATTAAAAGTGTTACTTTTATCATTTTTAATTTTCATGCATAGAAGTATGCATAAAGGAAAAATTTTTATATCAAAAGTGTTACTTTTATCATTTTTAATTTTCATGCATAGAAGTATGCATAAAGGATAATTTTTTTATATCAAAAGTGTTACTTTTATCATATTGGATTTCATGCATAGAGGTATGCATAAAAGTTGAATATTTTATTATAAAAGTGTTACTTTTAGCATAATTGAATTTCATGCATAGAGGTATGCAAAAAAGATATGGGAAGTGATAAGATATGATAAGATGCATGTGGATGTGGATGTGGATGCATGAATGTGGATGTATGGATGTGAATGTGGATGTGGATGTGGATGTATGAATGTGGATGTATGGATGTGGATGTGGATGTATGAATGTGGATGTATGGATGTGAATGTGGATGTGGATGTGGATGTATGAATGTATGAATGTGGATGTATGGATGTGAATGAGGATGTAGATGTGGATGCATGGATGTAAATGTGGATGTTGATGCATGGATGCATGTGGATGTGGATATGGATGTGTATGTATGAATGTGGATATGGGATGTGGATGTATAAATGAGGATGTGAAAATGGAGATAAGCATGTAGATGTGAATGTATGGATGTGAATGTGGATGTGGATGTGGATGTATGAATGTGGATGTATGGATGTGAATGAGGATATGGATGTGGATGCATGGATGTAAATGTGGATGTGTATGTATGGATGTAGGCATGTAGATGTGGATGCATGAATGTGGATGTATGGATGTGAATGAGGATATAGATGTGGATGTATGGATGTGAATGTGCATGTAGATATGGATGTATAGATGTGAATGTGCATGTAGATATGGATGTATAGATGTGAATGGGAATGTGGATGTGGATGTGGATGTATGTATGTATGTATGTATGTGGATGTGGATGTATGAATGAGGACGTGATAATGAATCTATGCATGTGCATGTGGATATGGATGTGTATGTATGAATGCGAATATGGATGTGGATATGGATGTGTATGTATGAATGTGGATATGGGATGTGGATGTATAAATGAGGATGTGAAAATGGAGATAAGCATGTAGATGTGAATGTATGGATGTGAATGTGGATGTGGATGTGGATGTATGGATGTGGATATGGATGTGAATATATGATATGTGATGTGAAGGAATCTGAAGTGAAGAGATGGAAAATGATATGATTGGATGAGTACACATATAAATGAAATGTGGAATAAGTAATGTGGACTGTATGAGGGATAATGTGGAAAAATGAGAGTTAATATAGAAATTGTATTTGTAAACTGTTTGTAAATGCTGTTTGTAAATGGCTGTTTTATGTCAAGAATGCTGGGAAAGCATTTTGACTGTCTTGTGATTAAGGTCGTGGAGACCTAACTGATAAAGTTGCAACTGCTGACGGAGAGTCGATGGAGGACGTCTCGCGTAGCAAGGTCGGCCGAGGTCTTGACCAGCCTCGGTTCGATTAAAATGGGGAGCTTCCGGTACGGTGGATGAGGGACCAAGGAAGCGGCCTATGAGTGAAGCGCTAGGTCACCTGCGAAGGATCCTAGAGGGTGCTGACCATACGGTGCTCGGGCTCTGGGTCGCCCAGGATACCCACGCGTGCGTCGAGGAAGATATTGGAACAAGGAGTAAGAGTTGTTTTCTGGAACTGGGCATGGATCTGGTTGACTGACCTTGCTGGTCCTCAAACGGATGAGTCCATGGCTCTTTTATATGGATCTGTTGGTTGATCTTGCTGATCTTCAACGAGAGTCCATCTTGATAAGTGATTATATTGCCGAGTATTATGGGCTAGGAACTATGGAAACGGCCTCTGTGTGGACAGGTGGTGAGCGTTCTAGTTGCCAATGATGCCATAGATACTCTGATGAAGGAATGATGGGAAATTATGAATCAACTGGATAAATTGGGAGATTGTGATCAGTGGTACTATGGTTTCATTAAAGGATTGTTTTAAAGTTAGCTGATGCTAAGAAAAAGGCAATTTTCATATTGGGTGTGTAAGTGGTGTGGCTAGTTTTATGTTTGCATGAAATTCCGGCTAGGGGGCCTTGGAACTCTTTTCCTTGGTACCCGGGACAAAACCTAACCAAATTCCAAATTGGATCCCATCACTACAGTGGTTGGGTGGTTGGCTAACCCATGGGATCGGATGGGGTTAGGCTGGACTGATGGATCCGTAAACCGAGACTCAATTTCTGTTATTACGATAGATGAAGTAAGTCCCGGATAGTAATTGTTCTATGGATAGGAATCAACGGCTGTGCCTCTTGATGGGGAAAAAAGCGTTGATCCCAATGATCCAAGTGCAAGTTTCTTCCTTGATCCGACCGAGTATCTTTATAGGTGCAGTTGGATCAGCGTGATTAGTAATGATCTTGACTACGTTAGAGTAAAAAATTATCCTGGTGGAATCGCCCGTGCTTTCCGGGTAAGGGAAGTTTTTTCCGGGTTCGGTTTTGGAAAAACCGACGGATTAGTCTCTTGTCCGGATATCCGTGGACGAGGCCCCGAATGTGGGACCCCTGTCCCGTGCGAGAAGTGCTACTTCCGTTGCTAGTACCCGAATCTGTTGCGCGGTGGAGACCGGGATCTCAGAGTATCTACATCCATACATCCACATCTACATCCGTATCTACATCCATACATCCACATCCACATCCACATTCACATCCATACATCCACATCTACATGCATACATCCATTTTCACATCCTCATTCATACATCCACATCCACATACAAAATATCCCTTATATAGAACTCATCATTAAATAACAATTCATTCAGATCATATCATTCATATCTTTAATACGATAATGGTCCATTAGACCGAAAAATTTCTTTCTGAACATTCCTCCACGGGAATTTCAGTCAAGCAAGTTCTCAATTTGTCATCCCTTAACTTGATCTACCGTGTCAAGTGTTAATAGTAGCAATTTGACAGCACAATCCACTAATCTCATAGTGATTTGCTGAAATCATTATCATCATTCTAGTTATGAATATCATCATAGGGACTCGTCCCATTCATCCTCATTGTGGTTTTGCTCAGGTTATTATATTTCAACTAAATTTCAGAAATCATCATTTTTCAATCAGAATCCAAATCAATTCATCAGTTCTCAAATAGAATTAAAAATCATATCAACCACATTCGAAATCATCATCTGGATAGCATTAATGCTTATAATTTCAAGTCTTAGATTTACTCGTATATACTGCCGATAAAGAGCTGCAGTTATACCCTTGGTATATATGGGTAGTCATGATACTTGGAACTATAAGGTAAATACCATCATGTCTAGGCCTTAAGCAAGTCAGGGATTCCATACAATTGTGGTACTTCCACCTGAAGACCCAATTACTAATTTACGAATTTTCAGTTTGAATATCAAATTGTATGAATTATATCACACAATTACAACCTTTTTGTGCTTCTTGATAAATTTTTGACATATTTGGCTTCTCAGTTGATCTTTATTAACCAACCTGGCTCTGATACCAACTGTAAGATCCCTGTCCCCGCCGCACAATGGATTCGGGGTGCCAGCAGTGGAAGTAACACATCTTGTGCAGGGCAGGGTCCCACACTCGGGGCCTCGCCCACACGGATATCCAGACACGTGACTAATTCCTTGACTCTTCCAAACCGAAGTCGAAAAAAACTTCTCTTGCCCAGAAAGCACGGGCGATTCCACCAGGATAGCTTTTCCCTAACGTAGTTAAAAGCCTTAACTAACTGAACTGATCTGACCAAACTCTTAAGTTCCATAGTCAGATCAAGGGATAGATTGCACTTGGATCATAGAGACCAACGCTTTTTTCCTCATCGAGGAGGCACAACCGTTGATTCTTTTTCCATAGAATAATTTTTGTCCGGGATTTACTTTATCTATCGAACTAAACAGAATTTGAGTCTCGATTTGCGGATCCATCAGTCCAGCCTAACCCCATCCAGTCCCATGGGTTAGCCAACCGCCAAACCACTGTAGTGATGGGATCCAATTAGGAATTTGGTTAGGTTTTGTCCCGGGTACCAAGGAAAAGAGTTCCCAAGCTCCCTAGCCGGAAGTTCATGCAAACATAAAACTAGTCACACCACTTACGCACCCAATATGAAATTGCCTTTTTCTCAGCATCAGCTAACTTTAAAACAATCCTTTAATGAAACCATTATGTCATTGATCACTATCCTCAAAATCTCTGGTTGAATCCATATTTCTAATTATTCATTCATCGGTGTACTTATGGCATCATTGGCAACCAGAACGCTCACCACCTATTCACTCAGGGGCCTTTTCGATAGTTCCTAGCTCATAGTAACCGGCAATATATTCACATAACAAAATGGAATCTCCGTGGAAGATCAGCAAAATCAACCAACAGATCCATATAAAAGAGCCATGGACTCATCCGTTGAGGACCAGCAAGGTCAATCAACCAGATCCATGCCCGGTTTTAGAAAACAACTCTTACTCCTTATTCCAATATCTTTCACGACGCACGTGTGGGTATCTTCGGCGACCCAGAGCCCAAGCACTGTATGGTCAGCACCCTCTAGGATCCTTCGCAAGTCACCTAGTGCTTCACTCATAGGCCGCTTCCTTGGTCCCTCATCCACCGTATCGGAAGCTCATTGTTTAAATCAAACTGAGGCTGGTCAAGACCTCGGTCGACCTTACTACGCGAGACGTCCTCCATTGACTCTCCGTCTCAGCAGTTGCAACTTTATCAGTTAGGTCTCCATGACCTTAATCCACAAGACGGTCAAAATGCTTCCCCAGCATTCTTGACATAAAACAGTCATTTACAAACAGGTCACAAAATACAGTTTCTATATCGAACTCTCGTCTTTCCACATTATCCCTCCTCAGTCCACATTACTTATTCCACATTCCATTCATATGTGTACTCATTCTCATCCATTCACTCATATTGACGACACATTATTTTAGATACACATTCACATTCATTATTCTACATACACATCCATGTTCGTACATCCACATCATACATCCAATCCCATATCCACATTCATACATACACATCCATACATCCACATCCACATCCACATCCACATTCACATCCATATATCCACATCTACATGCATACATCCATTTTCACATCCTCATTCATACATCCACATCCACATACATACATCCACATCCGTATCTACATCCATACATCCACATCCACATTCACATCCATACATCCACATCTACATGTATACATCCATTTTCACATCCTCATTCATACATCCACATCCACATCCATATCTACATCCATACATCCACATCCACATCCACATTCACATCCATACATCCACATCTACATGTATACATCCATTTTCACATCCTCATTCATACATCCATATCCATATACATACATCTACATTCGTATCTACATCCATACATCCACATCCACATTCACATCCATACATCAACATCTACATGCATACATCTATTTTCACATCCTCATTCATACATCCACATCCATATACATACATCTACATCCGTATCTACATTCATACATCCACATCCACATCCACATTCACATCCATACATCCACATCCACATTCACATCCATACATCCACATCTACATGCATACATCCATTTTCACATTCTCATTCATACATCCACATCCACATACATACATCTACATCCGTATCTACATCCATACATCCACATCCACATCCACATTCACATCCATACATCCACATCTACCTGCATACATCCATTTTCACACCCTCATTCATACATCCACATCCTCATTCATACATCCACATCCACATACATACATCCACATCCGTATCTACATCCATACATCCACATCCACATCCATATTCACATCCATACATCCACATCTACATGCATACATCCATTTTCACATCCTCATTCATATATCCACATCTATGTACATACATCTACATCCGTATCTACATCCATACATCCACATCCACATCCACATCCACATTCACATCCATACATCCACATCTACATGCATACATCCATTTTCACATCCTCATTCATACATCCACATCCACATCCGTATCTACATCCATACATCCACATCCACATCCACATTCACATTCATACATACACATCCACATTCATACATCCATATCCTAACTCATCCCATACTCATTCTTATCACATCTCATATAACTCTCAACTCATCCTATCACATCTCATACGCATCTTATCACATCCTAATATCTATTTATAGAATACAAGAGAATTCTTATATTTGATATAAGATTTCTTTACGCATCTATTTATGCATAAATTACATTTTAAGGAGAATAACACTTTCGAAATAAAAATCAATCTTTTATGCATCTTCCTATGCATAATTTCATTTTAAATGAGAATGACACTTTTGAATTAAAAATCAATCTTTTATGCATAATTCTAATTTAGTAGAAACTACACTTTTAGAATAAAAGAATTTCTCTTATGCATCTAATTTATGCATAAAATTATTTATGATGAAAATCACTCTTTTGAATTAAAAATAAAATTCTTTATGCATCTTTCTATGCATAAAATAAGAATTAATAAAAATCACACTTTTAGGATTAATTTAAATTCTTTATGCATCTATCCATGCATAAATCCAATTTAGTAGGAATTACACTTTTAGAATAAAAGAATTTCTCTTATGCATCTTATTTATGCATAAAATCTATTTATGATGAAAATCACACTTTTAATATAAAATTATATCCTTTATGCATATGTTTATGCATACAATTCATTCATGATGAAAATCATTCTTTAAATATAAAAGAATTTCTTTTATGCATCTAATTTATGCATAAAATCATTTATGAGATAAAAATCTCACTTTTATAATAAAGTATTTCTAGTATACATTTTTCTATGCCTAGAATGAAAATTAACCCTTTAAGAATACTCATATGAGGGGGATTACTCTTTTTAACATAAAATTTAATTACTGAAAATCCTCTTTTTCTTAATTCATTAATTATGCATAACATAAAAATCAATTTCTCCATGATTACAATAAAATTCTTTCAATTAATCTAGGATGATAATTCCTAGAATATGGTAGGAAGTCCTCTTTTCATACTTTGAATGAAATTATTTTATATGTAATTTTTATAAAAATTTTACCATAGCTCCGTTATTATGACTGAAAAATCTCAATTATTTTAAGGGATAAAGCTTAACATTAAGGGAATGATTAGAATGATCTCTAATTGGATCATTAATCCATAATGGATTGAATTATCAATATTTATAAAATACATAAACTAAAAGCATAGGGGAAAGCCATTAATTTGGTCTCAAGCATAGATTAATCTTGGATTAAGGAAAAGCTTTATGAAAAGCTTCATTTGGATTGAGAATAGGTCATGAGTATGACCATTTCTTGAGTGAGAGAGAGAAATTACATAAAAACCATTAGAATTAAGCATAAATGGAAATTTATGTAATTCTTTACTATCATTCATCAATTAACTTCAATAGCATTCATCAATTTATGTAATTCTTTACTACCATTCATCAATTAACTTCAATAGCATTCAAAAACCATTCCAATTAAGCTTGTCAAGCTTGAGAGGGGTTGAGAAGAGAGAAACATTGAGAAATTATAGAAAAGATCAAAATTCACCATTTACCTTACAAATTGCTTGATTCTTTGTTCACAGTAGAGGCCCCCAACCAATCAATTGGTTTAGTATGTTGATGGAGCCACCAATGGGGATTGAAGAAAGAGGGAAGCTCCAATTTGTTCAATTTGGAGAGAATTTTAGAGAATAGTAAAAATTAGCATTATTTCATCATAATTCTAGTATAGTAAAATTCTCCTATTTTTTTCAAAGGACTCATGTTCTATTTATAGGAGAGGGAGGCTCTAACCAAGACCAACTAATTTCTTGAATTTTTTAGATTTCAATTTGGTTGAATTTGGACTAGATTTGGACCTAGTATGATTCCTTTTTGATTCGGTTTCGATTCGGATGATCCAAGAGAGAGGAGAGATAAAAATATCACATTATTTTTTAGTTTAAAACTCATTCAAGTATGTGAAGTATGCACCTCCTTTAAGGGACTCCCCTTCCTTACATATGTGTCAAGATGGAATGATTATACCCAAAATATTTCATTTTTTTAGTAATACTCATAGTTTTTACTAATAACCCTTGTACATAGTCAACTCTTCATCTTATGTGAGCATTTACTCATTTTTGGGTAATTTCTTTTACAAATTGGATTTATCTCCTCCCCACACATGGATTGATCTTATTGGCCTATAGGAACCTTAATTTGAAATTTCAAAAAAATCTTCACCCCTAGGATAATGCCTCTTGAACCGATTATACTTAATTTCTAATGCACCTTTTGAAAATCTTTTTGAACTTCTATTTCATGGAAACTTATTTTAATAATATTAGAATTTTTTCTATCTAAAAATATTCAAAATCTGAATATTCTCTCTCTAGAATATTTTCTCTCTCTATGTCAAAACAGGCAAAGACAAAATCTTCTATATTTCTGAAGAGGGGATTGATTACAGGGGGAAGATGCTGGACATCTTGAGAGGCTGGGGAGGAATCTTACATTCTCTCCCACTTGAAAAACGCGAGATGCCCGCATCTCGCAAATTGGAGGTAATCCCGCAAGATGCAAGAATATGAGACTAAGAGAAAATTTAATAAGAGTAACCACCAAGAAAAGTCTCAAAGAAAGCAAGACTCAAGACAAGAACAAAGATTTCAACTTTATACACTCTTGGAACATATACAGCAAAGATAGAAAAACTTTTTATAATTCAATAAGCCCGTCCATCATCATATGGTCACAAAAGTAGCACTCACAAGCAGCACACGTATAAGGTAACTCATCTATGGGAATAATTTGGCCGGTTATTGCAGCACATACCTCATTGGTATGAGGTGACCTAATAAAAGGACCTCTAAGAGACAAGCCAAGAATGGGATAAAGGCATATCTTCTGGGGAGAATGAAAACACGCAAGTAAGAAGACCCGCTTAGAAAACCCACCATGCCTTAATCTCATCACGCAATAGTATCGGGGATCCAAACCCAAAGCTTCAATAACCATAGCCAAGCGGACATTGTTACGAAAGTGATGCTGACCCCACGGTGTTACCCTAGTTATGTCTCGATAGGTCCGCCATTTGGTATGAGCTACAGAAGTTCCCAAGTGAGGGAAAAGTAAGCGCTCATATAGTTCTATAAAATCCTTCTTCACAGACTCGCTTGCGTCTTGAAGGTGAGAAATTATCATGGATAAAACCAAGTCCTGCTGCCAAGCCATAAAAGAGATTAAGAAAGAAAGGAGATCGATGGAAGTAAGATTACTACGAGCGACAAGGTAAGAGTTACGACTTATATAAAAGAAGGAACTAGCGTAACCTAGAAGCCGACGGTGTATCTTACCACTGAAGTTTTACCATCTTTCCATGATTTGGGCTTGACACATATTTCTTTAGAAGGCTTACATGAAATACATTATGAACTTTGAGATGAGGAGGTAGAAGAAGCTCGTAGGCTAAGTCACCTACTTTCTTTGAAATCAGATATGGCCCACAATATCTAGGGGATAACTTCTTATACTTCCTAAGAGATAAAGAACTTATTTTGGGCCGTACTTGAATGAAGACCATATCTGCTTCTTTGAATTCTCTAACTGACCTCTTCTTATCTGCATACTGCTTCTGTCGATCCTGGGTAGCTTTTTTATCTTTATAAATTGCCTGCATCTGCTGCTCTATGTCATCAAGCATTTGTCTGGACATCTCGACCCTAATCAATGGGTCGACCTAGTTAATGGAGTTAAGCAATCTTGTCCATACAGAGCTTTAAAAGGGCTCATCTCAATACTGCTGTGATAAGAATCATTGTAGGCGAACTCGACTAGGTGTGTAGATAGCTTAGCCACTTCTTAGCGTCCCTGCCACAGCATGACCAAAGTATATCTTCGATTACTTGGTTTACCCTGATACTCTGCTGGAGTATGGATGACTGAGAATAGATTTGTCCTTTTTCCTCTTCTACTACATCTAAAATTGCGACTGCTCTGGCTGCTGTCTGAGGCGAAATTCTTTCTCTTTGGTTGCCCCAGTTCTGGAAAGGAGTTCTGAGCTTATCCTGGACAGAGGCAGATCATTAGGGCCAAAAACGTCTAAAAATGGGCTGTTTGTTAATCTAAAGATTAAGGAATGGTCCAATAGATATTTGCCACGTATACAAAAGTATGGCATTCTTGTCTCCTCTATCTTGGGTCTTGGAGAACTATTTTCACGGAGAACGGCGAAAAATCGCTATCTTTTGGTGGACACCGCTATTTTTGAGAGTTCTGGTCGACTAAACATAAAAGTTTGGACCCACCGTACCAGACGTGAGCTCTATATTTTATTTCAAAAAAAATCAAAGAAGATACGAAATCTTTATTTCAAATTTTGAAAATAACGTCATTTATGACATGACAAGTCAGTCTCGAACGTCTACACTATCCTTTCTTTCACATTCTCTTTGTAGAATTTTTGCGGCTTTTCTCTGTTTCTAAGTTCCCATGGCAAACTCTGCACGTCGTCCATCTCATAGTATCACTTCTTGTGTTTTATATAATATGAGGGAGGAAGGACTTTGGAAACCTATGTCTTTTCAAATAAATGACTGGGCAACAATGCTTCCTTCTTGTAAAGGTGCACATAAAGTGAAAAGAATCAAGCGAGATGCAGTTAAAAATCACTGGAAAGGAAAAATTCTTGCCTTCAAAGTGACTAACAATGGCTGGCTTGCCAAAGTTCAACATGTGTACATGGCCAAAGATATGATGCTTAATCCAAATGAGCATCACATGTTACAATCTTATTGTAAGAAATATTATTTTCAAAGACAATATGAAAATATCTCATATTTTCTTTTGATGTAAGTGTTTATGGTTTTTCTTTCAGTTATCTTTCCATCGACAGCTGTGGAGTGGCAACCTATTGAAAGTCTGAGTGGAACCTTCAATGCAATTCACAAAGGAATTGCAGATGTTTTGTATGCTGATAAACCACCATCTTTTTTCAAATCGATGGATTTGTTTGTCTATTTTGCAGAATATATGGTTCCATCAAGAGAAGGTGAGAAAGGACAACTTGGTGAAGTGCATGTTCCTACCATCAACTCGCTAGATTGGAAATCTCTTGACTCACTTACTTTATCGAGCTTCAAATTCAAAATCAAAGAAGACATTTTGAAAGCTATGTCTCCGGGTAGAATATCAAGAAGGATAAAGGTTCAATGGTTCTTACCTTTACATGTCTTTGTGGCATGTTTCAAAACCATGGATTTACAACGATCAAAGACAATGTGGCTCAACAGAAGACTTTCTATGGCTGAACTCGACATTGTGCTTGGAGAAGGATGGAGAACCAAAGAAACTTACCACATTGGTGACAATATTAGTTGCAGAATAAGTCCCAATTCTCTGTCAATTTCATATCAATTATGTCGTCAATCATTAGTTTTAGGTTATGATTATAGAAGATGGAGAAGCAAGCTAGGTTTCTGGGTATCCCTAGATTCAGAAGAGAACTGTCCAGAGTTTGAATTAAAAATATATGTACATCAACTAACTGAGCCTAGAGAACTTATAGTTATAGCTAATTGGATGCTGAAAGATGTCAGAGAGTCACTTGAGTTTCTTGATGAAACATCCTCTGAATATAAATTTAAAGTAGATGGAATTGTTGTAAGCAAAAGGATGGAGAATGTAACATCTTGTATCACATGTCTTCCACCCAAAAGAGTTGTATTTGAGCCAAATGCAAGATCATGAAATTGTAATCACAATACTTTTCAAATAAAGATTTTGTTTTGATCTTGTTGTCTGACTCAATATGCTGGTACTTATGACATTTTTTACTGCAAAATCATCATCAAAGATTTTTCTCTGTTGAGGAGTACATCTATTTGACACAAACTGGGTGCTTCATTACAAAGTAAAAATAAACAATTTTTTACATAAATAAGGCTAGAAATGAACATTAATCAAAATCCATCTTCCTCTTTACATTCGAGGACCCAGGAGCTTCAGAGTCCCTCTTTCTTTTTTGTTTGCTGAATCCCGGTGAAAAGAAAGGCTCACTAGCCTTCTTTGTTGAACTTGGCCTTGGGGGGGTTGCTGGCTTAGGAGACTGGACAGGGGGCTGTGAAGAGTCTTCAGGGTGCTCTCTTGATAAAACCTTGGGGGCTTCTGAGAACTGTGGCTCTTCAAAAGGCTTGGGAGATTTTTTAGGTGATAATTTGGGAGACTTGGAAGATGATTTTGGAGGCATGGGTGTTGGCATAGGAGGCTTCGGTGATTGAGCATGCGATACAAAAGGCTTTAAGATTGAAAAAACAGACTTTTTTAAATGGTAAAAATGATATCCAAAACGAAGCGATAGTGTGGCTCGGACTTTGACGGAGGTGGCTAATCGCGTCGTGTAGGAGGATTGCCTCGTTTACTAATTCCAGGCATGGAACGGCTTTTGGCCTGCAAGTGGCTGGATATCGACATGTATTCAGAGTAAGTGTTATTCGTGGTGGGAGAGGAGCGGCTGGCTAGACTATGCTCCAGGAGGGATTTATGAGAAGGCCTCCACCCCGTCTTAATCCTTTATATGGAAATCTCTACAGAACGGGTGCTGTTAACTGCGTTCTCAACCTCTGTGGCCAATTTAATGTGTGAGATGCTTCAAGAAATTGGTTGAGCTCCGGTTCAGGAGGAAGGGTTGGCTGCTGAAGTCCAACCATTAGTCAAAGGCAGCACCGTTTGAGCATGACCCAGGTATCTAAGTGCATGTTCGGGGCTTTCCCAGTACCTTGCGTGCAGAAGCCTTAGCAGAATTGTTAGTGTCGATCACTGCTAACATAATGCATCTCTTATTGATAGGAACGACATTATTATACCAGGGTGCACTAGCTTCGCTCTAGGCCTCTTTTCACAACCAGTCCTCTTCCCCTAGATTGCCCGCTGAGTAAAACCGAGTCAACTTACATGGGTGATTATTGGAAAACTTATTTGGCTTTAGACAAAGGGGGATTTTCGTGTCTAGCATTTGAACTACTTGGTTGATGCACTCTACAAGTAAATTTAACTGTACCAGCTCTACCTTCCACGGAGAGATCTATCTTCCATGGGGAGCACTAGGAGTGTACTTCCCTAGTGACTATAGCCGCCGCGCCACTAAATTTGCCTCTAAACTTTATTGGTTTCGTCGGAATTTTTTAGATTGAAAAAACAGCCTTTTTTAAGTTGTAAAAATGATTAGAATTCTCAGAGAAGGTGAATATGATAGCCGGAATGACGCGATAGAGAAGGCTCATACTCTAACTGAAGGGTCTGTTTCGCGTCGTGCAGGAGATATGCTTCTTGCTCTGTTTAATTCTCAGAGGTGAATATTGTATCCGAAACGACGCGATGGAGGAGGCTTAGACTTTGACTGAAAGGGCGTTATCGCGCCGTGAAGGAGATGAGCTAGCCGGAACGACGCGATAGTGGAGGGTCAGAGGATGTGGGAAGAGCCCTATCGCGTCGTGAAGGAGAATTGGACTTTGACTGAAGGGGCATTAGAGCGCCGTGAAGGAGATGAGCTAGCCGGAACGAAGCGATAGTCGAGGGTCAGAGGATGTGGGAAGACGGTCATTTTTTGACCTCATCTTTTTTATACCCCAATGTAATCAGCGCGACGGGATGAAATATTTTCTACCCAAGTTTCTTAACTGACAGGTACAATACGCGAGAGGAGGCCCTTGCATTTGTTCCAAAGACCTCGTTTTGCTCCATTCAGGTGCTTCACTTCTTTCCCTCAGCTTATCCAACACGACGCGATAGGAGGCCCTCCGAGGTGTTCCAAAGCCCTTGTATCGCGCCGTATTGGTAAGTGCTTCTTGAACCTTTAAACAACCTAGAGGCTTGAATTAAGACGTTGAATTGGTTCTAAGGCAGGTTTTCCACTATGTTTTGGTGCTTCTATTCCATTTCTTTTGCAGATTGAACCTAAGATATGAGTACTAATCTTGAGGGAAGAGAACAAATTTTCGATGACCCAAGTGAAAGGTTGCTGGAGGCCGTTTTGGAGGTTGGTGGAGACATGCAAGTCTACTCAGAGGCATTGAAAATTTTCAATCCCAAATTTGTCCTTGGTGAAATCTTGGATAAATTTAGAGAGTTTATTTCAGATGAATTAAAGGAATTTGAGGATGCAGTTCTTGGTCGGTGTTTGATTCTGGAAGGAAAAGATTACATTCATCTCACTGATTTCACTCAAAATTCTCTTGAAAAAAATAAAGTTTTAAGAAGGTTTGGCAGGTTTTCAAAGAAGTCCAATGTTCTAATCCCAGAATCCATATCCTGTCAACTCCATGTTAAAAGTTGCAACCTTGTTTCAAAGGACATTGATTTTCTTTTCTTTCTTTTTCTCAAAGATGAGAAAAGTGCTCAAGTTCCAGGTGAAGATGTTCCATCCAAGGATGAATTATTGATCTCTTGATCTCCAAACTTCAAATGATTATTTTGTTTCTGCTCTTGATGCACTTGCTATTTGCATGAAGAGAGTTGAGGAGGAAGCACCTTCTTTGAAGGATGAGGATTTTGAAAACAGGCTCCAGGAGCTTGGTATTCAATCTTTTGGGAGAGATATCAAGCTGAGAGATTTATAAGAAGAGGTTGCAAAGAAGGAAAATTTTGGTTTATTCAACCTCGCACAGGAGAAGGTTGTTGTTGCAGATGATGAATTGCAGAAGGTTGTTTCATTAATGACCCTTGATATTTTTTCTGTCTTTTAAAGCTTTTTTTAATCAATTATTTTTTTTCTGCAGCTTGAACTTCTTGACAGTGATAATTTTCTTGGAAGAGCCAAAGGTTCACGAGGAAAGGCAACAGAAGGAACCTTTAAGAAAGATTCATCCTCTCTTTTGCACTATCTTCCTTTGTTGGACAAGGCAACCTTTTGTGCCTTTCATAGTCAATATTCTGAAGAGCCTGAGCTACCTTTATTTGCACTAAAGGTATTGTCAAGGTTTCTTGGTTACACACCCCTTCAAATAAATGCTAACAAGATATTGGTTCTTGAGAGAGCTGCTGTCTTTGGGATTTTTGGTTATGCTGCAGGCTTTAATGCCTCTAGAGCAGGTTACTTTTTTTGCTATGCTAGCTATGCTGCTGCAGCCAAGGAAAGAGATTTTGAATGTATGATAAATAGTTTATTGAAGAGTAAGCAAGCCTTAAACCATAACCCAGTAAGCCATTAACCCCATCTCCAACAAATCTCATCAAATCATGAGGAGTATGAAAAGAAGGATACCTTCCAGTTTCAGGGTTTGGTGGATATAAACTTCCCTTCCAAAGTCGTTAAACTTCATTGAAATCTGTCAACGGCCTTTGAAAAGAACTTCGTGTAGTCGCATACTCTTTTGAAACTTAATACTCTTTATTAAGTTTGATAAAAGATGAAACAGAGCAATAAGCATAAAAAGTTAGTAGAGAAAGCTCGTGAAGAACAGAGCCATATCCGAGAGTGACAAAAAAAGGGAGAGAATGGCAAAGAAACAGTGAGAGAGGGGCGGCAAAAATTCAAAAATAAGAATCGTGGTCATGTCGGCATTAACTATCCCGGGAATCGTGAAATTGTTTTTTTAATTTTAAAAGGTATGTACTTGAATGCGCTTTAAATAACTTGGATGTGCTTTTGTTTAGGAAAATCGCTAAATTTGGAGTCGTTTTGACCGTCAACGGCTCCGCTAATTAGCAAATTAATCACTTCCTTACACAGCCCTTTTTGAGTCGTTTTTGGCCCTAATGTGGATGAGCTGGAGTTCTTCTAGGGTTACCCTGGCTTGGGCGAGATGGACCCTGATTAGACTGGTATGAACGGATTGGTCTCTGAACTTAGGGTTCTTGACTTTCCTGTGCCCTTGACATGGCAAGAGTCGGGCAGTCTTTTAGCTGGACATCTTGAGAGGCTGGGGAGGAATCTTACAGATTGTATGTCATGACAATAATGCCTCAAGTAGACATCACACCACTTGTTGGTACACTTTGTTTGGACAATAATGCCTCAAGTAGACGTCACACCACTTGTTGGTACACTTTGTTTGGACAATATATTTGAGGATGATAGGCTATAGATGCAATTTGTGTACCCATGTTCTCATACAAAAATTTTTCATGAATTTGGTGTCTCTCACATACTATGTTAAGTGGCAAGCCATGTAGCTTGAACACATTCTCCATGAAGCACTTGGCAATTTTAGATGTCCCGTATGTGGTATTAGAAGCAATGAAGTGAGCTGATTTGGTAAGCACATCAACCACCCCATAAATATTTGATACTACCCATGCTTAGTCTTGGGAAGACATGTAATGAAATCCATATAGACGTGGGTCCGTTTCCCATCGAGAATGGGTAAAGAATAAAGTAAACCATTGGGTAGTTGATCACTATCCTTGTTCCTTTGACATGAAGAACATTCCATCGTAAAAATATCTTGACGTCTCTCCACATGCCTTTCCAAAATAAACTCTTGCTTACTTTCCCATAGGTCTTTAGCACACCAACGATGGCCCATAAGTGGAGAAGAATGTATCTCATGAAGCACCATAGGTATGTAGCATCCGATGAAGTGGACACTCTATCCTTGTACCATAGGAGGTTATTGTGAAGCTTGTAATGAGGGATACCAACACGATCACCTTCTTGTAATATGGGCAGCACCCTAATTTAAAAGATATTCCTCTTGAATTCCTTTAGTCCACTCATCATAGACCACCGTGAGTGATTGATGTCATAGTGCAAGCCCACATCCGTGACAATGCATCTGCTGCTACCACATTGTCTGTGCCCAATGTATATGTGAAGCTTGTAATGAGGGATACCAACACGATCACCTTCTTGTAATATGGGCAGCACCCTAATTTAAAAGATATTCCTCTTGAATCCCTTTAGTCCACTCATCATAGACCACCGTGAGTGATTGATGTCATAGTGCAAGCCCACATCCGTGACAATGCATCTGCTGCTACCACATTGTCTGTGCCCAATGTATATGATATCTAAAAATTGTAACTTTGAAGAGTGGCCAATTATCTCTTTTGCGTGGCGAGAGGTTTGGTTGGGAGGATAAGAAAATTTTCAGCACTCTATGGTGACTTCTCACGTTCGAATAGGCACCATAAAGGTAATGATGCCACTTCTTGATGGCATAAAGGATAGCAAGAATCTCTTGCTCATAACGTGCAATCCCATCTCCTTATTGGTAAGATTTATACTCTCAAATACAATGACTCTATGCTCTTAATATAAAAAAGTCCCAAGTCCCCTTCCACTTACATCCGCTCTCACATAGAAAGTCTTTAAAAAGTTGGGGCACACAAGAATGGGGGCTGAAGTGGAGTAAAGATTTGAGTTCATGGAAACTCTTGTTGTTGCAATGAAATCCCAAAAGAAAGCTTCTCTCTTAAGAAGATTGGTAAGAGGTGCTGCTATTGATGCATGGTGCTCCTCCATAGTTCTTGTAGAAAAAGAAGATAATCCCAAAAACCCTCTTAGTCGAGTTAAATTGCTTGGTGTTGGCCAATCTTTGACACATGCCACTTTCTTTGGATCCACCTTTATGCCATTCTCTCCCACCAAATTTCTAGATTTGGAATACACAATGAAAGTAATGAGAGTGTAAGTGAGCACTCTATGTAGCATTGATGGGAGAGCTTCTTGCATCATATAACCAATGCAAATCGAAGCTTTCATAAGGAAAGCTAATAGTATATATAGGCTCCCCACGGCACCAATCGGCATTGATTGATGCACCCACCAATTATTTGAAGATGTATAAGTCATATCAAGTCCTAACGCACCAATCGAACTTGACTAAATCTCCCACAAATTCTCTAAAGATGTATGCATAAAGGACTTGATAGCTAAGGAATGTTTGTTTTTTTAGTTTTGCTATGAGCCAAATACACCCACTCTCTTGATGTTGAGCAAGAAGTTCCCTTATCTCATAAATTGGATGTTGCATAGGGTAGAAGCATGCCAATCGAGATGTTCAAGGCCTAAGTTGCAAAGGGTAGAAGCATGCTGATCAAGATGTTAAGGCCTTGAGTTGCAATAGCCACTCCCACTCTCTTGACGTTGAGCAAGAATTCCCTTAGAAGCATGCCAATTGATATGTTGAAGCCCTCAGCTTCAATAGCTAGCATAAAAATTGACACCTCTAATGGGTTGGAGTTCTTGCACATGGTCATTGAACTCCACAAATCTTGTATGCAAGTCCTCCTTGTTGGAAGCCCTCATCAAGGTCATGAATGAAATCTTTGCCAAGACATTTTGACACCTTGGATTTGCTCAAGCACATCGTCGACTCTCTCCAAATAACCTCCATGATGATGGAATCCAATATGGTTGTAGAGTTACCCACTAGGACACGATTCCTCTTCATTTTTCTCATAAACCTAATAAAATTTATATAAAAAAAATATAGTCATGTGATGTGACTTCCTTTGTCAGTAAAAGGGTAGCGACAACCTCGAGTAACCATTGTTCTCTGTAAAAGAAGCACAACAATGAACTCTCAAAGAAGAAATGAATTTTGAAAGTAAACCATTGGAGAAGAGTGTGAGTTTAGGGTTTAATATGCTTAAACATCAAGATAAATGCATAGAAAAAAATCCACTAAAAGCTTAGGAAGAGAAGACCATGATGTCGGTAACCCTTCAAGCCTAAAACAGCCCTATCAACATTTTCTTAGAACTTTTTGTTCAATATATTTAACTAGCATAGAACATCAGCAATATACATTCAAAAAAGTCCGCTAAAAGCTTAGAAAGAGAAGACCATGATGCCGGTAACCCTTCAAGCCTAAAACAGCCCTATCAACATTTTTTTAGAACTTTTTGTTCAATATATAGCATAGAACATCAGCAAGCATATACATTCAAAAAAATCATAGAACATTAGCAACAAGCATATCGATGTTACATCTATCAGAGAGGGGCTACTCATGACATAGAGTAGGCACGGGTGTAGGTCACCATCTTTGAGCAAAGAGAGGCCAAGAAATCCATGGAAGCTTTAAAAGTTGTTATTATGATTACTAACTGGTGATTAATGATGATTAGTAAACTTAAGCCTTTGGCCCCCCATACTTGGCCTTCACCCAAGCCCATTACCCATGGTCTTGTCCTCTTTATTTGGCCCATAGCTTATGTTTATTATATTTTTACATGTGTTCGGGCTCCAACATCATTACAAACCATATGTTTGGGCTCCCAATTGTGTTTATTACATTTACATGTGTTCGGGCTCCCATATCATTACAAACCATCCCCACACCCAAAGTATGTTTTATCCTTGAAACATGCATCTTGTCAAAGACCATTATATGAATAAGGTGTGAGTGAGGTATCAAAGGAAGTCACCAACACTTATCCTTATACAGAGCCTACTTGAGCATTATGGCTTCAAATCTTCATGTAATGCTCAAAGAAAACCTCCAAAGTATAGTACTTGATAGTACATATCTTTCATGAAGTGCTGCACCCACCCTTTGAATGCATTTTGAGCTTTATCTAGATGTCATTAACAGTGAATTCTAAAAAGTTACAAGAAGCTATTTTTTTACTATTTTGGCTCATAAAATCTCTTTGGATACATTCAAAGGGTGCTCAAAACCCTCCAACAACATAGAGCTCGATTGCCATGATGCTTCATCTTGAGGTAATCCCTCCCAAGCCATGTTTGTGTCTCTTTTAATATAGATTTCAAGAAGGAAAGAGAGTGCACTTATAGAAGAGTGAGACAATAAGGCTACAAACATTAGAAAAAGGATTGTTTTCTTAAGAAGGTAACATGGATTCTAGTCCTATGGTTTAGTTGAGTAAATGGATTGTTATCTTGGTTAAATTAAGGTACAGGTACAACTTCTCCCTGCCTCGACGCTGCCCCGTCCTTGTGCTTGTCCTTGTGCTTGTGTAGCCGGACAACGAAGACATTAGTAAGGCTCGAAGTCTGCCGCCCATGGTATTCCTTGTACCATTGGGAGAATGAGATTTGCCGATTGAGGTGAGTAATTGCGATGCTGCTAGTTCTGAGGGCCCAAGCTAGTGCAGTGAATTAGCCCACCCTCCTAGTGCGTAGACATCCCTCTGAGGGGTGGGAGGATCAAGCGACGCAGCCTTAGAGGGCGATAGGTTGGCTTGAGTCCTCGCAAGACGAGTGGCTGACGATGAGGTGTATGGTCCCATAGGGTTTTTCCTAGCATGTAGAGGCTGGAAGGCCGAATTCTAGATCATCGGTATAAAGGAAAATAATAAGAGAGCCGGTTTGGCTTGTATGGAATTGATTCATATATAATACTTTTTAATAAATCTTATCTTTGGCATTATTGTACTGTGAAAAAAGATTGTTTTAATGAACCTTGTGAAAAGGGCTTTAATTAAGGAACATATTTATTTATGTCAAACATATTTAATTAAGGAACATATTTATTTATGTCAAACATTATGGTAGGAATAATTAGAAGACAAATTGACACGTGAGCAAGGTGGAAAGTGGGAGGATGGAATGCCCCTAGACGGCACCATCCTACAAACGGGTGGACCCGATTAGTCGGGTAGCTTTCCAACAGATTAAGTGAGACCCCTGGGTAACTCTATTCTAGGAGACTAGGCCAGTCGGCTGTGCCTTACATGGATGAGGAAAAAAGCGTTGTCTCTCTAGGAATCAAGATTAGTACTTGCCCAAATTATGATCAATTACCCTATGGGTAATTGATCTTTTAGAAGACCACGCTCCCCCTGCGGGAGTGGACTAGGTCTTACCTACAAATTGTATCCTTGAATCTTTACATGGTCAAGGTGTCGATGAGTAGGAAATTTTCTCTAAGCTAAGACTTAGTAGACTACCTTAAGCATTTTCCCTATTTTGGAAAGGGGGAACCTTACAATTTCCAATGAAAGCTCTTGCTTATGGTATCATAGGTTTTGAGTGAGCCCAAATGTCTTGCCATGGGATAAGTGTTAGAACTCGTGGTGCTCATGCTAGGTCTGATAAAAAACAGAAGCAGGAGGGAACACACACAAGAGAAGCAAACCCTAATCCATATCCATCAATCATAAAGAAGGAGAGAAGCCATAGTCACCATCTCTCTCACACACACAAAGGAGAACACAACATAGTGTTTTGTCCACACTACAAAGTAAACCTAATGTAATGTCCACACCACACATGACCAGCTGGACGCGGTCATAAACACACCACACGATATCTATCTACCATACTGTCACTCTGTCAGCACCCATGTGCTATCCTCCAGCTGTATACGAGCTTGACATTTCAACACTCCCCGTCAAGCTCGACATGTCCATCTCTAGGACTCCCAATCTGGTACGAAAATACTCGAACTTATCCTTACCAAGTGCTTTGGTAAAGATATCTGCAACCTGCTCATCTGTCTGCACATATGTCAAATCAACATGCCCATCTAGCACTTTCTCTCTGATGAAGTGATAGTGGACCTCAATATGTTTGGTCTTGGCATGATAAACTGGGTTGCTAGCAAGCTGAATACTACTCATGTTGTCACAATGAATGACAACTCTCATATCACTCTGTAACTTGACATCATCTAGCAACTTCTTCAACCACATAGCCTCACATGCAGCTATGGCTGCTCCACGATACTCTGCCTCTGTGGTAGATAAAGCAACTGTAGGTTGCTTTTTACTGCTCCAACTCACAGCTCCACTACCAAGGCTGAAAACATAGCCACTGGTAGACCGCCTGTCATATGCACTACCGGCCCAATCTGCATCTGTATATCCATAGACATGCATGTCTTTTCCTGCCTCATAGAAAATACCATAATGCACGGTAGTTTTGACGTATCTCAGAATACGTCTCACAGCATCCAAGTGAGGTTTACGAGGACTCTGCATAAACTGACTCACCAAACCAACTGCATAACTGAGATCTGGCCTCGTAATGGTCATGTAGATAAGGCTACCAACCATTTTCTTGTACATGGTGATATCATCAAGCTCATCACCCAAATCAGCCCTAAGCTTCATGTTTTGCTCTAATGGTGTCAACATTGGTTTACATGCTATCATACCATACTTTGCCAGCATGTCAAGTGCATATTGCCTTTGCACCACAACCATATACCCTTGCTTGTTCTAATCACCTCAATGCCAAGAAAGAACCTTAAATCACCAAGGTCTTTCATATCAAATTCTTTGCATAAAGAGGCCTTAACCTCATCAATGCCTTTCCCACAATCACCTGTGATAATCAAATCATCAACATAAATGACTATCATCACGATACCATCATGTGTCTTCTTCACATAAAGTGAAGAGTCTGCATTTCCAACCACAAATCCAATACTGACAAGATATCTGCTGATCTTGTCACTCCAAGCACGTGGTGCTTGCTTCAAACCATAGATTGCTTTCTTTAACCTGCAAACAAAAGTCGGATGTTTTGGATGTACATATCCTTCTGGCTGTTCCATGTACACCTCTTCTTGTAGTTCACCATTCAAGAAAGCATTTTTTACATCCATTTGATGTAAAGCCCAACCTTTTTGTGCTGCTAGTGCAATGATAGACCTCACTGTAGCCATCTTAGCCACTGGGCTGAAAGTTTCATCATAATCAAGACCATAAGTTTGTGCATATCCTTTAGCGACCAGCCTTGCCTTATGTCTCTCTAGGCTGCCATCTGACTTGCACTTTACCTTATACACCCATTTGCAACCACCAATTGCATTCTTTCCTTGAGGTAACTCAGCCAATTCCCATGTATCATTTTTGTCCAAAGCATCCATCTCTTCATCCATGGCTTTCTCCCATACATGCTCTCCAATAGCCTCTGTATAGCATGTAGGTTCCACATGCTTTACCATAGATGTCATGTATGCATAGTGCATAGCAAAATCTCTATATGTCAATCTTTCAACTGGATATCTGACTCTCTGGGATCTCCGCAATGCATGCGGGTCACTCTGTACACCTGTAACTTGAGCATGTGGTGGCACATATCTGTCCTGCCTAGCACCAGGTGTGCGTAAAACAGGTATACCAAGCTCCTCATCCAAACTCTCAGAACTAGAGGACTCATAACCTGTGATCCCAATTCCCTCAACTTTCTTCTTGCCTTTATCCATAGCACTACTCCCAGTGCTTACACTCTCATGCCTCAAACGTCCTGACCATGGACGTACACTGCTACTCTCAGCTTCTGCTCTGCTGGCCCAGACATAGTAGTAGAACTAGAACTTGCTTGTGATGGCAAGTTCACAGACACATCTGCCTCAAGTGAGTCAATAACTCCCTCATCTTTTGCTTTGTACCAACTAGCAAGCTCATCAAACACCACATCTCGTGAGATGACTACTTGTCTAGTTTGAGGGTTATAACATTTGTAGGCCTTTCGATCCTGTGCATATCCAACAAATACACATTTCTGTGCCTTAGGATCCAACTTCCGTCTTCTTTCATCAGGCACATGAACATAAGCTACGCATCCAAAGACTTTGAGATGTCCAATGTCTGGCCTATAACCTGTAAGCCGCATCTCTGGCGTGCTTTCATGAATGGCTGCTGTAGGTGTTTTGTTCAGGATATACACTGCAGTAGCACATGCTTCTGCCCAATAGTAATCTGGCATGCTCTTTCCATTGAGCATTGCCCTTGCCACTTCACATATGACTCGATTCTTTCTCTCAGCCACACCATTCTGCTGAGGTGTATACCTCCATGTCAACTGTCTTCTTATCCCATGCTTCCGCAAGAAATGCTCAAAGGCTTTTGAGGTGTATTCACCACCTCCATCTGTTCTCAAACATTTAATCCAACAGCCATATTGCTTTTCTACAAGGGCTTTGAAATCCATGAACTTTTCCAGCACTTCACTCTTCTCTTTCAAAAAATATATCCATGTCATCCTGCTGAAGTCATCTATAAATGTCACATAGTATAGACTTCCTTTGATAGATGGATTTTGTGCAGGGCCCCATACATCACTGTGTACTATCTCAAGTGGCCTGTTACTCATATTTCCTTCTCTAGGAAATCTCAACCTTGCCTGCTTTCCAAACTGACAGGCTTCACAAACATGCATATGTCCATATTTGAATCGAGGCAATCCACTGACTATGCCTCTTGTTTGCATGTTCTTTAATCTCTGTATATTGACATGTCCAATCCTCTTATGCCACATGTCAATGTCCTGCACAATCCCATTGCTCTTTGAAAACATGGCTGAGCTCAATTCTGGTATTCCTGCATCCAATTTGAACAACCTTCCTTCCTTCTTGCCCTTGGCAATCAATCTACAGCCATGCTTAAAGTCTTCCACAAAACAGCCATTCTCATTGAATCTTACTTGTAATCCCTGCTCAACCATTTGGCCCACTGATGCCAAATTCTTTGTGATGGATGGTACATATAACACTTCTGACATATTCTTCACATTTCCATCATGCATCCTCAAAGGCACACTGCCAACATGTGTTATAAGATGTTGAGTATCATCTCCTGTGACCACATAACCATTTGTATCCAATGGTTGCATCTTCTCAAACCACTCACCATGACATGTCATGTGGTTTGAGGCACCTGAATCCATATACCATGACTCATCTCCTGCATTCTGAGAATCCATTGTCCCCATAACGTGCTTCATTGCAAAAAGGTGATTTGAACTCCCATCATTGTTACTAGTAGATGCATAATTTCCATGTTGTGGTCTTCCATTCCTCATATCATTCTGCTTTTTGTAACAATCTTTTGCCATATGTCCAAGTTTGCCACAATAGTGACATTCAATCCCATTCAAATTTTGTTGAGGACCTTGCCATCGTCCTCTACCACGAGCACCTGTTCCAAATCTCCCCCTATGGGATTGAAATCCACGACCTCCACGTGATCCAAATGATGACTGTGAATTCTGAAAATTTTGATTTGATTGTGGTTGAGTAGACCTGTCATTCCAACCACGTCCTCCACGGCCTCGAGAGGTAAATCTCCCCCTGCCTCGAAAGCCTCTAGATGAGTAAAGAGCCTGATTCCTTGCATGCTTATCATTGCTTGACGAGGATGCACCACCTGCAACACTCATACCACCAAGGCCAAGCTTCAATTCCTCCACAATGAGCAATGACACAAGCTCATTAAAGTCTGGCATTCCTCCCAACCTTACTGAGATGGAAGTGTCAATTGTATTCTTTGCCTAAACCACGCAATGTGAGAGCAACCAAATCATCATCATCCATCGGGGCATGGATTGATGACAAGGAATCTGCATAACCCTTGATTTCCTGAACATACTCATGTATACTCCTATTCCTTCGTGTTACACTGTGAATCTGTTGCTTTAGTTGTATCTTCCTTGCACCAGTGTCTGTCTCATACATTCGGCACAATATACCCCATGCTTCTTTCGGTGTATCTGCATCTTGGATGTGAATAAGCAAGGCATCTGTTACACATATTGAAAAATAATGCAACACCTTTGAAGACCGCTCTACCCATTGCTTGTGAGCCAGTAACTGAGCATTATTTGGTTGAGGAGGTAGGTATGGCTCCGGGTCTTCCTCCGAGACAAGACTCCATAAACCTTTGCCTTTCAAAAAACTCTTCATTCGAAACTTCCACACTTGAAAGTTAGTGCGGTCAAGCTTCTCTCCAACAATATGTATCGGACCATCTCCCATTGTTGCAAAAAAATATAGTAAATGTACCCCTTTGACAAGTAGTATGCCGGACCTGTAAAGCTTCAAATCCCTCCACCAAATCACATCAAATGCTTGCAAATTGTGTGCATTAACATCCCACAATGATTCACCAACAATGTACACTCGATCAAAGTTGAAACCAAATGATACTCCTTCACAAAAAATTTTCTGGTTTTTTTTCTCGCCATATGCCTCTTACAAACAAGAGGCATAGGCATATGGCTTATGCCTATGCCTATGCCTCTTACAAACAAGAGCCTCAGGGTGATACACAACATCATTAAAGATGAGCACTTAGTGTACATGTGCCCAGCTTTAAACCACTCAAAAAACTGAGTTTGTTGATGAAAAAACCAAAAAACTTCAATCATTTAGCTTATGGGATGAAGACAATGGTTTATGGTTGCACCATTTCTCCTTGAAAGCTTGCCAAGGTAAGCATAGAAGCGGGTCGATGAAGACATAATGTGGCACCTATGGTGTGTTCCCAACCTCCAATATTGATGAAGAAGAGCCTTCTTAGTGTTAAAGACCTCCTTCTTTGATGGTTAAGACCACATTAGTGTTAAGCAATACTTTTTTTGGTGATTAAGATCACCACCATTAGTGTTTAAAAACATGATTAGTGCTTAAGAGCACATTTCTAACATCTAATGACACTTGTATTTGTGATTAGATTCACCCCATTAATGTTTAAGAACACTCTTAGTGTTTCAAAAAACACTTTGGAATAACTCTCCTTTGTTGGATTAGAAGCCTCATTAGTGTTAATTAACACTATTAATGCTCATAAGCACACTATTAATGCTCATAAGCACACTTTGAAAGGCTTTGTCCCTTGAAGATGATGTTGATGATGGAGCTTGATGAGAATGAGGCTCATGAATGCCTCATATGGTTGGCCACCTCAAGAATAAGATCACTTAGGTGATTAGAGCAAAGTGGAGAGGATTAGAGCAAGAAAAGATTTGGTTTTGAAGCTTTAATGGTGAGCTTCAATGGCTTGAAGGAGGCAGCCCTTGTTTTTTCGCTCTAGCAGACGCGTCGATGCACCATTGGTCATGAAATTCAAGCTGGATGCTCTTGAGACAATGGGCTTCAAAATCCCTAAGGAAGGTTCAGCTTGTAATCTAAATCACCAACTCTTTTGAGTACTAGGTAGGGACCATAGTACCTATGAGCAAACTTGGGATTGGTAGAACCCTTGAGAGTGTTGTGGTGGCTCTTTGGGTGCATCGAGAGTACATAATCTCCTTTTTGAAACTTTACATGATGCCTATGATCATCCACTGGGCTTTCTTCATATTGTTGTCCTTGCATAGTTGAAGAAGCTATCTCATTCTCTCTAACTCTTTTTTAACCCATGGGACGACCACCTTGTCTTCTTGAAAGACTATACACATACACTTGATATCCATAAATAGCCCCAAAGGGAGACATCCCAATGCTCAAATGCTAGAATTATGGCAAAATTCAGCAAGATATAGCCATTCATCCTAGGAAGATTGTATGTCATGACAATAATGCCTCAAGTAGATGTCACACCACTTGTTGGTACACTTTGTTTGGACAATATATTTGAGGATGATAGGCTATAGATGCAATTTGTGTACCCATGTTCTCATACAAAAATTTTCCATGAATTTGGTGTCTCTACTATCACATATATGTTAAGTGGCAAGCCATGTAGCTTGAACACATTCTCCATGAAGCACTTGGCAATTTTAGATGTCCCGTATGTGGTCCTAGAAGCAATGAAGTGAGCTGATTTGGTAAGCACATCAACCACCCCATAAATATTTGATACTACCCATGCTTAGTCTTGGGAAGACATGTAATGAAATCCATATAGACGTGGGTCCGTTTCCCATCGGGAATGGGTAAAGAATAAAGTAAACCATTGGGTAGTTGATCACTATCCTTGTTCCTTTGACATGAAGAACATTCCATAAAAATATCTTGACGTCTCTCCACATGCCTTTCCAAAATAAACTCTTGCTTACTTTCCCATAGGTCTTTAGCACACCAATGATGACCCACAACAAGTGGAGAAGAATGTATATCATGAAGCACCATAGGTATGTAGCATCCGATGAAGTGGACACTCTATCCTTGTACCATAAGAGGTTATTGTGAAGCTTGTAATGAGGGATACCAACACGATCACCTTCTTGTAATATGGACAACACCCTAATTTAAAAGATATTCCTCTTGAATCCCTTTAGCCCACTCACCATAGACCACCGTGATTGATGTCATAGTGCAAGCCCACATCCGTGTGACAATGCATCTGCTGCTACCACATTGTCTGTGCCCAATGTATATGATATCTAAAATTTGTAACTTTGAAGAGTGTCCAGTTATCTCTTTTGCGTGGCGAGAGGTTTGTTTGGGAGGATAAGAAAATTTTCAGCACTCTATGGTGACTTCTCACGTTCGAATAGGCACCATAAAGGTAATGATGCCACTTCTTGATGGCATAAAGGATAGCAAGAATCTCTTGCTCATAATGTGCAATCCCATCTCCTTATTGGTAAGATTTCTACTCTCAAATACAATGACTCTATGCTCTTAATATAAAAAAGTCCCAGGTCCCATTCCACTTACATTCGCTCTCACATAGAAAGTCTTTAAAAAGTTGGGGCACACAAGAATGGGGGCTGAAGTGATGAGTAAAGCTTTTAGTTCATGGAAACTCTTGTTGTGGCAATGAAATCCTAAAATAAAGCTTCTCTCTTAAGAAGATTGGTAAGAGGTGCCGCTATTGATGCAGTGCTCCTCCATAGTTCTTGTAGAAAAAGAAGACAATCCCAAAAACCCTCTTAGTCGAGTTAAATTGCTTGGTGTTGGCCAATCTTTGACACATGCCACTTTCTTTGGATCCACCTTTATGCCATTCTCTCCCACCAAATTTCTAGATTTGGAATACACAATGAAAGTAATGAGAGTGTAAGTGAGGACTCTATGTAGCATTGATGGGAGAGCTTCTTGCATCATATAACCAATGCAAATCGAAGCTTTCATAAGGAAAGCTAATAGTATATATAGGCTCCCCACGGCACCAATCGGCATTGATTGATGCACCCACCAATTATTTGAAGATGTATAAGTCATATCAAGTCCTAACACACCAATCGACCTTGACTAAATCTCCCACAAATTCTCTAAAGATGTATGCATAAAGGACTTGATAGCTAAGGAATGTTTGTTTTTTTAGTTTTGCTATGAGCCAAATACACCCACTCTCTTGATGTTGAGCAAGAAGTTCCCTTATCTCATAAATTGTATGTTGCATAGGGTAGAAGCATGCCAATCGAGATGTTGAAGGCCTAAGTTGCAAAGGGTAGAAGCATGCTGATCAAGATGTTAAGGCCCTGAGTTGCAATAGCCACTCCCAATCTCTTTACGTTGAGCAAGAATTCCCTTAGAAGCATGCCAATTGATATGTTCAAGCCCTCAGCTTCAATAGTAGCTAGCATAAAAATTGACACCTCTAATGGGTTGAAGTTCTTGCACAGTCATTGAACTCCACAAATCTTGTATGCAAGTCCTCCTTGTTGGAAGCCCTCATCAAGGTCATGAATGAAATCTTTGCCAAGACATTTTGACACGAACAGAGTTCAAGGGTATAGCCTGGATGATGGCATTATGTATTATAATCGTAGGCTATGCATTCCCAATGATGAGGGAACCAAGGACCAAATTCTGAATGAAGCCCATGACAGCATTATAGCAGGACATCCAGGTTTTATCAAAACCTACATGTCTATAAAGAAAAGCTTCTTTTGGCTTGGTCTGAAAAAGGATGTACTGAATCATGTACGTCAATGTCTGACATGCCAGAAAGTCAAAGCTAAGAGAGTAAAAATGCCTGGGAAGTTACATCTAGATGAAGTGGGAATGTGTCAGTATGGACTTCATTACCTTCAGTACAATCAGGTTACAACTCCATCTTCGTGGTAGTCGACAGACTAACCAAAGTTACCCATCTGATTCCAATAAAAGAAACCTACACTACAGTGGATATGGCCAAAGTGTTCCTCAAAGAAATCTTCAGATTGCATGGACTACCCCGGAGAATAGTAAGTGATCGAGATCCCAAGTTTACTTCAAGATTATGGACTACATTTTTCGAAGCAGTAGGAACTTTCTTGGATCTCAGCACAGCTTATCACCCTGAGACTGATGGTCAAACTGAAAGAGTAAACCAAGTAATTGAAGATATACTTCGATCATGCTGTGGCAGGGAACCCAAGAAGTGGCTAAGCTATCTGCACACCTAGTCGAGTTCGCCTACAATGCTTCTTATCACCGAAGTATCGGGATGAGCCCTTTTAAAGCTTTGTATGGACAAGATTGCTTAACCCCATTAACTTGGTCCGACCCATTGATTAGGATCGAGATGTCTAGATAGATGCTTGACGACATGGAGCAGTAGATGCAGGCAATTTGTAAAGATATAAAATCCGCTAGGATAGACAGAAGCAATATACAGATAAGAAGAGGACAGATAGAGAATTCAAAGAGGCAGATATGGTCTTCATTCGAGTACGGCCCAAAAGAAGTTCCTTATCTCTTGGGAATTATAAGAAGTTATCCCCCAGATATTGTGGGCCATATCTGATTACTCAAGGTTCATAATGTATTTCATGTAAGCCTTCTAAAGAAATATGTGCCAAGCCCAAATCATATGCTGGATGATGAAATCCTAACCTCTTCATCCCAAGAACAGATGGAACTCCAACCTGAAGAAATTCTCGATGTTCGAGAAAAGATTCTCAGGAATAGAATTCTCAGAGAATTATTAGTAAAATGGAAGTTCTATCCTTTTGAAGATGCCACCTGGGAGAATGAAGCCGATCTATTGCGGGATTACCCCCAGTTTGCGAGATGAGGACATCTCACGTTTTTCAAGTGGGAGAGAATGTAAGATTCCTCCCCAGCCTCTCAAGACGTCCAGCATCTTCTCATGTAATCAAATCTCTCTTTAGAAATATAAAAGATCTTGTTTCTAATTGTTTTAGCCTAGAGAGAGAATATTCAGATTTTGAATATTTTTGGATAGAAAAATATCTCATCTTATTAAAATGAATTCCCCTGAAACAGAAATTCAAAAAGAACTTTCCAATGTGCAATTGGAATTAATTGGAATTGGGTATAAAGGACCTTAGCCTAAGGGTTTAGATTTTCAAAAAAATTTGGATTATGGTCCAATTAAGGTTCCTATGGGCCAATAGGATCAATCCATGTGTGGGGAGGAGATAAATCCAATTTTGTAAAAGAAGATACCCAAAAATGAGTAAATGCTCACATAAGATGAAGAGTTGACTATGTACAAGGTTTATTAGTAAGAAACTATGAGTAATATCAAAAATATGAGATATTTTGGGTATAATGATTCCATTTTGACACATATGTAAGGAATGGGAGTCCCTTCAATGCTCACATAAGATGAAGAGTTGAATATGTACAAGGTTTATTAGTAAGAAACTATGAGTAATATAAAAAATATGAGATATTTTGGATATAATGATTTCATTTTGACACATAGGTAAGGAAAGGGGAGAGCCTTTAATGAGGCGCCTACTTCACATGCTTGATTGAGTTTCAAATTATCAAAAATTGAGATATTTCATCTCTCCTCTCTCCTAATTCAAGTCTAGTTCCAAAAAGTTAGCTCAACTGACCTAAAAATGGTCAAAAAATGACCAAACTGAATTGGAAAATTCTAGAATCAGTTTGTTTGGTTAGGAGCTCACTTTTTCCTATAAATAGAAGCCTTCCCCTTTGTTGAAACTCAATAGTGTTTTATGCACTATTACTCTATTCCACCCAAGCCAAGAACTGTGAATTCATTAATAATTCACTAGTTTTTGACATTTTCCTCTTCCAAAGATTGGTGGCCACTCTTGTTCAAACAAGAGTTGAACCCTCAAACCATCAAGCCAAGGGAAAGCTATCAAAGTCATTAGTAAGTTGGTGATTCTCTTTTTTTTCACTTATTTTATGGATTTTATGGTTTTAAATGGTTTTTATTCTTTATGTCTTCTCTAAAAATGTTATGGCTCATTACAGAAAGGCATTCCCCTCTCTTCTCTAGCAAAACCAACCATTCTCTATCATAGGTGAATGGTTAATTGATTAATGTCAAGTTGTTATAATGTTTATCTCAATTAAGTGGAAAAATATTTACTTTAGGATAATTTCAATACTTGGTGCACTTTTAATTAGTTTTAAAGACTTAGAAATTTAAAAAATGGTCAGCCATACAAAGGAGGTTATGGCAAAATTTTTAGAAATTAGTGAAATAAAATTCATCTTTTATTATTCTAAAAGAGTAATCCTTATGATTTTTATATTCTAAAAATCACTTTTTTATTTTCATGCATAGAAGTATGCATAAAGGATAAATTTCTATATCAAAAGTGTTACTTTTATCATTTTTTATTTTCATGCATAGAAGTATGCATAAAGGATAAATTTTTATATCAAAAGTGCTACTTTTATCAAATTTTATTTTGAGAAGGTTAGTCAGGGGGGGAAGCTATGAGAGCATACTTTGGTATAAAAATTCTATACCAACTAGTCAATCCTAAGAATCCTCTAACTTCTTTCACTGTCTTTGGTTCGGGCCAATCTATGATAGCTTGGATTTTTGTGGAATCTGGAGAAATTCCATCTTTGGATACCACAAAGCCCAAGTATTCATCAATGTGGTCAGCAAAGAAAGTGCATTTGCTCTTTTTGGCAGAGAGTTGATGCTTCCTTAGAATCTCAAGAACTTTTTGGACATGAGTCTCATGGTCAGCTGCATTCCTTGAGTAAATCAGAATGTCATCAAAGAAAACTAGAACAAAATCATCCAAGTATTCTCTGAGGATGTCCTGCATTAGGCGATTGAATGTAGCTGGGGCATTAGTTAATCCGAACGGCATGACAGTGAATTCATAATAGCGAGTATTGATGGCTGTTTTTGGTATATCTGGATCATTGATCTTAATTTGGTAATACTCGGATTTGAGATCTATTTTTGTGAAGATCTGGGCTCCATTTAGCCTGTCCAAAAGCTCATCAATCCTTGGGATAGGATACTTATTCTTAACTGTCAGCAGCTGATTTAGACCTTTGTAGTCTACACAGAGTCTAAGCGTTCCATCTTTCTTTTTCTCAAAGAGAACTGGCGCACCCCAAGGTGAAACACTGGGTCTTACAAACCCTTGTTTTAACAATTGCCTAAGTTGTTCCTTGAGTTTGATGGCTTCAGGAACTGGCATTTTGTATGAGCGTAGGGCTAGGGGGTCAATTCAATCACATGATCTGCTTCCCGAATTGGAGGCATTTCAATTAGCTCTGCTGGGAATAGATCATCAAATTCACTTAACCATTTTGGTTCTTTAGCTTTAAGCTTTGAGTCTACTGGGTTCATTTTGACAACATAAATTTGCTGCTTCTTCCTAAGTCCTTTCAGTAACCTGGAAGCTTTTACTAACTGAAGGTCAGGTGATCCAAAAACTCCAGTTCCATGGACTTTGTTCCCGTGAAGGTCATGGAAGGAAATGGTTCCATTGTGACAGTGTATGTCAACCTAATTTTTGTGGAGCCAATCCATTCCAAGGATCCCGTCAAAAACCCCTAGAGGTAGGACTTTGAACTGATAGTCGGTTACATTACCATCTAGATTGAACTAGATAAGATCTGTCTCATGGTGAGTGAAAAGAGTCTTCCCACTGGCCAATTCAACTTACATAGGTTTCCTTGATTTCTATTCTAAGACTAGCTTACGCAAGCATCCAGGGGAAATAAATGAATGAGAACTGCCTGAATCAATCAAAAGCTTAAAAGGCTTACCCTAATACTCTGCTAGAGTATGGATGACAGAGAACTGCTGGTTAGGCCCTTGATTTTCAATTGCAGCATAGATCTGTCCTTTTTCCTCTTCAACTACATCTGAAATTGTGATTGCTCTGGCTGCTGCGGTCTGAGGTAGAACTCTTTCTCTTTGGTTGCCATAGTTCTGGGAAGGAGTTCTGAGATTACTCTGGATAGAGGCAGATGGCTGAGCTAGAGTTCTTCTGGGGTTTCCCTGGCTTGGGCGAGATAGACCCTGATTAGACTGGTATGAAGGGGTTGGTCTTGGAATTCGGGGTCCTTGACTTCCCTGTCCTCTTGACATGGCAGGAGTCGGGCAGTCTTTTAACTGGTGACCAAAACCCTGGCATCCAAAACATCGGTTTTCAGTTCTGAGCTCACCTTCTGATTTTTTGAAAGAGGTGGGGTTCCTGAGAAAGTACTCTGAATCTAGGGGAAGGGTCTTCCTTCACTTCTGAATCTTCCTGCATCCTGATTCTGATTCGGGCCCCTTGCTGCCTCTTTGGGGGTGAAAAGTTTGAAGTACTTCCCTGGGCTTGGAATCTTTTAAAGTTATAGGGTGCAGGTTTTGGTGGGACCTTTACTACAAAGGCTTTGGCAAAATCTTTTGCCTTTCTTACAGCTTTAGCCATGGACACTGGCTTGGCATTTTTGACTAGTGTGTCTAAGGGTTCGTTCATCCCCCGAATGAACTTGGCCATGAGTTGCTCTTTATCTAGAGGTGGTGAATATTTGAGTAGAAGAGCAAAGGCCTGGTGATATTCCTCAATGGTTTTGCTCTCCTGCTTTAGTTCTAATAATTCATTCATTTTGGTTTCTAAAAATCCAGGAGGGCAAAATCTCTTTCTTAGATAAGTTTTTAGATCATTCCAGGATTGAGTATTTTTGTCCGGACGGTTGGTGTCACAGTGGTTCCTCCATGCTACCCTGGCTGTTTCCACTATTTTCAGTCGGGCAAGAGCCATTTTGCTCCGCACATTGTAGCCTGTGACATCAAAATACTCTTCCACGGCTTCCATCCATTTCTCCACAGCCTCGCCCAGGTTCTCCCCTTCTCCTTTGAAGGGTCCTGGCTGAGTCCTATGAAGAGCCTTGCGAACATCAAGGTCAAGCTCATCATCTTCAAAGATAGGGTCTGGCTGACGACCACGGTTTCCTCGTCTCATGATTCTGCCAAAAATTTATATATTATTAAATTTTTATCTTGATATTATGCACGAGATCCTAAGACTTAAGAGTTTCGGAAAACAATTTCTTAAACAAGACAATGATCTTATTGGAGATCTATGACATATGTCCGATAACAGATTTTTCTTTATCAGATCGTCTATAAATAATCATTTATACAACAGGGAATTTTTCTCTAGAAAATATTGTTATATAAAAGTTGCAATATATACATAAAGCAGCTTGGATCAAAAATTCAAAATCTCCTCGAGGGATGCATAAGAGGACCGTACTGGTGGGCCATAGTCATACCCTGTTACATAAGTTCTCTAACTCTAAAGGGAGCTATTATTTTCTCCTTAGGGATAAATCGACTAAGGAGTCTATAAATTTGGCATGAAAGTCTGAAATTCCGAGGTGTTGAATGATATAGAATGACACCACGTGTCATTTTCAGCTTTAACAGGATCATAGCCAATGAGAGGTTCTCCCACAGCATTGCACGGCGGTCGCAAGGGGCGTGGACATATTGCCCTGCAAACCACTTATGCTGTAGTTTCTCCACTGGGTTAGGAAAATATAAATCCTCGAAATGGCGTGTGTCTTGCTTGACTTGTTCGAGTAGAAGCAAAAGATATGAGATGCTCAAAGGCGAACGCAATTTTATCTTGAGACTGGGTGAGGTCAAGAATACCAGATAAATAGAGAACTTCCATCTATAAAACAATTTCTTTGATTAAAAATTCTTCCTTAAAGAAGCCTACGGAATGAAAATACATTATGAAAAAATGCTTTTTCTGAGTTCTTTTTATCAATTTCAGATAATAATTTATTTATCCTTATTAGCTTTCAACTTGGCTCTGATACCAACTGTGAGATCTCTCTGCCCTCTCCGCGCACCGGTCTCCCGGTAGCTGACAGCGGAAGCAGCCCCCTCATGCGCAAGGTAGGGTTCTCACTCGGGGCCTTGCCCTCGAATGTCCGGGCACGAGACTAGGCTGGTGGTCACTCCGAAAACCGATACACCGGGAAAAATTCCCATACCCAGAAAGCGAGGACGATTCCACCTTTTTGATTTTTTCTTAACGAGTTTTCTAACGAGATCAAAATCTAAGCTATCCTTCATCTCATAAAATTAGATAGAAGGAAACTATCGCTGATAATTTTGATCATTTTAGTAAAATCAAGATACGCACACACACCTCTTTATTAAAACTTTAATAAAAACAATCCTTGATAAACAATTTACGGTTTATACATGTCATGCTTCAAAAATTTCCATTGAGTCTTTGTTTCTCAACAAATAGTATCACTCAGGACTCTCCGTTGAGACCAGCAAGTCAACAATGAGATCCAGTGATAGATTACAAAAACATAGGTCCATCATATAATATCTTCCTCGACATACGCATGGATGTCCTCGGCACTGCGAGCCCGTGCATCACCTGGTCAGAACCCTCCAAGATCCTCCTTAGGTGTCCTGGCACTTCACTCAGGGATCGCTTCGTCGGCCCTCATCCATCGTACCGGAAGCGCACCATTTTAACCATACCGAGGCTGGTCAAGACCTCGGCAGGTTTTGTCGCGTGAGCTGTCCCTCGAACACTCCCCGCCAGCTGTTGCAACCAAACTTCCCTTAGATAAACATATATGCCAAATGCTCCCTCCAGCATTCTGGCATAAGACAGTCTTTTAAGAAGGCAGGGCTTCTATGCAAGTTTACAGTTTTGAATTTTCGTTTGAATACCATGAGTATATCGTAAATCTGTATCTCAATACTTCTAGATCCAGTTTTCAATTCTAAACAGAATTCCTCAAATTCTGTTAACTTGATCCTCAGATCAAAATCACAAGTCTTAACTTAGTTTCAGATTCGGTGGGTGATTTGAGTACATTTTCCCTGAACTGGGTACATGGTCATTGATTGAAACTGACATAGGAATTAGGTCTTGGTCAATAGTCTGAGTCAAAGTTTAGGTCTGGAAAGGTTCTTCCTAAAATTATCTTCTCGAAAGGTACTATCTCAGTTTCTCTTTTTCTAAAATTTGTTTCGACGAATATTTGTTTACAGATTTCAAAAACATGGATTTCTTGAGGAATATTCATTTACGTTGATCTCCGATTAAAATTTATCTTTTATGCATACTTCTATGCATTAAAATCAAATATGATAAGAGTAACACTTTTATAATAAAAATTTATCTTTTATGCATACTTCTATGCATTAAAATCAAATATGTTAAAAGTAACACTTTTATAATAAAAATTTTATCTTTTATGCATACTTCTATGCATTAAAATCAAATATGATAAAAGTAACACTTTTATAATAAAAATTTATCTTTTATGCATACTTCTATGCATGAAAATAAAAATGATAAAAGTAACACTTTTGATATAAAAAAATTTATCCTTTATGCATACTTCTATGCAATAAAAATGATAAAAGTGACACTTTTGATGTAAAAAAAATTATTCTTTAGGCATACTTCTATGCGATAAAAAATGATAAAAGTAACACTTTTGATATAAAAAAATTTATCCTTTATGCATACTTCTATGCAATAAAAATGATAAAAGTAACACTTTTGATATAAAAAAATTTATTCTTTATGCATACTTCTATGCAATAAAAAAATGATAAAAGTAACACTTTTGATATATATAAAAATTATCCTTTATGCATACTTCTATGCAATAAAAAAAATGATAAAAGTAACACTTTTGATATAAAAATTTATCCTTTATGCATACTCCTATGCATGAAAATAAAAATGATAAAAGTAACACTTTTGATAATTAAAAAAATTATCCTTTATGCATACTTCTATGCAATAAAAAAATGATAAAAGTAACACTTTTGATATAAAAATTTATCCTTTGTGCATACTTCTATGCATGAAAATAAAAAAATGATAAAAGTAACACTTTTGATATAAAAATTTATCCTTTGTGTATACTTCTATGTATGAAAATAAAAATGATAAAAGTAACACTTTTGATATAAAAATTTATCCTTTATGCATACTTCTATGCATGAAAGTAAAAATTGATAAAAGTAGCACTTTTGATATAAAAATTTATCCTTTATGCATACTTCTATGCATGAAAATAAAAAATGATAAAAGTAACACTTTTGATGTAAAAATTTATCCTTTATACATACTTCTATGCATGAAAATAGAAATTATAAAAGTAACACTCTTGATATTAAAATTTATCCTTTATGCATACTTTTATGCATGAAAATAAAAAAATGATTTTTAGAATCTAGAAACCATAAGGATTACTCTTTTAGAATAATAAAAGATGAATTTTATTTCACTAATTTCTAAAAATTTTGCCATAACCTCTTTTGTATGGCTGACCATTTTTTAAATTTCTAAGTCTTTAAAACTAATTAAAAGTGCACCAAGTATTGAAATTATCCTAAAGTAAATATTTTTCCACTTAATTGAGATAAACATTATAAAAACTTGACATTAATCAATTAACCATTCACCTATGATAGAGAATGGTTGGTTTTGCTAGAGAAGAGAGGGGAATGCCTTTCTGTAATGAGCCATAACATTTTTAGAGAAGACATAAAGCATAAAAACCATTTAAAACCATAAAATCCATAAAATAAGTGAAAAAGAAAGAGAATCACCAACTCACTAATGACTTTGATAGCTTTCCCTTGGCTTGATGGTTTGAGGGTTCAACTCTTGTTTGAACAAGAGTGGCCACCACCAATCTTTGGAAGAGGAAAATGTCAAAAACTAGTGAATTATTAATGAATTCACAGTTCTTGGCTTGGGTGGAATAGAGTAACAGTGCATAAAACACTATTGAGTTTCAACAAAGGGGAAGGATTCTATTTATAGGAAAAAGTGAGCTCCTAACCAAACAAACTGATTCTAGAATTTTTCAATTTAGTTTGGTCAATTTTTGACCATTTTTAGGTCAGCTGAGCTAACTTTTTGGAACTAGACTTGAATTAGGAGAGAGGAGAGATGAAATATCTCAATTTTTGATGATTTAAAACTCAATCAAGCATGTGAAGTAGGCGCCTCATTAAAGGCTCTCCCCCTTCCTTACCTATGTGTCAAAATGGAATCATTATATCCAAAATATCTCATATTTTTAATATTACTCATAGTTTCTTACTAATAAACCTTGTACATATTCAACTCTTTATCTTATGTGAGCATTGAAGGGACTCCCATTCCTTACATATGTGTCAAAATGGAATCATTATACCCAAAATATCTCATATTTTTGATATTACGCATAGTTTCTTACTACTAATAAACCTTGTACATAGTCAACTCTTCATCTTATGTGAGCATTTACTCATTTTTGGGTATCTTCTTTTACAAAATTGGATTTATCTCCTCCCCACACATGGATTGATCCTATTGGCTCACAGGAACCTTAATTGGACCATAATCTAAAAATTTCTGAAAATTTAGACCCTTAGGCTAAGGTCCTTTATACCCAGTTCCAATTAATTCCAATTGCACATTGGAAAGTTCTTTTTGAATTTTTGTTTTAGGGGAATTCATTTTAATAAGATGAGATATTTTTCTATCTAAAAATATTCAAAATCTGAATATTCTCTCTCTAAAATATTTTCTCTCTCTAGGCTAAAAGAGTTAGAAACAAGATCTTTTATATTTCTAAAGAGGGATTTGATTACACGGGAAGATGCTAGACATCTTGAGAGGCTGGGGAGGAATCTTACAAAAGCCTTTTGCATCTGACACCCACGATTAGTCCTGACTAGCTTTGCAAAATCCATGTTGCACATGCCTCTTCCATTAGTGAATGAAACATACATAGTAAGATGTTTCTCTGGCTTTATCTATTGTCTCATCCATCATAAGAGCATGATAAAGACTTTCTAATAGTTGTTGAAGTTGTAAATCCTCTAAATGTTTGGAGATGAAAAACACAAGCCCTTTACCTGCGATCATATTGGTGTAAGAAGAATAATCATTTTTTGATTGCTTTGCATTAGCTTCCAATGTATATGCTAAATGCATAAATTTTATACTTCGTGATTGTTAAGTTTTCCTTAGCACAGTGAAGTACATCAACTTCATGAAAAGTTTCCTTAGTAATGAAATACATAGACTTCATGAAAGTTACGACTCTTCTTTTGCTCCGATCCTTCATAACATCAATATATTGAGGCATTTTTGTGTCATCTTCACTACATCATTTCATGTGAACAAATTTGTATGTTTTTAACTGCATATATTTCTAGGTAGCACCAAGCTAAATGGTTGTGCATATGTTTATGATTAGCACCAAGCTGAATGGTTGTACATTTTCCCTTTCCCCAAGGTCCCTTTGTTTTGTATCTTTCACACTACTGACATTTCATACATTCTTCTTTTCCATACATAATCATTTTTAAGAAGATGAATTTTGACTTCCACTCTTTTCTAAGTTTCCATGCATAATCATTTTTAAGAGGGTGAATTTGGACTCTCGTTTTCAAAGACAATTCTTCTCATTTGAAAATATAAAAGATTCTTACAAAGAGGAGCAAGAGAAGAGTTAGTGCGTCGTGTTTTCTTTACCCACATACCTAATGTGTGTGTGTGTGTGTGTGTGTGAGAGAGAGAGAGAGAGAGAGAGAGAGAGAGAGAGAGAGAGAGAGAGACAGAGAGAGAGAGAGAGAGAGAGAGAGAGAGAGAGAGAGAGATGTTGCAAAACTCAAATGATACTCTTGCAGTTAGGGAACCTCCCAAGTACATGCTTTTATCTTCAGACCTAGACTTTAATAAGGCTGGGTGTCCACAACAAAAAACTCTAGAATACCCAATAATTTTGGAGGCAAAAGTACAGTAGAATAGCAAGAAGAAGATCTTTAAAATCATGCCAATAAAAGGTCACAAAGCTGGCAAGAATGTGGGACTTCCATTCCAAAACAGCTAAAACTTGTAGAGTAATATATCACATCACATAACAAAGACAAGGTCTTGAAACTATAACCAAAAATACCAAGCTTTCCATTTCCAACCTCTTTCTCATACTTGATCATACAATTAGAGCAGCACGTGAGGTGCTCTCCACCTTCATCAGGTGAACTTAATTCTAGATTTGGAATACGCAATAAAAGTAATGAGAGTGTAAGTGACGACTCTATGTAGCATTGATGGGAGAGCTTCTTGCATCATATAACCAATGCAAATCGAAGCTTTCATAAGGAAAGCTAATAGTGTACATACAGGCTTCCCACGGCACCAATCGGCACTGATTGATGCACCCACCAATTATTTGAAGATGTATAAGTCATATCAAGTCCTAACGCACCAATCCACCTTGACTAAATCTCCCACAAATTCTCTAAAGATGTATGCATAAAGGACTTGATAGCTAAGGAATGTTTGTTTTTTTAGTTTTGCTATGAGCCAAATACACCCACTCTCTTGATGTTGAGCAAGAAGTTCCCTTATCTCATAAATTGTATGTTGCATAGGGTAGAAGCATGCCAATCAAGATGTTGAAGGCCTAAGTTGCAAAGGGTAGAAGCATGCTGATCAAGATGTTAAGGCCCTGAGTTGCAATAGCCACTCCCACTCTCTTGACGTTGAGCAAGAATTCCCTTAGAAGCATGCCAATCGATATGTTGTATGCAAGTCCTCCTTGTTGGAAGCCCTCATCAAGGTCATGAATGAAATCTTTGCCCCCAGGACATTTTGACACCTTGGATTTGCTCAAGCACATCGATTCTCTCCAGATAACCTCAATGATGATGGAATATTTGCCAAGACGTTTTGACACCTTAGATTTACTCAAGCACATCGACTCTCTCCAAATAACCTCCATGATGATGGAATCCAATACGGTTGTAGAGTTACCCACTAGGACACAATTCCTCTTCATTTTCCTCATAAACCTGATAAAATTTATATAAAAAAAATGTAGAGTCATGTGATGTGACTTCCTTTGTTAGTAAAAGGGTAGCGACAACCCCGAGTAACCATTGTTCTCTATAAAAGAAGCACAACAATGAACTCTCAAAGAAGAAATGAATTTTGAAAGTAAACCATCGGAGAAGAGTGTGAGTTTAGGGTTTAATATGCTTAAACATCAAGATAAATGCATAGAAAAAAATCCACTAAAAGCTTAGGAAGAGAAGACCATGATGTCGGTAACCCTTCAAGCCTAAAATAGCCCTATCAACATTTTCTTAGAACTTTTTGTTCAATATATTTAACTAGCATAGAACATCAGCAAAAAAATCCACTAAAAGCTTAGGAAGAGAAGACCATGATGCCGGTAACCCTTCAAGCCTAAAAGAACCCTATCAAAATTTTCTTAGAACTTTTTGTTCAATATATTTAACTAGCATAGAACATCAGCAAGCATATACATTCAAAAAAATCATAGAACATTAGCAATAAGCATTCGATGTTACATCTATCGGAGACGGGCTACTCACGACATAGAGTAGGCACGGGTGTAGGTCACCATCCTTGAGCAAAGAGAGGCCAAGAAATCCATGGAAGCTTGAAAAGTTGTTATTATGATTACTAGCTAGTGATTAATGATGATTAGTAAACTTACAAAATTATCCTTTATACCAAGCCCCATGTTTATACTCACTTAAGCCTTTGGCTCCCCATACTTGGCCTTCACCCAAGCCCATTACCCATGGTCTTGTCCTCTTTATTTGGCCCATAGCGTATGTTTATTATATTTTTACATGTGTTCGGGCTCCAACATCATTACAAACCATGTGTTTGGGCTCCCAATTGTGTTTATTACATTTACATGTGTTCGGGCTCCCATATCATTACAAACCATCCCCACCTAAAGTATGTTTTATCCTTGAAACATGCATCTTGTCAAAGACCATTATATGAATAAGGTGTGAGTGAGGTATCAAAGGAAGTCACCAACACTTATCCTTATACAGAGCCTACTTGAGCATTATGGCTTCAAATCTTCATGTAATGCTCTCAGAAAACCTCCAAAGTATAGTACTTGATAGTACATATCTTTCATGAAGTGCTGCACCCACCCTTTGCATGCATTTTGAGCTTTATCTAGACGTCATTAACAATGAATTCTAAAAAGTTACAAGAAGCTATTTTTTACTATTTTGGCTCATAAAATCTCTTTGGATACATTCAAAGGGTCCAACATAGAGCTTGATTGCTATGATGCTTCATCTTGAGGTAATCCCTCCCAAGCCATGTTTGTGTCTCTTTTAATATAGATTTCAAGAAGGAAAGAGAGTGCACTTAGAGAAGAGCGAGACAATAAGGCTACAAACATTAGAAAAGTGCTAGAATAAAAATATTAGCTCCAAAAATCCTAAAAGGAATACGAAGACTCTTGAATAGTTCTATTAAGAGATAAGTATCTCCAAAAATAAAAATTTGAATTTAGGTGATAGGTCGTATTTAGAGTACTTTTACATATTTAGAGTCCATGCATACTAAAAATGTGGAAAAGCAATGTGGAAAAGCAATGCGTTTCTAAAGATGGCATGTTTGCGGGGCTATATACAGACGTTATTACCTATTCTACCCACGGTGGCTTGTAGACCAGATACCTTCCAGTTCTTTTGACTAGTTATATGACCATATTCTAAGTTTTTATGAGGGATTTATGGCTGAAACAATTTGCTGGTTCTACTGAGGTCTCTACATAGGAAAACTGAAAGAATGCAGCTAGTTAGCACAAGGAGATTCTAGACCTTGAGATGCATATATCCCTTCATTCTTATCTAATCTCTTGGAAAAGAAAGCTAGATTGCTATGACCTTTATGAGGAAGAGACTACTACTCCATAGCTTTTCCTTTAAAGAAAGAATAATATGCCGTAGCCCTGCTACTTTGCCATAGATCTTCGAAAGAGAGAAAAGTCAGAGTACGAGTAAGAGGAGATAAAGCTTGGGGATAAACCGATGATTTCAATCGTAAGAGAAAGTATTAGAAGACTCTCTATTCTCATATATCAAGTTCTGAAACTCTTATTAATGAGCAAAGACAAATTTCTATAAGGTACACATATATATATATATATATTTATTTTTCAATTATATATCATTCTTAGGGAGTTGAGGTATGGCCCCGGCTTCTCTATTAGTTGTTAATAGTAATCTATTTGATTGATTTACTAGTTAAAGTTTGTATTCTTTTAAACAACAGCTTATGCCTTAATAAAGAATGTCCTATCACAATCTCAAGTTGAAATGCTAAAATCTTTGTGAAAAGGATTGTTTTCTTAAGAAGGTAACATGGATTCTAGTCCTATGGTTTAGTTGAGTAAATGGATTATTATCTTGGTTAAATTAAGGTACAGGTATAACTTCTCCCTGCCTCGACGCTGCCCCGTCCTTGTGCTTGTGTAGCCAGACAGCGGAGACTTTAGTAAGACCTGGAGCCCATCGCCCATGGTATTCCTCGTACCATTGGGAGAATGAGATGATTCATTGATTGAGGTGAGTAATTATGATGCTGCTAGTTTTGAGGGCTCAAGCTAGTGCGGTGAATTAGCCCACCCTAGTGCGTAGACATCCTTCTGAGGGGTGGGAGGATCGAGCGACGGAGCCTTAGAGGGCGACAGGTCGGCTTGAGTCCTCGCAAGACGAGCGGCCGACGATGAGGTGTATGGTCCTGTAGGGTTCTTCCTAGCATGTAGAGGATAGAAGGCTGAATTCTAAATCATCGGTAGTATAAAGGAAAATAATAAGAGAGCCGTTTTGGCTTGTATGGAATTGATTCATGTATAAACCTTTTCTATAAATCTTGTCTTTGGCATTATTGTACTGTGGAAAAAGACTGTTTTAACGAACCTTGTGAAAAGGGCTTTAATTAAGGAACATATTTATTTATGTCAAACATTGTGGTAGGATTAATTAGAAAACAAATTGACGCGTGAGAGCAAGGTGGACAGTGGGAGGATGGAATGCCCCAGACGGCGGGTGGACCCGATTAGTCAGGTAGCTTTCCCCTGGCTAGATAAATAGGTTCTCGGGTAACTCTATTCTAGGAGACTAGGCCAGCCGGCTGTGCCTTACATGGATGAGGAAAAAAGCGTTGTCTCTCTAGGAATCAAGATTAGTACTTGCCCAAATTATGATCAATTACCCTATGGGTAATTTGACTTTTAGAAGACCACACTCCCCCTGCGGGAGTGGACTAGGTCTTACCTACAAATCGTATCCTTGAATCTTTACATGGTCAAGGTGTTGATGAGTAGGAAATTTTCTCTAAGCTAAGACTTAGTAGACTACCTTAAGCGTTTCCCCTATTTTGGAAAGGGGGAACCTTACAATTTGCCATTCCAATGAAAGCTCTTCCTTATGATATCATAGGTTTTGAATGAGCCCAAATGTCTTGCCATGGGATAAGTGTTATAATTTGTGGTGCTCATGCTAGGTCAAGTATGTGGAGGAGAGGGACTCACAAAATACAAGAAAATATCTTACTTATTAAGTTGTTCAAAATACAACTAGGCTTCTTGCTCCATACAAATTGCCTCCTAGCTTCACCTTTAAATAGGTGAGCTAGTGGACCATAAGTCCATTCACACACACCCTTCTTGTCCCCTTTTACATAACCTTAGTCTCTTAATACCCCCCCTCAATACCAACTATGAAAGAAAATTGGAATAGGACTCACAACTATGTTCCTAGAGCCTTAGAGGCTAATACAATGATGCCATCTAAGTCTTTATTTGATGTTGATGAAGATGTACACCTTAATGATGGTGCACCCCACTCTTTGTGCTTGCTTGAATTCTTGTAGTTGACATGCTTTAGACATACATGCCATTGTTTCCACATACATTCCACCTTGACCATTCTCACACAATGATCAAAACAAGGCTGCCACCCTTGCTTAAGTGGTTTGCACATAGATGTTCCTTCAACATGCTTGATGCTTCCTTTAATACCATACCTCCTCCATGGGAAATGAGGGCCTTCCTTCTTAGAGTAATGGTTATGAGGTAGATTTATATGGGAAAGGGAAAGGGAGGGTCTTACCCTTATAGATTGGTCAAGGGTGGTGTCTACTCCATAAATACAACAAAAGCTTTTGTGCATGTTGGTTACATGATACCCATTAGGGTTTTAAGGTACAAGCTTAATGAAAGTGAGTAAGTGGTTGAGGTAAATGCTCAAACCAATAAGGTACATCATTCTTGGCTTAAGAAGGAGAGGGCATGGCTCATAATGTTGCCTATGCCTCTTACAAAGACAATGCCAAGAGATGCTTAAAAACATGACAAACAACAAGGTAGAGCACTTAGTGATGTTATGCTCAACCTTACAACTCATCTTAGAGGATGAGAATGTTGAATATGCAGCGGAATAACATGCCTTGGGCTTGGAAAATGAGAGCATATGGCTTATGACATGCCTATGCCTCTTACAAACAAGAGCCTCAAGGGTGATACGCAACATCATTAAAGATGAGCACTTAATTAGTGTACATGTGCCCAGCTTTAAACCACTCAAAAAACTGAGTTTGTTGATGAAAAAACCAGAAAACTTCAATCCTTTGGCTTATGGGATGAAGACAATGGTTTATGGTTGCACCATTTCTCCTTGAAAGCTTGCCAAGGTAAGCATAGAAGCGGGTCGATGAAGACTTATAATGTGGCACCTATGGTGTGTGCCTGACCTCCAATATTGATGAAGAAGAGCCTCCTTAGTGTTAAAGACCTCCTCCTTTGATTGTTAAGACCACATTAGTGTTAAGCAACACTTTGTTTGGTGATTAAGATCACCATTAGTGTTTAAAAACACCATTAGTGTTTAAAAACACGATTAGTGCTTAAGAGTACATTTCTAACATCTAATGACACTTGTATTGGTGACTAGATTCACCCCATTAATGTTTAAGAACACTCTTAGTGTTTAAAAATACTTTGGAATAACTCTCCTTTGCTGCATTAAAAGCCTCATTAGTATTAATCAACACTATTAATGCTCATAAGCACACTTTGAAAGGCTTTGTCCCTTGAAGATGATGTTGATGATGGAGCTTGATGAGAATAAGGCTCATGAATGCCTCATGTGGTTGGCCACCACTTCAAAATCAAGAATAAGATCAGTAACACAAGCCCTCACAAGATCACTTAGGTGATTAGAGCAAAGTGGAGAGCATTAGAGCAAGAAAAGACTTGGTTTTGAAGCTTTAATGGTGAGCTTCAATGGCTTGAGGGAGGCAGCCCTTGTTTTTTCGCTCTAGCAGACACGTTGATGCACCATTGGTCATGAAATTCAAGCTGGATGCTCTTGAGACAATGGGCTTCAAAAGCCCTAAGCCCATACAGCTTTTAGTCGCTTGTACATGGCAAATCTGTGTACGGCAGCAACTGCGTATGAAATCATGCACCGGCTCACTTAGGCCGCAATGCCACAGCAGCGAAGCAGTAAAACTGAAGATTGGCTTTACGAACTTGAACGCTCGGACGTCCTCTTCACTTCTCCAGCTGAAATCTCCCCAAGATATTGCCTCCACGAGTAGTTACAGGTCCTCCAACCACTGGTAGGAGGTTCAGCTCCACAAGTGAAAAGATAAGGAAAAATGACCTATTCTACACCACAAAGGGGCCTAATCAACCAAAGCTCTAGATACCATGTTAGAATTTGTGGTGCTCATGCTAGGTCAAGTATGTGGAGGAGAGGGACTCACAAAATACAAGAAAATATCTTGCTTATTAAGTTGTTCAAAATACAACTAGGCTTCTTGCTCCATACAAATTGCCTCCTAGCTTCACCTTTAAATAGGTGAGCTAGTGGACCATAAGTCCATTCACACACAAACCCTTCTTGTCTCCTTTTACATAACCTTAGTCTCTTAATAATAAGAATACAAGAATGCATCTCATCCATAACCTTTTTCTTGAAAGTCGAATGAGGTGGCACAAGATACACCCTTTCCTTATGGCATAAAAGACCATTATATAACTAGAAATGAGGTAAGTCATCACAAGTACCATGCTATATTTTTTGTACCATTTGTGATACCTCTTCATCAATCATATACTCCTCTTGGATATCATCAATCCAATCCTTGTGCACATCTGTGATGTCTGATATAATGAGCTTGCCCATGTTCTAGAAGGTAAACCCACCATCACATTAACCTTCCCGTTTGTATAAGTGATCTCAAAGTCACAGTTTTAAAGGGTAGCCAACCACCTTATTTTCTTAGGTGAGAGATTAGGTTGTGATGATAAGAAGTACTTGAGTACTCTATAATCACTTCTCATCACAAAGAGCTTGCTTCCATAGAGATAGTGATGCCATTCGTGAGATTGCATGCAGGATTGCAATCATCTCTTGGTCATAAACATGCAACTTCATCTCTTTGTCATCAAGCTTATGGCTCTCCAACGTAATCACCCCATGACACAACCCCAATGCCTCTTCTATAGGCATCCGCTTTGATATAGTGAAATGCTTGAAAAAACCCTAGCATATATCAAAATAGGAGCCAAATTAAGAAAATTTTCAGCTCTTCAAAGCTCATAGGCTATATATAGCATCCCAAAAGAATGCCTCTTTCTTTAACTTGTTCATCAATGGAGTTGCTATGTGAGCATATTTCTCAATGAATCTCCGATAGAAAGATGAAAGTCCTAAGAATCCCCTCAATTGAGTGATATTTGTGGGAGTAGGCCACCAATTCATTAGACATTCCACCTTCTTGGGATCCGCCCTTTATGCTTGATCTCTTTACCCAAAATCATGCCGGGCTTTCTTCATATTGTTGTCCTTGCATAGTTGAAGAAGCTATCTCATTCTCTCCAACTCTTTTTTAACCAATGGGATGACCACCTTGTCTTCTCTAAAGACTATACACACACACTCGATATCCATAAGTAGCCCCAAAGGGAGACATCCCAATGCTCAAATGCTAGAATTATGGCAAAATTCAACAAGATACAGCCATTCATCCCAAGAAGATTGTATGTCATGACAAAATGCCTCAAGTAGATGTCACACCACTTGTTGGTACACTCTGTTTGACAATATAATTGAGGATGATAGGCTATAGATGCAATTTGTGTACCCATGCTCTCATACAAAATTTTTTCATGAATTTGGTGTCTCTATCACATACTATGTTAAGTGGCAAGCCATGTAGCTTGAACACATTCTCCATGAAGCACTTGGCAATTTTAGATGTCCCATATGTGGTCTTAGAAGCAATGAAGTGAGCTGATTTGGTAAGCCTATCAACCACCATAAATATTTGATACCACCCATGCTTAGTCTTGGGAAGACATGTAATAAAATCCATAGAGACGTGGTCCATTTCCCACCATCAGAAATGGGTAAAGAATAAAGTAAACCATTGGGTAGTTGATCACTATCCTTGTTCCTTTGACATGAAGAACATTCCATCGTAAATATCTTGATGTCTCTCCACATGCCTTTCCAAAAGAAACTCTTGCTTACTTTGCCATAGGTCTTTAGCACACCAATGATGACCCACAAGTGGAGAAGAATGTATCTCATGAAGCACCATAGGTATGTAGCATCCGATGAAGTGGAAACAAGATACACTCTATCCTTGTACCATAAGAGTTATTGTGAAGCTTGTAATGAGGGATACCTTCACGATCACCTTCTTGTAATATGGGCAGCACCCTAATTTAAAAGATATTCCTCTGGAATCCCTTTAGTCCACTCACCATACATCCGTGTGACAATGCATCCGCTGCTACCACATTGTCTGTGCTCAATGTATATGATATCTAAAAATTGTAACTTTGAAGAGTGGCCAGTTATCTCTTTTGCATGGGGCGAGGTTTGGTTGGGAGGATAAGAAAAAATTCAGCACTCTATGGTGACTTCTCACGTTCAAATAGGCACCATAAAGGTATTGATGCCACTTCTTCTTGATGGCATAAAGGATAGCAAGCATCTCTTGCTCATAACGTGCAATCCCATCTCCTTATTGGTAAGCTTTCTACTCTCAAATACAATGACTCTATGCTCTTAATATAAAAAAGTCCCAAGTCCCCTACTTACATCCGCTCTCATATAGAAAGTCTTTAAAAAGTTGGGGGTCACAAGAATGGGGGCTGAAGTGATGAGTAAAGCTTTGAGTTCATTGAAACTCTTGTTGTGGCAATGAAATCCCAAACGAAAGCTTCTCTCTTAAGAAGATTGGTAAGAGGTGCCGCTATATTGATGCATGGTGCTCCTCCATAATTCTTGTAGAAAAAGAAGATAATCCCAAAAACCCTCTTAGTCGAGATAAATTATAAGATTCCTCCCCAGCCTCTCAAGATGTCCAGTATCTTCCCCTGTAATCAATCCCCTCTTTAGAAATATAAAAGATCTTATTTCTAACTGTTTTAACCTAGAGAGAGAAAATATTCTAAAGAGAGAATATTTAGATTTTTAATATTCTTGGATAAAAAAATATCTCATCTTATTAAAATGGATTCCCCTGAAACAGAAATTCAAAAAGAACTTTCCAATGCGCAATTGGAATAAATTGGAAATGGGTATAAAGGACCTTAGCCTAAGGGTCTAGATTTTTCAAAAAAATTTGGATTATGGTCCAATTAAGGTTCCTTTGGGCCAATAAGATCAATCCATGTGTGGGGAGGAAATAAATCCAATTTTGTAAAAGAAGATACCCAAAAATGAGTAAATGCTCACATAAGATGAAGAGTTGACTATGTACAAGGTTTATTAGTAAGAAACTATGAGCAATATTGAAAATATGAGATATTTTGGGTATAATGATTCCATTTTGATACATATGTAAGGAAGGGGAGTCCCTTCAATGCTCACATAAGATGAAGAGTTGAATATGTACAAGGTTTATTAGTAAGAAACTATGAGCAATATTAAAGATATTTTGAGTATAATGATTCCATTTTTGACACATATGTAAGGAAGGGGAGGGCCTTTAATGAGGCGCCTAATTCACATGTAAAAATTGAGTTTTAAATCATCAAAAATTGAGATATTTTATCTCTCCTCTCTCCTAATTCAAGTCTAGTTCTAAAAAGTTAGCTTAACTGACCTAAAAATGGTCAAAAATTGACCAAACTGATTTGGAAAATTCTAGAATCAGTTTGTTTGGTTAGGAGCTCAATTTTTCCTATAAATAGAACCTCCCCCTTTGTTGAAAAATAATAGTTTTTAATGCATTGTTACTCTATTTCACCCAAGCCAAGAACTATGAATTTATTAATAATTCACTAGTTTTTGGCATTTCCCTCTTCTTCCAAAGATTGGTTGGCTACTCTTGTTCAAACAAGAGTTGAACCCTCAAACCATCAAGCCAAAGGAAAGCTTTCAAAGTCATTAGTAAGTTGGTGATTCTTCTTTTCACTTATTTTATAGTTTCTATGGCTTTAAATGGTTTTTATGCTTTATGTCTTCTCTAAAAATGTTATGCTTCATTACAAAAAGGCATTCCCCTCTCTTCTCTAACAAAATCAACCAATCTCTATTCTAGGTGAATGGTTAATTGATTAATGTCAAGTTTTTATAATGTTTATTTCAATTAAGTGAAAAAATATTTCCTTTAGGATTATGCATAAAAGATGAATATTTTATTGTAAAAGTGTTACTTTTAGCATATTTGAATTTCATGCATAGAGGTATGCAGCATAAAAGATGAATATTTTATTGTAAAAGTGTTACTTTTAGCATAATTAAAATTCATGCATAGAGGTATGCATAAAAGATGATTATTTTATTATAAAAGTGTTACTTTTATCATTTTGGAATTTCATGCATAGAGGTATGCATAAAAGATGATTATTTTATTGTAAAAGTGTTACTTTTATCATATTTGGATTTCATGCATAGAGGTATGCATAAAAGATGATTATTTTATTATAAAAATGTTACTTTTATCATTTTGGAATTTCATGCATAGAGGTATGCATAAAAGATGATTATTTTATTGTAAAAGTGTTACTTTTATCATATTTGGATTTCATGCATAGAGGTATGCATAAAAGATGATTATTTTATTGTAAAAGTGTTACTTTTATCATATTTGGATTTCATGCATAGAGGTATGCATAAAAGATGATTATTTTATTGTAAAAGTGTTACTTTTATCATATTTGGATTTCATGCATAGAGGTATGCATAAAAGATGATTATTTTATTGTAAAAGTGTTACTTTTATCATATTTGAAATTCATGCATAGAGGTATGCATAAAAGATGATTACTTTATTGAAAAAGTTTTACTTTTATCATATTTGGATTTCATGCATAAAAGAAAATTTTTATACTAAAAGTGTGATTTTCATCATAAATGGATTTTATGCATACGTTAGATGCATAAAAGAAATTCTTTTATTCGAAAAGTGTAATTCCTACTAAATTGAATTTATGCATAGGAAGATGCATAAAAGATTAAATTTTTAATGCAAAAGTGTTATTCTCATTTAAAATGAATTTATGCATTGGAAGATGCATAAAAGATTGATTTTTAATCCGAGAGTGTTAGTCTCCTTATAAATGGAATTTATGCATAAATAGATGTATAAAGAAATCTTATATCAAATATAAGAACTCTCTTGTATTCTATAAATAGATATGAGATGTGATAGGATGTGATAAGAGGTGTATGAGATGTGATAAGATGTGATAAGATGCATATGAGATGAGTTAGGATGTGATAAGATGAGTTAAGATATGTATGAGATGTGATAGGATGTGATAAGAGGTGTATGAGATGTGATAAGATGTGATAAGATGTGATAAGATGCATATGAGATGAGTTAGGATGTGATAAGATGAGTTAAGATGTGATAAGATGTGTATGGGATGAGGTAAGAAGTGTATGTGATGGGATAAGATGTATATGGGTTGTGATGTTTGATAGGGTGAGAATGGAAGTGATGTAAAAGAACAGATGTGAAGGCATATGTGGCTATATGAATGGGGAATGTGGATGTGGATGTGTATGTATGGATGTATGCATGTAGATATGGATGTATGAATGTGGATGTGGATGTATGGATGTGAATGTGGATGTGTATGTGTGGATGTATGAATCTGGATGTGGATGGATGGATGTGAATGTGGATGTGTATGTATGGATGTATGCATGTAGATTGTGGATGTATGAATGTGGATGTGGATGTATGGATGTGAATGTGGATGTGGATGTGGATGTGGATGTATGGATGTGAATGTGGATGTGTATGTGTGGATGTATGAATGTGGATGTGGATGTATAGATGTGAATATGGATGTGTATGTATGGATGTATGCATGTAGATGTGGATGTATGAATGTGGATGTGGATGTATGGATGTGGATGTGGATGTGGATGTGTATGTGGATGTATGGATGTGTATGTGGATGTGTATGTGTGGATGTATGAATGTGGATGTGGATGTATGTGGATGTGGATATGGATGTATGGATGTGAATGTGGATGTATGGATGTAGATACAGATATGGATGTATGTATGTGGATGTGGATGTATGAATGAGGATGTGAAAATGGATGTATGCATGGATGTGTATGTAGAATAATGAATGTAAATGGGTATGGAAAATAATGTGTCGTCAATATGAGTGAATGGATGAGAATGAGTACATATGAATGGAATGTAGAATAAGTAATGTGGATGAGTACATATGAATGGATGAGAATGAGTACATATGAATGGAATGTAGAATAATGAATGTAAATGGGTATGGGAAATAATGTGTCGTCAATATGAGTGAATGGATGAGAATGAGTACATATGAATGGAATGTAGAATAAGTAATGTGGATTGAGGAGGGATAATGTGGAAAGATGGGAGTGCGATATAGAAACTGTATTTTGTAACCTGTTTGTAAATGACTGTTTTATGTCAAGAATGCTGGGAAAGCATTTTGACCGTCTTATGGATTAAGGTCTTGGAGACCTAACTGTTAAAGTTGCAACTGCTATGACGGAGAGTTAATGGAGGACGTCTCGCGTAGCAAGGTCAACCGAGGTCTTGACCAGCCTTGGTTCGTTTAAATGGTGAGCTTCCGGTACAGTGGATGAGAGAGCGGCCTATGAGTGAAGCGCTAGGTCACCTGCGAAGGATCCTATAGGGTGCTGACCATACGGTGCTCGGGCTCTGGGTCGCCGAAGATACCCACACGTGCGTCGTGGAAGATATTGGAACAAGAGTAAGAATTGTTTTCTGAAACCAGGCATGGATCTGGTTGATTGACCTTACTGGTCCTCAACGGATGAGTCCATGGCTCTTTTATATGGATCTGTTGGTTGATCTTGCTGATCTTCCACGGAGATTCCATTTTGTTATGTGAATATATTGCCGGTTACTATGAGCTAGGAACTATTGAAAAGGCCCCTGAGTGAGTGAACAGGTGGTGAGCATTCTGGTTGCCAATGATGCCATAAGTACACCGAAGAATGAATGATTAGAAATATAGATTCAACCAGAGAATTTGAGAATTCTCATCAGTGACATAATGGTTTCATTAAAGGATTGTTTTACGCTGAGAAAAAGGCAATTTCATATTGGGTGTGTAAGTGGTGTGACTAGTTTTATGTTTGCATGAACTTCCGGCTAGGGGACCTGGGAACTCTTTTCCCTGGTACCCGAGACAAAACCTAACCAAATTCCTAATTGGATCCCATCACTATAGTGGTTGGGCGGTTGGCTAACCCATGGGACTGGATGGGGTTAGGCTGGACTGATGGATCTGTAAATCGAGACTCAATTTCTGTTATTACGATAGATAAAGTAAATCTCGGATAGTAATTGTTCTATGGATAGAAATCAACGGCTGTGCCTCTTGATGGGGAAAAAAGCGTTGATCCCAATGATGCAAGTGCAAATTTCTTTCTTGATCTGACCGAGTATCTTTATAGGTGCAGTCGGTTCAGCTTGATCACTAATGGTCTTGACTACGTTAGAGTAAAAATTTATCCTGGTGGAATCGCCCGTGCTTTCTGGGTAAAGGAAGTTTTTTCCGGGTTCGGTTTTGGAAAAATCGACGGATTAGTCTCTTGTCTGGATATCCGTGGGTGAGGCCCCGAGTGTGGGACCCTCCCCGTGCAAGAAATGCTACTTCTGCTGCATAACATCCGAATCTGTTGCGCGGTGGGGATAGGGATCTCATTAGTTGGTATCAGAGCAAATTGGCTAATTAAGATCAACTGAGAAGCCAGTTATGTCAAAAATTTATTAAGAAGCACAAAAAGGTTGTAATTGTGTGATATAATTCATACAATTTGATATTCAAACTGAAAATTCATAAATTAGTAATTGGGTCTTCAAATCGAAGTACCGCAATTGTATGGAACCCGGACTTGCTTGAGGCCTAGACATGATGGTATTTACCTTATAGTTCCAAGTATCATGACTACCCGTATATATCGAGGGTATAACTGCAGCTCTTTACCGGCAGTATATACGAGTAAATCTAAGACTTGAAATTATAAGCATTAATGCTATCCAGATGATGATTTCGAATGTGGTTGATATGATTTTTAATTCTGTTTGAGAACTGATGAATTGATTTGGATTCTAATTGAAAAATGATGATTTCTAAAATTAAGTTGAAATATAATAACGAAACCACAATGAGGATGAATGGGACGAGTCCCTGTGATGATATTTATAACTAGAATGATGATAATGATTTCAGCAAATCACTATGAGATTAGTGGATTGTGCTGTCAAATTGCTACTGTTAACATTTGACACGGTAGATCAAGTTAAGGGATGACAAATTGAGAACTTGCTTGACTGAAATTCCCGTGGAGGAATGTTCAGAAGGAAATTTTTCGGTCTAATGGACCATTATCATGTTAAAGATATGAATGATATGATCTGAATAAATTGTTATTTAATGATGAGTTCTATATAAGGGATATAAGGGATGTTAAAGATATGAATGATATGATCTGAATGAATTGTTATTTAATGATGAGTTCTATATAAGGGATATTTATCCCAGTATTCTATTGGGTTGACCAGAATATAAGGAGCCCCAGAATAAATTGGATCTTAAGAAAAAGAGTTGTCCTCTGCCTTGCGAGATGAGGACATCTCGCATTTTTAAGTGGGGTAGAATGTAAGATTCTCCCCCAGCCTTCAAGGTATACAGGAGTAAGAACCTCCCTTTCTAATCTTATAATTATTCCCTCTCTAAAATAAAAGAAAGATTCTGTTTTAAAAAGGAAGACCCTTTCCCCAGAATTCTTCTCAGGAGCCCACCTGTTTTAAGGATTCAAAACGATGAGTTCAGAAGTGAGAACTGGTGTTTTGGATGCCAAGGTTTTGGTCATCAGTTAAAAGACTACCCGACTCCTACCATGTCAAATCTGATTTCAAAGAAAGTAGGTGACTTAGCCTACGAGCTTCTTCTACCTCCTCATCTCCAAGTTCATAATATATCTCATGTAAGCCTTCTATAAAATTATGTGCCAAACCCAAATCATGGAAAGACGGTAAAACTTCAGTGGCAAGATACCCCGTTGGCTTCTAGGTTACGCTAGTTCCTTCTTTATTTAAGTCGTAACTCTTACTTGTCACTCGCAGTAATCTTACTTCCATCGATCTCCTTTCTTTCTTAATCTCTTATGGCTTGGCAGCAAGACTTGGTTTTATCCATGATGATTTCTCACCTTCAAGACGCAAGCGAGTCTGTGAAGAAGGATTTTATAGAACTGTATAAGCGCTCACTTTTCCCTCACTTGGGAACTTCTGTAGCTCAGACCAAATGGCAGACCTGTCGAGAGATAACTAGGGTAACACCGTGGGGTCAGCAGCACTTTCATAACAATGTTCGCTTGGCTATGGTTATTGAAGCCTTGGGTTTGGGTCCCTGATACTATTGCGTGATGAGATCAAGGCATGTTGGATTTTGTGAGCGGGTCTTCTTACTAGCGTGTTTTCTTCCTCATCAAAAGATATGCCTTTATCCCGTTTTTAGCTTGCCTCTCAGAGGTCCTTTTAATAGGTCACCTCATACCAATGAGATAGGTGTTGCAATAACCGACCAAATTATTCCCATAGACGAGTTACCTTATACGTGTGCAGCTTGTGAGTGCTGCTTTTGTGACCATATGATGGACGAGCTTATGGAAGTGTAAAAAGTTCTTCTATCTTTACTGTATATGTTCCAAGAGTGAATAAAGTTGAAATCTTTGTTCTTGTCTTGAGTCTTGCTCTCTTTGAGACTTTTCTTAGTGGTTAATCTTAATTAAATTTTCTCTCAGTCTCATATTCGTGCATCTTGCAAAATTACCCCCAGTTTGCGAGATGAGGGCATCTCGCATTTTTCAAGTGGGAGAGAATGTAAGATTCCTCCCCAGCCTCTCAAGATGTCCAGCATCTTCCCCTGTAATCAATCCCCTCTTCAGAAATATAAAAGATCTTATTTCTAACTGTTTTAACCTAGAGAGAGAAAATATTCTAGAGAGAGAATATTCAGATTTTTAATATTTTGGATAGAAAAATATCTCATCTTATTAAAATGGATTTCCCTAAAACAGAAATTCAAAAAGAACTTTCCAATGTGCAATTGGAATAAATTGGAAATGGGTATAAAGGACCTTAGCCTAAGGGTCTAGATTTTCAGAAATTTTTGGATTATGGTCCAATTAAGGTTCCTTTGGGCCATAAGATCAATCCATGTGTGGGGAGGAGATAAATCCAATTTTGTAAAAGAAGATACCCAAAAATGAGTAAATGCTCACATAAGATGAAGAGTTGACTATGTACAAGGTTTATTAGTAAGAAACTATGAGCAATATTAAAAATATGAGATATTTTGGGTATAATGATTCCATTTTGATACATATGTAAGGAAGGGGAGTCCCTTCAATGCTCACATAAGATGAAGAGTTGAATATGTACAAGGTTTATTAGTAAGAAACTATAAGCAATATTAAAGATATTTTGAGCATAATGATTCCATTTTTGACACATATGTAAGGAAGGGGAGGGTCTTTAAACCATAATAAGATAAGAGTTGAAAGGTCCCACGTTTTTTTCGGGATGTCGTTCAGTATTCCGTCCCCAATAGATAGGTAATCCGCTCTCTGTAAATGAAAGGAGGGAGAAGTGGCACTCGGGCCTGACCATGATGTGCCTATAGGCAGGGAGCATATCCGTGTCTATCTGGCAACACGTTGAATAGGGCATGGTCACCCAAAAAAGACTCCGATTTGCCAGCTTTCGGCCTCATCTTTCTGAGGCGCCTACTTCACATGTGAAAATTGAGTTTTAAATCATAAAAAATTGAGATATTTTATCTCTCCTCTCTCCTAATTCAAGTCTAGTTCCAAAAAGTAGCTTAACTGACCTAAAAATGGTCAAAAATTGACCAAACTGATTTGGAAAATTCTAGAATCAGTTTGTTTGGTTAGGAGCTCAATTTTTCCTATAAATAGAACCTCCCCCTTTGTTGAAAAATAATAGTGTTTAATGCATTGTTACTCTATTTCACCCAAGCCAAGAACTATGAATTTATTAATAATTCACTAGTTTTTGACATTTCCCTCTTCTTCCAAAGATTGGTTGGCCACTCTTGTTCGAACAAGAGTTGAACCCTCAAACCATCAAGCCAAAGGAAAGCTTTCAAAGTCATTAGTAAGTTGGTGATTCTTCTTTTCACTTATTTTATGGTTTCTATGGCTTTAAATGGTTTTTATGCTTTATGTCTTCTCTAAAAATGTTATGCTTCATTACAAAAAGGCATTCCCCTCTCTTCTCTAACAACATCAACCAATCTCTATTCTAGGTGAATGGTTATTTGATTAATGTCAAGTTTTTATAATGTTTGTTTCAATTAAGTGGAAAAATATTTACTTTAGGATTATGCATAAAAGATGAATATTTTATTGTAAAAGTGTTACTTTTAGCATATTTGAATTTCATGCATAGAGGTATGCAGCATAAAAGATGAATATTTTATTGTAAAAGTGTTACTTTTAGCATAATTAAAATTCATGCATAGAGGTATGCATAAAAGATGATTATTTTATTATAAAAGTGTTACTTTTATCATTTTGGAATTTCATGCATAGAGGTATGCATAAAAGATGATTATTTTATTGTAAAAGTATTACTTTTATCATATTTGGATTTCATGCATAGAGGTATGCATAAAAGATGATTATTTTATTATAAAAGTGTTACTTTTATCATATTTGGATTTCATGCATAGAGGTATGCATAAAAGATGATTATTTTATTGTAAAAGTATTACTTTTATCATATTTGGATTTCATGCATAGAGGTATGCATAAAAGATGATTATTTTATTGTAAAAGTGTTACTTTTATCATATTTGGAATTCATGCATAGGATGATTACTTTATTGAAAAAGTATTACTTTTATCATATTTGGATTTCATGCATAGAGGTATGCATAAAAGAAAATTTTTATACTAAAAGTGTGATTTTTATCATAAATAGATTTTATGCATAAGTTAGATGCATAAGAGAAATTCTTTTATTCTAAAAGTGTAATTCCTACTAAATTGAATTTATGCATAGGAAGACGCATAAAAGATTGATTTTTTATTGCAAAAGTGTCATTCTCATTTAAAATGAATTTATGCATAGGAAGATGCATAAAAAATTAATTTTTAATCCGAGAGTGTTAGTCTCCTTAAATGGAATTTATGCATAAATAGATGTATAAAGAAATCTTATATCAAATATAAGAACACTCTTATATTCTATAAATAGATATGAGATGTGATAGGATGTGATAAGAGGTGTATGAGATGTGATAAGATGTGATAAGATGCATATGAGATGAGTTAGGATGTGATAAGATGAGTTAAGATGTGATAAGATGTGTATGAGATGTAATAGGATGTGATAAGAGGTGTATGAGATGTGATAAGATGTGATAAGATGAGTTAGGATGTGATAAGATGAGTTAAGATGTGATAAGATGTGTATGGGATGAGGTAAGAAGTGTATGTGATGGGATAAGATGTATATGGGTTGTGATAGGGTGAGAATGGATGTGATGTAAAAGAATAGATGTGAAGGCATATGTGGTTATATAAATGGGAAATGTGGATGTGGATGTATGTATGTGGATGTGTATGTATGGATGTATGCATGTAGATATGGATGTATGAATGTGGATGTGGATGTATGGATGTGAATGTGGATGTGTATGTGTGGATGTATGAATCTGGATGTGGATGGATGGATGTGAATGTGGATGTGAATGTATGGATGTATGCATGTAGATGTGGATGTATAAATGTGGATGTGGATGTATGGATGTGAATGTGGATGTGGATGTGGATGTATGGATGTGAATGTGGATGTGGATGGGATGTGAATGTGGATGCGTATGTGTGGATGTATGAATGTGGATGTGGATGTATGGATGTGAATGTGGATGTGTATGTATGGATGTATGCATGTAGATGTGGATGTATGAATGTGGATGTGGATGTGGATGTATGGATGTGAATGTGGATGTGGATGTATGGATGTGGATGTGGATGTGGATGTATGGATGTGTATGTGGATGTGTATGTGTGGATGTAATAAATAGTAGCTTCATCATCATTCAAGGCTCAACAGGCAAGGGTTGAGAAGCAAGGGCTTATATTTAAAGTGGAAAGAGCGGTGGTCACACTGGTATATTTGCAAAACCAAGAAAGTTGTGGCCACTATGATTCTCATGGATGAGGTAGAGGACGCCAGTGGATGATGAATTTCCATTTGATGTTGGTGCTATGGATAATGGACACATTATATGATCAACATGATATCCCAAAAGTCTCAAATTTCTGAACTTTTAGTATGTGTTTGTTCTATATCTAGAGAGCTAAGGGTGGATAACAAGGATCCAAGTATGCTAAGATCAGTGGGATGGATCAATGAGAGAGTTACTCACATTCTAGTCGATTTGGGGAGCACTCATAACTTTGTCAACAATCACAAATCTCTTAACTCATTCAACCTCACTCTGATGGAGTTTCCCATTACCTTCCAAGTACAAGAGGCTAAGGTGAAAAGGAGGAAACTAGGATGGCATGCCCTTCTACCAAGGTTGTTTAGTGGTATTGGACATGGGTCATATTTAATTGATAATAGGGTGTGACTGGTTGTCAAGTGATTTAGTGGTATTGGACATGGGTCATATTGATTTGATAATAGGGTGTGATTGAATCGTCTTTACTTGTGACTTCTGTGTAAATCTTCAACAAGGGATCATAAACTTTGACCATCATGGGACAGCAAGTAGTGCTTGCTACAAAATCACTTATATAAGAGTTCTCTTTGATCACCCCAAAGAAATTAAAAAGGGAACTCAATACTCTTGGCACCATCTATGTGCTGCATTTGGCCCAAGAAAGGATGGACAACACATAGATAAAGAAATGGCAACCCTTCTTACGGAGTTTGAAGATATTTTTCAAGTGCCAAAACAAAGAGTTTGCTGCCCAAGAGCGAGATTGATCATTCCATTATACTTGAACTGACGAATGCAAAGGCCATCAATAAGTCTCCCTATCAATTGTAAGGTGGCAATTGTAAGGTGGAAAGAGTAGAAGTGGCTAAGTGGAAGATCTACTTTCCATGGGGTCTTATTCAACCCTCATACAATCTTCATTTTCTTCTCCCGTTCTATTGGTGAAGAATAAGGATGGGTCTTTCTACATGTGCATTGACTATCGTGACTTGAATAAGGTCACTATCAAGAATAGGTACCCTATCCCATGAATTGATGATCTCTTGGATGAGCTAAGGGAGTGAAATTCTTCAACGAGATTGATTTGAGATCGGGATACCATCAAATAAGGATGAAGGAGGGTGATCAAGAGAAGGCCGCGTTTAGGATTGAAAGGGATCGTTTCATTTTATGGTCATGCCCTTTGGACTAACAAATGCACTAGCTTCCAATCATTGATGATGAATAGAGTATTGGCTCCTTTTCTATTCAAGTTTGTGCTAGTATTCTTTGATGACATATTGATATATATCAAGAACAAGGAGCCGCATTTGTTTCATGTGAAGTAAGTGTTTAAGGTGCTTTGAAAGGAAGAATAAGCATTTTGCAAAAGAGAGCAAATGCACATTCATGGTCGATGAAGTGGAGTATCTTGGACATTTAGTGGGATGAAGAATTTCAAGGGAAGCTTCATCGACAACATGGCTACCCTAACAGTCCTACATGCTATTTTTGGAGAAGGAGTTTGCCGGCTTCACGACATTCGGTTTCCCTATTCCAAATGTATTCGAGGCGCATTTTTGAAGACCTCTCTACTTCCCATGGGTTTACATTGAGATTACGATTCAATTGTAAATATCTTGTATGATTTTGAGGACAAAATCTTTGGGAAGGGATAGTTTGTCATGAACCATAGAGCTTGATTTCCACATGTACATAGGGGCCCATGGGCAAAAGGAGAAAGTGGCTATAAATAGGGCTTGGGAGACATTGGTAGGATCTTTTGATATCTTTTGACACTTTTACTAACTTTGGTCATCTTGTACCTTTGGGCTCCATCTATGGAGATATGGCCTTCCATGGTCATCCTCTTGGTGAGAGGTTAAACACACTTAAGCTATTTGTACATCTTCTCTTGCTACATGCACTTATAGATTTTCTCTCTTTTGTATATTCATGTGATGAGCCATTTGATAACTAATCTCATGATTAATGGATGCTAGATTCTTGCTTTGATGTGTTTGATTCAATACTTTGCTCTAGATCCATTTCAACTGATCGTGGGTGTCAGATGCAAAAGGTTTTATTTGTAATTCTTAGTGGACATTTCCATAATATGGAGTCGCTTGGTTATTATGATGAATTATGAAAGAAAGGTGCATCTAGATTAGCCTAAATTATCCTAATCAGCCTTGATTAGGGAAAGCTAGAGAGATTAGCACTAAAGAATATGGAAAGTAAAGTGTAATGAGTATCAAGAAATATGGCAAAAGGTTAAAAGGAACAATACTCTTAGAGCACATGCCTTATAGTCCCAAGGCCCATGTGCCCTAATCCCACATGTAAATGACCCTAAGCCCATGTGCATGTACATCCTAAGAACACTTTGTTACAAACCATCCCCTCCTAACATGATTTCATCCTCGAAATCAAAGGGTGGTTGTGCCCAAAGAAAAGACATATACAAGTGGCTATGTACAAAAGCCAAAAATCACATCTATGCCGGAATGTCAATGTCGTAGAAGACCCATACATGAATCTTATGACCCCAAGAGGATAAAGGGCTCCCGCCCATGATGATGCTATCTATGCAACCATGTGGATGGAGAGGAAATCCGAGGCATGCAAAATCCAAGGCAATGGTCTCGCAATAATTTAGTGCAAGTGGAAAGGATAAGGAACCACTGTCAATGCCAATGTAGAGAGAGCCAATGTGATCTTCAGTTCATAGCATAAATATATATATATGTATGTATATGTATATATATGTATATGTATGTATATATATATATGTATATGTATATGTACATGTATGTATATATATATATATATGTATATATATATATATATACATATATGTATATGTATATGTATATGTATATATATATATATATATATATATAATAGTAGCTTCATCATCGTTCAAGGCTCAACAGGCAAGGGTTGAAGAGTTGGGAAGCAAGGGTTGAGAAGCAAGGGGTTATATTTTAAGTGGAAAGAGCGGTGGTCACGCTGGTATATTTGCAAAACCAAGAAAGTTGTGGTCACTATGAATCTCATGGATGAGGGAGAGGACACCAATGGATGATGAATTTCCATTTGATGTTGGTGCTATGGATAATGGACACATTATGATCAACATGATATCCCAAGAGTCTCAAATTTTTGAACTTTTAGTATGTGTTTGTTCTATATCTAGAGAGCTAAGTGTGGATTACAAGGATCCAAGTATGCTAAGATCAGTGGGATCGATCAATGAGAGAGTTACTCACATTCTAGTCGATTTGGGGAGCACTCATAGCTTTGTCAACAATCACAAATCTCTTAACTCTTTCAACCTCACTCTGATGGAGTTTCCCATTACCTTCCAAGTACAAGAGGCCAAGGTGAAAAGGAGGAAACTAGGATGGCATGCCCTTCTACCAAGGTTGTTTATCATCTTTATACACTTGGGAAGGTGATTTAGTGGTATTGGACATGGGTCATATTTATTTGATAATAGGGTGTGACTGGTTGTCAAGTGATTTAGTGGTATTGGGCATGGGTCATATTGATTTGATAATAGGGTGTGATTGAACCATCTTTACTTGTGACTTTCATATAAATCTTCAACAAGGGATCATAAGCTTTGACCATCATGGGACAACAAGTAGTGCTTGCTACAAAATCACTTATATAAGAGTTCTCTTTGACCACCCCAAAGAAATTAAAAAGGGAACTCAATACTCTTGGCACCATCTATGTGCTGCATTTGGCCCAAGAAAGGATGGACAACACATAGATAAAGAAATGGCAACACTTCTCACGGAGTTTGAAGATATTTTTCAAGTGCCAAAGAGTTTGCTGCCCAAGAGCGAGATTGATCATTCCATTGTACTTGAACCGAATGCAAAGGCCATCAATAAGCCTCCCTATCAATTGTCTAAGGTGGAAAGAGTAGAAGTGGCTAAGTGGAAGATATACTTTCCATGGGTCTTATTCAACCCTCATACAATCTTCATTTGCTTCTCCCTTTCTATTGGTGAAGAATAAGGATGGGTCTTTCTACATGTGCATTGACTATCGTGACTTGAATAAGGTCACTATCAAAAATAGGTACCCTATCCCATGAATTGATGATCTCTTGGATGAGCTAAGGGAGTGAAATTCTTCACCGAGATTGATTTGAGATCGGGATACCATCAAATAAGGATGAAGGAGGGTGATCAAGAGAAGGCCGCGTTTAGGATTGAAAGGGATCGTTTCATTTTATGGTCATGCCCTTTGGACTAACAAATGCACTAGCTTCCAATCATTGATGATGAATAGAGTATTGGCTCCTTTTCTATTCAAGTTTGTGCTAGTATTCTTTGATGACATATTGATATATATCAAGAACAAGGAGCCGCATTTGTTTCATGTGAAGTAAGTGTTTAAGGTGCTTTGAGAGGAAGAATAAGCATTTTGCAAAAGAGAGCAAATGCACATTCATGGTCGATGAAGTGGAGTATCTTGGACATTTGGTGGGAGAGAATGGCATAAAGGTGGATCCAAAGAAAGTGGCATGTGTCAAAGATTGGCCAACACCAAGCAATTTATGTGAGATCCCTGTCCCCACCGCACAACAGATTCGGATGTTATGCAGCGGAAGTAGCATTTCTTGCGCGGGACAGGGTCCCACACTGTAACGTACCCATCTTCACTAATAAAGAAATGTCCATGTAATTATAAGTTTTTATGGCATAAATATCAATGATTTTATTATTTGAGTTATTTCTACTTAGAATCTTCAAATTCTGAGCCCAAATTTGGAATCTGCGTGCGATTTTACCCTAATGTAGGATTTTACAGCATCCAAAACGGACACCGGATCAAGCCTATACGCTAATTTTAATCATTTTAGTTAAAAAACGGCGACCTTTAAACCTTAATAAATGCACGACCGCACGTCCGATTGACGAACGGTCTGAACCCCTGCGACCAGGAGAACCTCTCGGACAAAAAAAAATTTCGCCTCCCGGGGCGGTCCGGCACGCAAATCGAGGCGGGTGCCCCAAATTTGGGTATCCCGCCCTAAAATTTGGTCCGTACACACTTACTAGAGCGCCCGTACAATGGCCGTCCAAGAACCAAAGGATGGCCGCCCACTGTATGGTAGGGACACCCAGACCGGATAAGGTACATGCGTACCACTCCTTTCACAGACAACCGACACCGTACCTTTCCCGTAGACCCATGCAGGCCACTGATCCATAGCCTTTGAAGGTACACCGTCCTTTCGTCCCTGCTTTGCGCAGCGCCCGTACCCTCACCCCTCAGCTATATAAGCCCCCGGTGCTCCTCAGTCGGCACGCACTTCTGTGTAGCGTATGCCCTGTTGTGCTGCCGTCCGTACCGCCGTAACGTACTTGCTGCAAGTACAGCCGCCCTTGCGGCAACCCCTCTCACACCCCCTCATTTGGCTCTTTTCAGATAAGCCAGTTTTCCTCCACCCTCCTCTTGACATGGACCAGTGCCCTTAACTCTTCTTCCCCCCCCCCCCCCGTGTGAATAGACTTACAGAGAGGCTTGCAGCCACCCCTCCCAGCCCTCTCCACGTTTTTGCCTTTGGCCTTAAGGACATCTCACAAATTCCCCCCCCCCCCCCATTTGCGTAGACTTTAGTAAGGGATTCTTGGCTCAAGCGAGGGTTCGTGCGCCGTATTCTTTTGCTCATACGGTGAGCAAACGAGCTCGGAATTCAGATCCGACTGAAGCGTTTTGATCGCAGCAGCAGCTCTACAAGGCGACGCCTAAGATGGCCTCATCCCGGAGACGAAAAAATATTACCTCAAGAGGCGCACGTAACAACGAGATGGAGGGAGATGCGCCCAATGCGGCTCCAGTCCTCCCTTTTCAAGTCCCTCAAGGAAACGGTGGCCAGGTTAGCTTGGTTAATTTTCAAAAGAAGAGATTTTTTCTTAAATTAGTATTAATGAATGGTGTCTTTTTCTTTTAAAATAAGGACATAAAAATTATATGAAATTATGAATTATGTGATGTTGTTTTCGATAAATTGCGTTGAAATTGCTATCTTCATGAATTGTGAATGCCATACTTAGAAAATTGCATTGAAGTTGTTATCTTTGGAATTCAAGATTTTTTTTTTTGGCTTCAACGCTAACCCTGTTCCGTGCTTGTGTAGCCGGGCGGCGTCATTAGCAAAGCCCGGGAATGGCCCAAGGTATCCCTCATATCTTTGGGAGAATAAGGATCGCCGATTGAGGCGAGAGATTATGAGGCTGCCTAGTTTTGAGGGCCCAGGCTAGTGCGGTAAATAAGCCCACCCTAGTGTGCAGACATCCCTCTGAGGGGCGGGAGGATCGAGCGATGGAGCCTGAGAGGGCGACAGGCCGGCTTGAGTCCTCGCCAGCGGCCGACGATGAGGTGTATGGTCCCGTAGGGTTTTGCCCAACATGTAGAGGCTGGAAGGCCGAATTCTAGATCATCGGCAGAATAAGAATAAGAGAGCCGGATTGGCTAGAGCCGGATTGGCTTGTATGGAAATGGATTCATGTATAAACTTTTTATATAATTGCATCTTGTCTTTGGTATGATGGTATTGTGTAAGAAGGCTGTTTTAACGAACCTTGTGAAGAAGGGTCCTAATTAAGGAATATGTTTATTTATGTCAAACAGCGTGGTAGTATTAATTAGAAAACAAATTGATGCGTGAGTAGGGTGGAAAGTGGGAGGATGGAATGCCCTGACGGCACCATCCTACGGACGGGTGGACCCGATTAGTCGGGTAGCTTTCCAACAGATTAAGTGAAAGCCCTACGTTAGATAGTTAGGTTCTTGGGCAACTTTATTCTAGAAGACTAGGTCAGCGGCTGTGCCTTGCATAAGATGAGGAAAAAAGCGTTGTCTCTAGAAATCAAGTCTAGTAGTTGCCCAATTTTTGAACAATTGCCCTATGGGTGATTTGATGTTTAGAAAATCACGCCCCCCCTGCGGGATATAGCTAGGTCATACCTATGAATCATATCCTTGGATCTCTATAGGGTCAAGGTGTCGATGAATAGGGAATTTTTCCCAAGATAAGACTTAGCGGACTATCTTAAGTGTTTCTCCCATTTTTAGAGGGAGGAACCTTACAATTGGTATCAGAGCAAGTTTGGCTCCTAGGAATTGCAGTTTAAGGACTGTTTTGTAATAAATGTTTTACCTAACGTAATGCTAATTAGTAAAGATATCCTACTTAAACAAATAAGTTAAATTGATGTTTGAATGATTGTAGGAAGAGGAAGATGCCTACTCCAAATTTCTAGTTTTCCAATGCATCTTCGAGACTGCTAGTCATTGCTCGAATTTCGAGTTTCGCGACACCATGGTGCAGATATTAGAGAAGATATCCCTCCCTCATTTCTCTCGTATTCAGAGAGGATGGGGTAGAGATTTCTGGAGTCGTGGGCCGAGATACTTCATCATCCGAGCAGATCAGATTGGGAACCTCACCACCGACCTTAAGCGGATTCGTTGGATTGAGAAGCTGAAGATGATCCGCTTATTTTGGTTCGTCGGTACCCCCAGGGCCGACACCTCGGTGACTATAGATGGGGTTCACATACCTCAGGATCGTTGGGTGTATGACAAAGTGATGCAGGTCTTACCTACTGATAGAGTAGCAGTGTTGGGACCTACCCCAATCCAGAGTTTACCACCCTTACCATCAGTTTTTAGAGTCTTAGAAACTACAGCGGAACCCCCATATTTCACATATGTGGACCGCTCTACCCTTATGTCACAGTGAAGCCTAGGAATTTCCCTTGATGTCAAATAAGACTAATTATATTAGTCTCAGATCTTTGTAATAAAACTTGTCCTTGTAAATATTTGGAAATAAAATAATTTCAATGGTTTTACTCTCCAAAAATTAAGCGTTGTGCAAATATGAATCTTGTAATCTTAAAAATTGTTTTTACGATGATGGCCAGGATGACCACCCTCCACTTCCCAATGCGCTTTATACCGATACCCAGGAGAAGAAGCTCCTGCTCAAGCAAATGCAACCTCCCTCCTTTAAAGGAGAAGGTTCAAAGGTTGAGAAGGATGCTGAAGTCTGGATTGAGGCGATGGACGATTATTTCTCTGCTGCCGGTACTGGAGTAGCAAATCAGTCTATGCTCGCACGGTTTCGCCTCACTGGAGATGCTAAACTCTGGTGGAAACAGTGGTGCCGTGACAAGGAAGTCACTGAGCATTCTCAAACGTGGGAAGACATCAAGCAGGCAGTGAAGGAAAGATATCTTCCTCCATCCCATGAATCCATAAAGATGAATGAGTTCTTTAGTCTTAGACAGTGCAGCTTAACTCTTGAGGACTACTATTCCAAATTCATTACCCTTCGGAAGTATGCCCCAGCTATGACTACTTCCCAGCAAGTGGCTCGCTTCTGCCAACAAGGGCTAAATGAACCCCTAGATTCCCGCCTTGAAGCAATGAGGCCAAGCACATTACAGGATGCTCTCATACGAGCTAAGCCCCTTGTGAAAGAAATGAAGGCTAACAAACCGAAGAATCAAAAGAGATCTTACCCTGAGGCAAACCTTAGAGATCAACCCTACAAGAAACCTCAACAGAATTTTCCCTATTACAACAGAGGGCGACAAGGCAACTCTTTTGCCCCTCGCTCGTATGCTGCTTCTTCCAGAGAAGGCCCTCTGTGTTTTGAGTGCAACGAGCCGGGACACTTTAGAGCCAACTGTCCCAAGATGGCAACATCATTCCCCCAAGGTAACAAAGGAAATCAAGGCCGTGGAACCCCTACCCACCAAGGTGCAAGAGGCAGTGGTCGTGGCAGAGGCCGCGGAGGAACAGTTGCTAGAACTGCCTGTGTTATAAGTGAAGAACCGACCTTGGAAACGGCTGAAGAAGAGCGCGCCACCGTCCATGCGGCGGTAGAACACCAAGGTCCGAATAAACAATTTGGTGTAATCCAAGCCCCCGCCACTCATCACGGTAAGCCATTTCAGCTTTTGATTGATTGTGGCAGTACCCATTCATTCCTTTCTCCTAGGTGCTTGCAAAAATTAAACTTGAGTCAAAAATCAGCTAGAAAAATGATTGTAGAGTTAGCCAGTGGGAAAGAAGTAGTATCTCGCCACTCTATAGGAAACCTTGATTTTGAGCTGGGTAATGAGCAAACTCATGGTCACTTTAGAGTCTTGCCACTAGGAATTTATGATGGAATCCTTGGGATGGATTGGTTAATTGCAAACAAAGCTAGCATTCATTGTAACCAGGGGAGTATCACTTTTGAAAATGAGCATGGCCAAGTAATATCTGTTCAGGGAATCACAGGAAAACCTAAGTCTAGGGTAGTCAAGGCAAAACATCTTCTCAAGGGGACACATAAGGGTCAGCAAGTTTTCCTAGTCAAACTCAACAAAGTCATTGAACCTAGTATGGAGACAGAACCCTCTTGGCTCCAAGAATTCTCTGACATCTTCCCTGACGAGCTTACAGGGTTACCGCCTCCTCGAGAAGTCGACCATGAAATCGAGGTGATCCCTGGAGCTCAACCCGTCTCAAAAACTCCCTATAAAATGTCCCTTCCTGAAGCCATTGAACTTAAGGAGCAACTTTCCCAACTCATTGAACAAGGATTTGTACGCCCCAGTAGCTCTCCGTGGGGAGCACCTGTTCTTTTCCAAAAAAAGAAGGACGGGACTCTCCGCCTCTGCATAGATTATAGAGGGCTAAATCAAGTCACTGTCAAGAATAAGTATCCTATCCCTCGCATCGATGAACTTCTTGACAGGCTTCATGGGGCCAAAGTCTTCTCAAAAATAGATTTGAGGTCTGGTTACTATCAGATCAAAGTCAAGGAAGCAGATATACCCAAAACAGCCTTTAATACCCGTTATGGCCACTATGAGTTTACTGTAATGTCATTCGGGTTAACCAATGCTCCTGCAACCTTCAACCGCCTAATGCAAGATATATTCCGCCCGTACTTGGATGAGTTTGTGCTTGTTTTCTTTGATGACATCCTAATCTACTCCAAATCAATGGAAGAGCATGAGGAGCATGTGCGTAGAGTTCTGCAATTGCTGCGCAGACACAAACTCTATGCCAAGAAGAGCAAATGTACCTTCTTTACTCATCAAATTGAGTATCTTGGATTCATCGTCTCCAAAGATGGCATCTCAGTAGACCCCGCCAAGGTCAAGGATATTCTAGAATGGCCACCTCCTAAATCAGTTCGTGAAGTTCGTGGATTCTTGGGAATCACGGGTTGTCATAGGATTTTTATCAAAGATTATGCCTTGGTAGCTGCACCCTTGACAGATCTTCTTAAGAAGGATTGCAAAATAGTGTGGCTGCCAATCCATCAAAACAGCTTTGATCAGCTGAAAGTCATTATTACTTCTGCCCCAGTCTTAAAGCTTCCTGATTTCTCCAAGGAATTTGAAGTGGTCACCGATGCTAGTAGTCTAGCACTTGGTGGTGTCTTAGGCCAAGAAGGAAGACCAGTCGCTTATACTTCCCGCAAGCTGAAGCAATATGAAGCAAACTATGCCACCCATGATTTGGAGCTCTTAGCAGTTGTTCATTGCCTCAAATTATGGAGACATTATCTCTTGGGAGGCAAATTCCAGCTTGTAACTGACCACAAAAGTCTAAAGTGGATCTTCACCCAGCCTAACCTCAACATGCGGCAAAGGAGATGGATTGAAATTCTACAAGAATATGATTTCGACATCAAATTCCGCCCTGGGAAAGATAATGTGGTAGCTGATGCACTTAGCCGCAAATCTTTCTTGAATGCAATTTCAATGCCAAATAATCCCATACTGGTCAAGGTGGAAGAAGTCTCATCTCATGACCCAGATTATCAGAGGATGATAAAGTTAGTGGAAGAAGGGGGACATTTAGAGAAAGAGAAGAATCTAATCAAGGGATACTCCACTCATGAAGGAAGCCTCTACTTTAATCACAGGCTATGTATCCCTAAGGATCCTGCTTTAAAGAAACTAATCCTCCATGAAGCCCATGATAGCCCTGCTGGCAGGACACCCAGGTTATGCAAAAACATTAAATGCAGTAAGAAGGAGCTTTCATTGGGCAGGCTTGAAAAATGATGTGCTTCGGTACTTGAAACAATGTCTCTCATGCCAAAGGATCAAGGCTGAAAGGGTCAAGATGCCTGGAAAGCTTCAACCCTTAGATGTTCCCCAAATGAAGTGGGAGTGCATTAGTATGGATTTTGTCACAAGTCTCCCCACTGTTCAAGGAGGATATGACTCCATTCTAGTAGTAGTGGACTTACTTACCAAAGTAGCTCACCTTATACCAGCAAAAAAGACCTTCAAGGCTTCTGATGTTGCTCGAATATTCATCAAGGAAGTCCTCAAACTTCATGGTCTCCCAAAAAGGATAGTAAGTGATCGGGATTCTGACTTCACCTCAAAATTCTGGCAATCTCTATTTCAAGCTCTGGGGACTCAACTTTGCTTTAGCACAGCTTATCACCCAGAGACCGATGGCCAGACTGAAAGAGTCAATCAAGTAATTGAAGACATTCTCAGAGCATACTGTGGACGGGAACCCAGAAGGTGGATTCAATACCTTCCTCTGGTAGAATTTGCCTACAATGCGTCTTATCATCAAAGCATAGGAATGTCATCATTCAAAGCACTTTATGGGCAAGAATGCTTGTCTCCTCTAAATTTCTCTGATCCGACTATAAGAGTTGAGGCATCCAGGAAAATGCTCGAAGAGATGGAGGAACAAACCAAAGCTATCCAAAGGGATATTAAAGCTGCCCAAGATCGACAAAAGCATTATGCTGACAACAAGAGGTCTGAAAGGATCTTCAAGGAAGGAGACAAAGTTCTTCTACGGGTGCGACCCAAACGAAGTTCTCTATCACTTGGGAAATATAAGAAGCTCAGCCCTAGGTATTGTGGTCCTTATACAGTTATCAAGTGTCTAGGTAAAAGTGCCTATAAACTCCAACTCCCAGCCCATATCAAAGTCCATAATGTATTTCATGTAAGTTTGTTAAAGCCATATGTCCCCAGTCTCGATCATATTCTTGATGATGAACAAGTTGTAATCCCTACTCAAGGAGTCCTTGAATTACAGCCCAGTAGCATCATAGATTCTAGGGAAAGGCAACTCCGAAATAGAACTCTTGTAGAACATCTAGTTCAGTGGAAAGATTACCCTGAAGAGGATGCAACTTGGGAAGATGAAGCTACACTCTTAAAGGATTATCCCCAATTCATGACGAGATGAGGACATCTCGATTTCTTTAAGGGGGGAAGGATGTAACGTACCCATCTTCACTATAATAAAGAAATGTCCATGTAATTATAAGCTTTTATGGTATAAATATCAATGATTTTATTATTTGAGTTATTTTTACTTAGAATCTTCAAATTCTGAGCCCAAATTTGGAATCTGCGCGTGATTTTACCCTAATGTAGGATTTTACAGCATCCAAAACGGACACCGGATCAAGCCTATACGCTAATTTTAATCATTTTAGTTAAAAAACGGCGACCTTTAAACCTTAATAAATGCACGACCGCACGTCCGATTGACGAACGGTCTGAACCCCTACGACTAGGAGAACCTCTCGGACAAAAAAAAATTTCGCCCCCCGGGGCGGTCCGGCACGCAAATCGAGGCGGGTGCCCCAAATTTGGGTACCCCGCCCCAAAATTTGGTCCATACACACTTACTAGGGCGCCCGTATAATGGCCGCCCAAGAACCAAAGGACGGCCGCCCACTGTATGGTCCACGCACACCCTTAGGTGGACACCCACCAGACCGGATAAGGTACATGCGTACCACTCCTTTCACAGACAACCGACACCGTACCTTTCCCGTAGACCCATGCAGGCCACTGATCCATAGCCTTTGAAGGTACACCGTCCTTTCGTCCTTGCTTTGCGCAGCGCCCGTACCCTCACCCCTCAGCTATATAAGCCCCCGGGGTGCTCCTCAGTCGGCACGCACTTCTGTGTAGCGTATGCCCTGTTGTGCTGCCGTCCGTACCGCCGTAACGTACTTGCTGCAAGTACAGCCACCCTTGCGGCCACCCCTCTCACACCCCCTCATTTGGCTCTTTTCAGATAAGCCAGTTTTCCTCCACCCTCCTCTTGCCATGGACCAGTGCCCTTAACTCTTCTTCCCCCCCCCCGTGTGAATAGACTTACAGAGAGGCTTGCAGCCACCCCTCATTTGGCTCTTTTCAGATAAGCCAGTTTTCCTCCACCCTCCTCTTGCCATGGACCAGTGCCCTTAACTCTTCTTCCCCCCCCCGTGTGAATAGACTTACAGAGAGGCTTGCAGCCACCCCTCCCAGCCCTCTCCACGTTTTTGCCTTTGGCCTTAAGGACATCTCACACATCCCCCCCCCCATTTGCGTAGACTTTGGTAAGGGATTTTTGGCTCAAGCGAGGGTTCGTGCGCCGTATTCTTTTGCTCATATGGTGAGCAAACGAGCTCGGAATTCAGATCCGACTGAAGCGTTTCGATCGCAGCAGCGAGCTCTACAAGGCGACGCCTAAGATGGCCTCATCCCGAAGACAAAAAAATATTACCTCAAGAGGCGCACGTAACAACGAGATGGAGAGAGATGCGCCCAATGCGGCTCCAGTCCTCCCTTTTCAAGTCCCTCAAGGAAACGGTGGCCAGGTTAGCTTGGTTAATTTTCAAAAGAAGAGATTTTTCCTTAAATTAGTATTAATGAATGGTGTCTTTTTCTTTTAAAATGAGGACATAAAAATTATATGAAATTATGAATTATGTGATGTTGTTTTCGATAAATTGCGTTGAAATTGCTATCTTCATGAATTGTGAATGCCATACTTAGAAAATTGCATTGAAGTTGTTATCTTTGGAATTCAAGATTTTTTTTTTGGCTTCAACGCTAACCTCGTTCCGTGCTTGTGTAGCCGGGCGGCGTCATTAGCAAAGCCCGGGAATGGCCCAAGGTATCCCTCATACCTTTGGGAGAATAAGGATCGCCGATTGAGGCGAGAGATTATGAGGCTGCCTAGTTCTGAGGGCCCAGGCTAGTGCGGTAAATAAGCCCACCCTAGTGTGCAGACATCCCTCTGAGGGGCGGGAGGATCGAGCGATGGAGCCTGAGAGGGCGACAGGCCGGCTTGAGTCCTCGCCAGCGGCGGCCGACAATGAGGTGTATGGTCCCGTAGGGTTTTGCCCAGCATGTAGAGGCTGGAAGGCCGAATTCTAGATCATCGACAGAATAAGAATAAGAGAGCCGGATTGGCTTGTATGGAAATGGATTCATGTATAAACTTTTTATATAATTGCATCTTGTCTTTGGTATGATGGTATTGTGTAAGAAGGCTGTTTTAACGAACCTTGTGAAGAAGGGTCCTAATTAAGGAATATGTTTATTTATGTCAAACAGCGTGGTAGTATTAATTAGAAAACAAATTGATGCGTGAGTAGGATGGAAAGTGGGAGGATGGAATGCCCTGACGGCACCATCCTACGGACGGGTGGACCCGATTAGTCGGGTAGCTTTCCAACAGAACGTTAGATAGTTAGGTTCTTGGGCAACTCTATTCTAGAAGACTAGGTCAGCGGCTGTGCCTTGCATAAGATGAGGAAAAAAGCGTTGTCTCTAGAAATCAAGTCTAGTAGTTGCCCAATTTTTGAACAATTGCCCTATGGGTGATTTGATGTTTAGAAAATCACGCTCCCCCTGCGGGATAGAGCTAGGTCATACCTATGAATCGTATCCTTGGATCTCTATAGGGTCAAGGTGTCGATGAATAGGGAATTTTTCCCAAGATAAGACTTAGCGGACTATCTTAAGTGTTTCTCCCATTTTTAGAGGGAGGAACCTTACACACACTCGGGGCCTCGCCCACGGATATCTGGACAAGAGACTAATCTGTCGGTTTTTCCAAAACCGAACCCGGAAAAAACTTCCTTTACCCGGAAAGCACCGCACGGGCGATTCCACCAGGATAACTTTTTACTCTAACTTAGTCAAGACCATTACTGATCAAGCTGAACCGACTGCACCTATAAAGATACTCGGTCAGATCAAGGAAGAAACTTGCACTTGGATCATTGGGATCAACGCTTTTTTTCCCATCAAGAGGCACAGCCGTTGATTCCTATCCATAGAACAATTACTATCCGGGATTTACTTTATCTATCATAATAACAGAAATTAAGTCTCAATTTACGGATCCATCAGTCCAGCCTAACCCCATCCAGTCCAGCCTAACCCCATCCAACCGCCCAACCACTGTAGTGATGGGATCCAATTAGGAATTTGGTTAGGTTTTGTCCCGGGTACCAGGGAAAAGAGTTCTCAGGCCCCCTAGCTGGAAGTTCATGCAAACATAAAACTAGTCACACCACTTACACACCCAATATGAAATTGCCTTTTTCTCAGCGTCAGCTAGCTTTAAAACAATCCTTTAATGAAACCATTATGTCACTGATGAGAATTCTCAAATTCTCTGGTTGAATCTATATTTCTAATCATTCATTCATCGGTGTACTTATGGCATCATTGGCAACCAGAACGCTCACCACCTGTTCACTCAGGGGCCTTTTCAATAATTCCTAGCTCATAATACCCGTCCAAATTTTTCACATATAAAAATCAAGATGGAATCCTCGTTGAAGATCAGCAAGATCAATCAAGAGATCCATAAGAGAGCCATGGACTCATCCGTTGAGGACTAGCAAGGTCAATCAACTAGATCCATACCCGGTTTCAGAAAACAACTCTTACTCCTTGTTCCAATATCTTCCACGACACACGTGTGGGTATCTTCGGCGACCCAAAGCCCGAGCACCGTATGGTCAAAGCACCCTCTAGGATCCTTCGCAGGTGACCTAGCGCTTCACTCATAGGCCGCTTCCTTGGTCCCTCATCCATCGTATCGGAAGCTCACCATTTAAATCGAACCGAGGCTGGTCAAGACCTCGGTCGACCTTGCTACGCGAGACGTCCTCCATTGACTCTCCGTCACACAGCAGTTATAACTTTAACAGTTAGGTCTCCATGACCTTAATCCACAAGACGGTCAAAATGCTTCCCCAGTATTCTTGACATAAAACAGTCATTTACAAACAGGTCACAAAATACAGTTTCTATATCGAACTCCCGTCTTTCCACATTATCCCTCCTCAGTCCACTCCTCAGTCCACATTACTTATTCCACATTCCATTCATATGTACTCATTCTCATCCATTCACTCATATCGACGACACATTATTTCCCATACACATTCACATTCATTATTCTACATACACATCCATGCATACATCCATTTTCACATCCTCATTCATACATCCACATCCACATACATACATCCACATCCGTATCTACATCCATACATCCACATTCATATCCATACACCCACATCCACATCCACATTCACATCCATACATCCACATCCACATCTACATGCATACATCCATACATACACATCCACATTTACATCCATACATCCACATTCACATCCACCTTCACATCCATACATCCACATCCACATTCATACATCCACATCTGCATGCATACATCCATACATACACATCCACATTCACATCCATACATCCACATCCACATTCATACATCCACACATACACATCCATACATCCACATCCATACATCCACATCCACCACATTCACATCCATACATCCATATCCACATTCATACATCCACATCTACATGCATGCATCCATACATACACTTTCACATTCACATCCATACATCCACATCCACATTCACATCCATACTTCCACATTCACATCCACATTCACATCCATACATCCACATCCACATTCATACATCCACATCTGCATGCATACATCCATACATACACATCCACATTCACATCCATCAACTCTCACAAGGCTTCCTCCTGTGGTTGCTACAAAGCGGTGAATTAACAACAATGATGCCCTCTGTGATACTCTTGAGAGAGAAGAGAGTCACTGAAATGCCTGAGAGAGAGAAGTTATAGCTACTTTGAACTTGTTTAAATGTATGCCTAGAACCACACGCTGCTGCTTTGGGTTGCGCCTTGTGAGAGTGCCACCAAAGAGCTTCAAGAAATAATCTAAAATGCTTGTTTGTCCAAGGTGGTTCCCTAGTGCGGCGACCATTTTTAAGCTAGCTGAAACTACGATAATGATGTATGTGGTAAATGTTGGCTTAACTATGATGATGATGCAATGAGCTTACACTTAATATAGGATGCATTCCATCAAAGCTTTCTAAGTTAAGCTCAATGTTGGATGCATTCCATCCAAGCTATCTAAACCCCTCTCCATTTCTGCTTTTTTATTTCATCTTTTAAATGTACAAGCATTGTGCAAAGTTCCATCCATACTCTTGCAAATTACATGAATATAGAATTCTTAGCACAGCCCCACCAAGGAGTCAAGAATGCCAGGTTTCCACATCTGTGTTGGTAGTAGAGAGAAAAGATTTCTTTCTTGTTTTGTTTTTGTTTTGTAAAAACATTGACCGAGCCTTTAGAGGACAGAGCAATGAAGCCTTTGACTAAGCCTTTAGAAAACAAGGAGATGAAGATTTGAACTATCTCCCAGCAAGATCACATTGGCTCTCTATACATTGGCATTGACAGTGGTTCCTTATCCTTTCCACTTGCACTAAATTATTGCGAGACCATTGCCTTGGATTTTGCATGCCTCGGATTTCCTCTCCATCCACATGGTCGCATAGATAGCCTCATCATGGACGGGAGCCCTTTATCCTCTTGGGGTCATAAGATTCATGTATGGGTCTTCTACGACATCGACATTCCACCATAGATGTGATTTTTGGCTTTTGTACATAGCCACTTGTATATGTTTTTTCTTTGGGCACAACCACCCACCTTTGATTTCGAGGATAAAATCATGTTAGGAGGGGATGGTTTGTAACAAAGTGTTCTTAGGATGTACATGCACATGGGCTTAGGGTCATTTACATGTGGGATTAGGGCACACGGGCCTTGGGACTATAAGGCATGTGCTCTAAGAGTATTGTTCCTTTTAACCTTTTGCCATATTTCTTGATACTCATTACACTTTACTTTCCATATTCTTTAGTGCTAATCTCTCTAGCTTTCCCTAATTGAGACTAATTAGGATAATCTAGGCTAATCTAGATGCACCTTTCTTTCATAATTCTTCATAATAACCAAGCGACTCCATATTGTGGAAATGTCCACTAAGAATTACAAATAAAGCCTTTTGCATCTGACATCCACGATCAGTCCTGACTAGCGTTGCAAAGTCCATGTTGCACATGCCTCTTCCATTAGTCTTTTGAATGAAACATACATAGTAAGATGTTTCTCTTGCTTTATCTATTGTCTCATCCATCATAAGAGCATGATAAAGACTTTCTAACAGTTGTTGAAGTTGTAAATCTTCCAAATGTTTGGAGATGAAAAACACAAACCCTTTGCGATCATATTGGTGTAAGAAGAATAATCATTTTTGGATTGCTTTGCATCAGCTTCCAATGTATATGCAAAATTGCATAAATTGTATACTTCGTGATTATTAAGTTTTCCTTAGCACAGTGAAGTACATCAACTTCATGAAAAGTTTCCTTAGTAATGAAATACATGGACTTCATGAAAGTTACGACTCTTTTGCTCCCATCCTTCATAACATCAATATATTGAGGCATTTTTGTGTCATCTTTACTACATCATTTCATGTGAACAAATTTGTATTTTTTTAACTGCATATATTTCTAGGTAGCACCAAGCTTAATGGCTGTGCATATGTTTATGATTAGCACCAAGTTGAATGGTTGTACATCCTTTTCCCTTTCCCCAAGGTCCCTTTGTTTTGTATCTCACACTACTGACATTTCATACATTCTTCTTTTCCATACATAATCATTTTTAAGAATATGAATTTTGACTTCCACTCTTTTCTAAGTTTCCATGCATAATCATTTTTAAGAGGGTGAATTTGGACTCCTGTTTTCAAAGACAATTCTTCTCATTTGAAAGTATAAAAGATTCTTACAAGGAGGAGTGGGAGAAGGGTTAGCGCATTGTGTTTTCTTTACCCACATACCTAATGTGTGTGTGTGTGTGTGTGTGTGTGTGTGTGGGGGGGAGAGAGAGAGAGAGAGAGAGAGAGAGAGAGAGAGAGATGTTGCAAAACTCAAATGATACTCTTGCAGTTAAGGGAACCTTCCAAGTACTTGCTTTTATCTTCAGACCTAGACTTTAATAAGGCTGGGTGTTCACAACAAAAACTCTAGAATACCCAATAATTTTGGAGGTAAAAGTACAGTAGAATAGCAAGAAGAAGATCTTTAAAATCATGCCAATAAAAGGTCACAAAGTTGGCAAGAATGTGGGACTTCCATTCCAAAACAGCTAAAACTTGTAGAGTAGTATATCACATCACATAACAAAGATAAGGTATTGAAACTATAACCAAAAATACCAAGCTTTTCATTTCCAACCTCTTTCTCATACTTTATCATACAATTAGAGCAGCACGTGAGGTGCTCTCCACCTTCATCAGGTGAACTTAATTCTATATTTGGAATACGCAATGAAAGTAATGAGAGTGTAAGTGAGGACTCTATGTAGCATTGATGGGACGGCTTCTTGCATCATATAACCAATGCAAATTGAAGCTTTCATAAGGAAAGCTAATAGTATATACAAGCTCCCCACGACACCAATCGGCATTGAGATTGATGCACCCACTAATTATTTGAAGATGTATAAGTCATATCAAGTCCTAACGCACCAATCGACTTGATTAAATCTCCCACAAATTCTCTAAAGATGTATGCATAAAGGACTTGATAGCTAAGGAATGTTTGTTTTTTTAGTTTTGCTATGAGCCAATTACACCCACTCTCTTGATGTTGAGCAAGAAGTTCCCTTATCTCATAAATTGTATGTTGCATACGGTAGAAGCATGCCAATCGAGATGTTGAAGGCTTAGTAAGTTGCAAAGGGTAGAAGCATGCTGATCAAGATGTTAAGGCCCTGAGTTGCAATAGCCACTCCCACTCTCTTGATGTTGAGCAAGAATTCCCTTAGAAGCATGCCAATCGATATGTTGAAGCCCTTAGCTTCAATAGCTAGCATAAAAATTGACACCTCTAATGGGTTGGAGTTCTTGCACATAGTCATTAAACTCCACAAATCTTGTATGCAAGTCCTTATTGGAAGCCCTCATCAAGGTCATGAATGAAATCTTTGCCAGGACATTTTGACACCTTGGATTTGCTCAAGCACATTGATTCTCTCCAGATAACCTCAATGATGATGGAATCTTTGCCAAGATGTTTTGACACCTTGGATATACTCAAGCACATCGACTCTCTCCAAATAACCTCCATGATGATGGAATCCAATATGGTTGTGGAGTTACCCACTAGGACACGATTCCTCTTCATTTTCCTCATAAACCTGATAAAATTTATATAAAAAAATATAGAGTCATGTGATGTGACTTCCTTTGTTCAGTAAAAGGGTAGTGACAACCCCGAGTAACCATTGTTCTCTATAAAAGAAGCACAACAATGAACTCTCAAAGAAGAAATGAATTTTGAAAGTAAAACATCGAAGAAGAGTGTGAGTTTAGAGTTTAATATGCTTTAATATCAAGATAAATGCATAGAAAAAGATCCACTAAAAGCTTAGGAAGAGAAGACCATGATGCTGGTAACCCTTCAAGCCTAAAACAGCCCTATCAACATTTTCTTAGAACTTTTTGTTCAATATATTTTACTAGCATAGAACATCAGCAAGCATATACATTCAAAAAAATCCACTAAAAGCTTAGGAAGAGAAGACCATGATGCCGGTAACCCTTCAAGCCTAAAACAGCCCTATCAACATTTTCTTAGAACTTTTTGTTCAATATATTTAACTAGCATAGAACATCAGCAAGCATATACATTCAAAAAAATCATAGAACATTAGTAACAAGCATATCGATATTACATCTATCAGAGAGGGGCTTGTAAGGTTCCCCCTTCCAAAAATAGGGAAAACACTTAAGATAGTCCACTAAGTCTTATCTTGGAGAAAATTACCTACTCATCGACACCTTGACCATGCAGAGATTCAAGGATATGATTCATAAATAAGACCTAGTTCTATCCCGCAAGGGGAGCATGGTCTTCTAAAAATCAAATCACCCATAGGGTTATTGATCATAATTTGGGCAACTACTAGTCTTGATTCCTAGACACAATGCTTTTTTCCTCATCCATGCAAGGCATAGACGTTGGCCTAGTCTTCTAGAATAGAATTGCCCGAGAACCTATTTATCGAACGTATGGCTTTCACTTAATATGTTAGAAAGCTGCGCGACTAATTGGGTCCACCCGTCCGTAGGATGGTGCCGTCGGGGCATTCCATCCTCCCATTTTCTACCCTACTCACGCATCAATTTGTTTTCTAATTAATCCTACCACACTGTGTGACATAAATAAATGTGTTCCTTAATTTGTCTTATCTCTAAAGGTACATGGATACTCACTGAGCTGCCTCCTGGCCATACTGCCATTAAGTGTAAGTGGGTATATGAAAAGTTTAAAACTGTCAAATACTGATCATAGTGCCACATCTAAAGGCACTCTAGATTAATATATCTGAGATCTTCATTTTTTGAGAATTACACATCTGGTGCCTTGGGATCGACACATCCAAAAGATTCTCAAGATTAACACATGTGAGATGATTAGTTTTCTAAAAATTACACATCTAGTATCTTGGGATTAACACATCTAAGAGCATGATCCTCTGGGAATTACACATCCGACGATGTTAGACCCATGTTTGTCTGAGATGGGTTCAAGATCTTGGATGATCGTCCTAGTGTAAAGCATCCAATGGATAGCATTCACACGTCAACTATTCAAATCTTAATGGAGTTATAATTTTAATAACTTATAATATGCAAGTTAATGAGATATATCTTGGAAATTTCTCCAAACAAGTTTCGGTCTATCCTTCTAGTCATTCAGTCTCTCACTAGTTTCTTAATTTGATCACTCTATCTTTTTCCTCACAAAAGGTTTTCTCCCCAATCTTATTTCTCAAATTTATTGTACAAATATCTTGCGTGTGCACCCCCAAGATATAAGCACAATTTCATAGGATGATTGTCTCAACATGTGAGGATATTCAAATCACTTCTATGGCTAGTAGAGATGATTGATTCGTCCTCATATGATAAACAATCACTTGTTTTAATCCCTTGATAGTTAACCTTTGAAAAACAAATCCTAGGAACTAAGATCGGCTCTGATACCACTTGTAAGGTTCCCCCTTCCAAAAATAGGGGAAACACTTAAGATAGTCCACTAAGTCTTATCTTGGAGAAAATTACCTACTCATCGACACCTTGACCATGCAGAGATTCAAGGATACGATTCATAGATAAGACCTAGTTCTATCCCATAGGGGGAGCGTGGTCTTGTAAAAATCAAATCACCCATAGGGTTATTGATTATAATTTGGGCAACTACTAGTCTTGATTCCTAGAGACAATGCTTTTTTCCTCATCCATGCAAGGCACAGCCGCCGCCCGCTGGCCTAGTCTTCTAGAATAGAATTGCCCGAGAACCTATTTATCTAACGTAGGGCTTTCACTTAATATGTTGGAAAGCTGTCCGACTAATCGGGTCCACCCCCGTCTGTAGGATAGTGCCGTTAGGGCATGCCATCCTCCCACTTTCCGCCCTACTCACGCATCAATTTGTTTTCTAATTAATCCTACCACACTGTTTGACATAAATAAACGTGTTCCTTAATTAAGATCCTTTTCACAAGGTTTGTTAAAACAGCCTTTTTCCATAGTACACTAATGTCAAAGACAAGATTTATAAAAAAGTTTATACATGAATCAATTTCATACAGCCAAACCGGCTCTCTTACTCTTTTCCTTTATACCGCCAATGATCTAGAATTCGGCCTTCCAGCCTCTACATGATGGGCAAAACCCTATGGGACCATACACCTCATCGTTGGCCGCTGTGGTGAGGACTCAAGCCGGCCTGTCACCCTCTCAGGCTCCATCGCTCGATCCTCCCGTCCCTTAGAGAGATGTCTGCGCACTAGGGTGGGCTAATTCACCACACTAGCCTGGGCCCTCAGAACTAGGCAGCATCACAATCACTCGCCTGAATCGGCAAACCTCATTCTCCCACCAATGGTATGAGGGATACCATGGGCCAACTCCAGGCCTTACTAACATCTCCGCCGTCCGGCTATACAAGCACAAGAACGGGACAGCGTCAAGGCAGGGAGAGTTGTACCTGTACCTTAATTTAACCAAGATAACAATCCATTTACTCAACTAAACTATAGGACTAGAATCCATGTTACCTTCTTAAGAAAACAATCCTTTTCACAAAGATTTTTGCATTTCAACTTGAGATTGCGGATAAGACATTCTTTACTTAGGCATATGCTGTTGTTTAAAAGAATACAAACTTTAAATAGTAAATCAATCAAATAGATCACTATTAACAATTTATAGAGAAGCCGGGGCCATACCTCAACCCCTAAGAATGATATATAATTGAAAAACAAAATATGTATATACCTTATAAAAATTTGTCGTTTATCGTTGCCTTTGCTCGTTAACAAGAGCTTTAGAACTTGACATATGAGAATAGAGTCATCTAATACCTTGTCTTTTGATTGAAATCATCCAATAATCTCCAAGCTTTATCTCCTCTTAGCTCATACTGTGACTCCTCTCTTTCTAAGGTCTATGGCAAAATAGCCTTCTTCTCTTACAGGGCTACGGGATACTATTCTTTCTCTAAAAGAGAAGCTATGGAGTTTTGGTCTCTTCCTCCGAAAGACCATAGCAATCTAAGATTCTTTTCTAAGATATTAGATAAGAATGAAGGAATATATACATCTCAAACTCTAGGATTACCTTGAGGCTACTTGCTGCCTTCTCACAGTTTTCTCTGTGTAGAGACCCTGACAGAAACAACAAATTGTTTCGGTCATAACTCTCTGACAAAAACTCAGAATATGGTTGTATAACCAATCAAAAGAACGGGAAGGCATCTGGTCTATAAGCTAGCATGGGCAGAATAGGTAAAAACGTCTTATATAGCCACAAACGCGCTATCATTAGAAACGCGTTGTTTTTTCACATTTTTAGTATGCATGAACTCTAAATGAGTAAAAGTACTCTAAATATGACCTCTTATCACCTAAATTCGAAATTCTATTTTTGGGGATACTTATCTCTTAATAGAACTATTCTTATGTTCTGTTTTCTTTTAGGATTTTTGGAGCTAATATTTTTATTCTGACACTTTCCTAATGTTTCTAGCCTTATTGTCTCACTCTTCTCTAAGTGCACTCTCTTTCCTTCTTGAAATCTATATTAAAAGAGACACATACATACGTGGCTTGGGAGGGACCTTACAATCTCCCCCACTTAAAAGATTCGAGATGTCCTCATCTCGTGAGCTAGGGTAGTATCTAAGTTAATCCTCTCGTCTCTTTCAAAGTGGTGTCCCCACTAGGTAGAAATCTTCTTTTATCTAAACATTGTTCCGAGTCCCTTATTTCATGTGTTTGGCTTGTTTTGTTGTGCCTCCAAAAGGTCTATTATTCTAAAGTTAATTTGCCTTATTATTCTAAGTTCATGCATCCATATACCTCTCAAATGCTATGAACCTTCGAATTTCTTACTTTATACCCCCATGTAATATGGTACTTAACAAATTATCATGGAAAAACGTAAGGGAATCAATCCTTTACGTAATCTAACCTATGATAGCAATTTCATAATCTTAGTATCGTCTTGTAGAATAGCTCTATTCATCATGCACATTACTTCACATGAATCTTGCACCAATCCTCTTCTATTTACTCATAGAAATACTTGTTGAATTTGGTTATCTTTAACTTTGCTATCCCTATTTCTTGACCTAATTTCTACTCTAGCTCATGATTTCTTATAGCCAGGGGTGGGCTTGATGTTCCTCTTGAATTAGGAGACCTCTTCTTGATTAACATGTCCTTCTCGACACTTTCTATATAAAAGAAACTTTATCATAGTCTCTGGCTATAATTATGGCTTGTGAGATAGAGGATGGTTTTGTATTTTTTTCGAGGTTCTTCAATGGTGGATTAATCTTCCCAAATGAATCAATGGAGAAGAGTTACCTCATCCATCTCTAGAGCAAATTGGAGAAGTTTAACAAAACTTTGGTGGTATTCTTTTAGGGTCTTCCTTTCTTGGGTTAGCTCCAAAAAATCATTCATTTTATCCTCTTGAAATCCTAGAGGACAAAACCTTTCACGAAGGTGTACTTTCATGGCATCCCATAACTGATTCTAGTTCCAGTGGTTAGATTGACAATAGTGCTTCCAACTAATTTAGCATTTCTTACAATTTTTAGAGACGAGCAAGGGTGAACTTGCTTCTTTCATTGTACCCATGAAAAGTTTAAATACTGATCATAGTGCCACATCTAAAGGCACTCTGGATTAATATATCTAAGATCTTCATTTTTTGAGAATTACAGATCTGGTGCCTTGGGATTGACACATCCAAAAGATTATAAGGATTAACACATGTGAGATGATTAGTTTTCTGAAAATTACACATCTAGTATCTTGGGATTAACACATCTACGAGCATGATCCTCTGGGAATTACACAGCCGATGTTAGACCCATGTTTGTCTGAGATGGGTTCAAGATCTTGGATGATCGTCCTAGTGTAAAGCATCCAATGGATTGCCTTCACACATCAACTATTCAAATCTTAATGGAGTTATAATCTTAATAACTTATAATATGCAAGTTAATGAGATATATCCTGGAAGTTTCTCTAAACAAGTTTCGGTCTATCCTTCTAGTCATTCAGTCTCTCACTAGTTTCTTAATTTGATCACCCTATGTTTTTCCTCACAAAAGGTTTTCTCCCCAATCTTATTTCTCAAATTTATTGTACAAATATCTTGCGTGTGCACCCCCAAGATATAAGCACAATTTCATAGGATGATTGTCTCAACATGTGAGGATATTCAAATCACTTCTATGGCCAGTAGAGATGATTGATTCATCCTCATATGATAAACAATCACTTGTTTTAACCCTTGATAGTTAACCTTTGAAAAACAAATCTTAGGAACTAAGATCCGCTCTGATACCACTTGTAAGGTTCCCCCTTCCAAAAATAGGGGAAACACTTAAGATAGTCCACTAAGTCTTATCTTGGAGAAAATTACCTACTCATCGACACCTTGACCATGGAGAGATTCAAGGATACGATTCATAGATAAGACCTAGTTCTATCTCGCAGGGGGAGCGTGGTCTTCTAAAAATCAAATCACCCTTAGGGTTATTGATCATAATTTGGGCAACTACTATTTTCCTCATCCATGCAAGGCACAGCCCATTGGCCTAGTCGTCTAGAATAGAATTGCTCGAGAACCTATTTATCTAACATAGGGCTTTCACTTAATATGTTGGACAGCTATCGACTAATCGGGTCCACCCGGCCGTCCGTAGGATGGTGCCATCAGGGCATTCCATCCTCCCACTTTCCGCCCTACTCACGCATCAATTTGTTTTCTAATAAATCCTACCACACTGTTTGACATAAATAAACGTGTTCCTTAATTAAGATCCTTTTCACAAGGTTTGTTAAAACAGCCTTTTTCCACAGTACACAAATATCAAAGACAAGATTTATAAAAAAGTTTATACATGAATCAATTTCATATAGCCAAACCGGCTCTCTTATACTTTTCCTTTATACCACCGATGATCTAGAATTCGGCCTTCTAGCCTCTACATGTTGGGCAAAACCCTACGAGACCATACACCTCATCGTCGGCCACTGTGGCGAGGACTCAAGCCGGCCTGTCGCCCTCTCAGGCTCCATCGCTCGATCCTCTTGCCCCTCAGAGGGATGTCTGCGCACTAGGGTAGGCTAATTCATCGCAGTAGCCTGGGCCCTCAAAACTAGGCAGCATCACAATCACTCGCCTCAATCGGCAAACCTCATTCTCCCAATGGTATGAGGGATACCATGGGCCAACTCCAGGCCTTACTAACATCTCCGTCGTCCGGCTATACAAGCACAAGAACGGGGTAGCGTCAAGGCAGGGAGAGTTGTACCTGTATCTTAATTTAACCAAGATAACAATCCATTTACTCAACTAAACTATAGGACTAGAATCCATGTTACCTTCTTAAGAAAACAATCCTTTTCACAAAGATTTTTGCATTTCAACTTGAGATTGCGGATAAGACATTCTTTATTTAGGCATATGCTATTGTTTAAAAGAATACAAACTGTAAATAGTAAATCAATCAAATAGATCACTATTAACAATTTATAGAGAAGTCGGGGCCATACCTCAACCCCTAAGAATGATATATAATCAAAAAATAAAATATGTATATACCTTATAGAAATTTATCGTTTATTGTTGCCTTTGCTCATTAACAAGAGCTTAAGAGCTTGACATATGAGAATAGAGTCTTCTAATACCTTGTCTTTTGATTGAAATCATCCAATAATCTCCATGCTTTATCTCCTCTTACTCATATACTGTGACTCTTCTCTCTTTCTAAGGTCTATGGCAAAATAGCCTTCTTCTCTTACAGGGCTACGGGATACTATTCTTTCTCTAAAAGAAAAGCTATGGAGTTTTGGTCTCTTCCTCCGAAAGACCATAGCAATCTAAGCTTCTTTTCTATAATATTAGATAAGAATGAAGGAATATATACATCTCAAACTCTAGGATTACCTTGAGGCTACTTGCTGCCTTCTCACAGTTTTCTCTGTGTAGAGAGCCTGACAGAAATAGCAAATTGTTTCGGTCATAACTCTCTGACAAAAACTCAAAATATGGTTGTATAACCAGTCAAAAGAACGGGAAGGCATCTGGTCTATAAGCTAGCGCGGGAGAATAGGTAAAAACGTCTTATATAGCCACAAACGCGCCATCTTTAGAAACGCGTTGTTTTTTCACATTTTTAGTATGCATGAACTCTAAATGAGTAAAAGTACTCTAAATATGACCTCTTATGACCTAAATTCGAAATTCTATTTTTGGGGATACTTATCTCTTAATAGAACTATTCTTATGTTCTGTTTTCTTTTAGGATTTTTGGAGCTCATATTTTTATTCTAACACTTTCCTAATGTTTCTAGCCTTATTGTCTCACTCTTCTCTAAGTGCACTCTCTTTCCTTCTTGAAATCTATATTAAAAAGAGACACATACATACGTGGCTTGGGAGGGACCTTACAATCTCCCCCACTTAAAAGATTTGAGATGTCCTCATCTCGCGAGCTAGGGTAGTATCTTAGTAAATCCTCCTGTCTAACACTTTCCTAATGTTTCTAGCCTTATTGTCTCACTCTTCTCTAAGTGCACTCTCTTTCCTTCTTGAAATCTATATTAAAAGAGACACATACATACGTGGCTTGGGAGGGACCTTACAATCTCTCCCACTTAAAAGATTCGAGATGTCCTCATCTCGCGAGCTAGGGTAGTATCTAAGTAAATCCTCCTGTCTCTTTCAAAGTGGTGTCCCCACTAGGTAGAAATCTTCTTTTATCTAAACATTGTTCCGATTCCCTTATTTCATGTGTTTGGCTTGTTTTGTTGTGCCTCCAAAAGGTCTATTATTCTAAAGTTATAATTGAAAAAAAATATATATATATACCTTATAGAAATTTGTCGTTTATCGTTGCCTTTGCTCGTTAACAAGAGCTTTAGAACTTGACATATGTGAGAATAGAGTCTTCTAATACCTTGTCTTTTGATTGAAATCATCCAATAATCTCCAAGCTATATCTCCTCTTAACTCATACTGTGACTCATCTCTCTTTCTAAGGTCTATGGCAAAATAGCCTTCTTCTCTTACAGGGCTACGAGATACTATTCTTTCTCTAAAAGAAAAGCTATGGAGTTTTGGTCTCTTCCTCCGAAAGACCATAGCAATCTAAGCTTCTTTTCTAAGATATTAGATAAGAATGAAGGAATATATACATCTCAAACTCTAGGATTACCTTGAGGCTACTTGCTGCCTTCTCACAGTTTTCTCTGTGTAGAGACCCTGACAGAAACAGCAAATTGTTTCGGTCATAACTCTCTGACAAAAACTCAGAATATGGTTATAACCAGTCAAAAGAATGGGAAGGCATCTGGTCTATAAGCTAGCATGGGCGGAATAGGTAAAAATGTCTTATATAGCCACAAACGCGCTATCTTTAGAAACGCGTTGTTTTTTCACATTTCTAGTATGCATGAACTCTAAATGAGTAAAAGTACTCTAAATATGACCTCTTATGACCTAAATTTGAAATTCTATTTTTGGGGATACTTATCTCTTAATAGAACTATTCTTATGTTCTGTTTTCTTTTAGGATTTTTGGAGCTAGTATTTTTATTTTTACACTTTCCTAATGTTTCTAGCCTTATTGTCTCACTCTTCTCTAAGTGCACTCTCTTTCCTTCTTGAAATCTATATTAAAAGAGACACATACATACGTGGCTTGGGAGGGACCTTACAATCTCCCCCACTTAAAAGATTCGAGATGTCCTCATCTCGCGAGCTAGGGTAGTATCTAAGTAAATCCTCCTGTCTCTTTCAAAGTGGTGTCCCCACTAGGTAGAAATCTTCTTTTATCTAAACATTGTTCCGAGTCCCTTATTTCATGTGTTTGGCTTGTTTTGTTGTGCCTCCAAAAGGTCTATTATTCTAAAGTTAATTTGCCTTATTATCCTAAGTTCATGCATCCATATACCTCTCAAATGCTATGAACCTTCGAATTTCTTATTTTATACCCCCATGTAATATGGTACTTAACAAATTATCATGGAAAAACGTAAGGGAATCAATCCTTTACGTAATCTAGCCTATGATAGCAATTTCATAATCTTAGTATCGTCTTGTAGAATAGCTCTATTCATCATGCACATTACTTCACATGAATCTTGCACCATTCTTCTTCTATTTACTCATAGAAATACTTGTTGAATTCGGTTATCTTTAACTCTGCTATCCCTATTTCTTGACCTAATTTTTACTCTAGCTCATGATTTCTTATAGCCAGGGGTGGGCTTGACGTTCCTCTTGAATTAGAAGACCTCTTCTTGATTAACATGAAAGGACTCATGTCCTTCTCGACACTTTCTATATAAAATAAACTTTATCATAGTCTCTGGCTATAATTATGGCTTATAAAATAGAGGATGGTTTTGTATTTTTTCGAGGTTCTTCAATGGTGGATTAACCTTCCCAAATGAATCAATGGAGAAGAGTTACCTCATCCATCTCTAGAGCAAATTGGAGAAGTTTAACAAAACTTTGGTGGTATTCTTTTAGGGTCTTCCTTTCTTGGGTTAGCTCCAAAAAATCATTCATTTTATCCTCTTGAAATCCTAGAGGATAAAACCTTTCACGAAGGTGTACTTTCATGGCATCCCATAACTGATTCTAGTTCCAGTGGTTAGATTGACAATAGTGCTTCCAACTAATTCAGCATTTCTTACAATTTTTAGAGACGAGCAAGGGTGAACTTGCTTCTTTCATTGTATCCATGAAAAGTTTAAATACTGATCATAGTGCCATATCTAAAGACACTCTGGATTAATATATCTGAGATCTTCATTTTTTGAGAATTACACATCTGGTGCCTTGGGATTGACACATCCAAAAGATTATCAGGATTAACACATGTGAGATTATTAGTTTTCTGAAAATTACACATCTAGTATCTTGGGATTAACACATCTAAGAGCATGATCCTCTGGGAATTACACAGCCGATGTTAGACCCCTGTTTGTCTGAGATGGGTTCAAGATCTTGGATGATCGTCCTAGTGTAAAGCATCCAATGGATGGCATTCACACGTCAACTATTCAGATCTTAATGGAGTTATAATCTTAATAATCTTAATATGCAAGTTAATGAGATATATCCTGGAAATTTCTCTAAACAAGTTTCGGTTTATCCTTCTAGTCATTCAGTCTCTCACTAGTGTCTTAATTTGATCACCCTATGTTTTTCCTCACAAAAGGTTTTCTCCCCAATCTTATTTCTCAAATTTATTGTATAAATATCTTGCGTGTGCACCCCCAAGATATAAGCACAATTTCATAGGATGATTATCTCAACATGTGAGGATATTCAAATCACTTCTATGGCCAGTAGAGATGATTGATTCGTCCTCATATGATAAACAATCACTTGTTTTAATCCCTTGATAGTTAACCTTTGAAAAACAAATCTTAGGAACTAAGATTGGCTCTGATACCACTTGTAAGGTTTCCCCTTCCAAAAATAGGGGAAACACTTAAGATAGTCCACTAAGTCTTATCTTGGAGAAAATTACCTACTCATCGACACCTTGACCATGGAGAGATTCAAGGATATGATTCATAGATAAGATCTAGTTCTATCCCGCAAGGGGAGCGTGGTCTTCTAAAAATAAAATCACCCATAGGGTTATTGATTATAATTTGGGCAACTACTAGTCTTGATTCCTAGAGACAATGCTTTTTTCCTCATCCATGCAAGGCATAGACGCTGGCCTAGTCTTCTAGAATAGAATTGCCCGAGAACCTATTTATCTAACATAGGGCTTTTACTTAATATGTTAGAAAGCTGTGCGACTAATTGGGTCCTTCCGTCCGTAGGATGGTGCCGTCGGGGCATTCCATCCTCCCACTTTCTACCCTACTCACGCATCAATTTGTTTTCTAATTAATCCTACCACACTGTGTGACATAAATAAATGTGTTCCTTAATTAAGGTCCTTTTCATAAGGTTTGTTAAAACAATCTTTTTCCATAGTACACTAATGCCAAAGACAAGATTTATAAAAAAGTTTATACAAAACCCTATGGGACCATACACATCATCATCGGCCGCTGGTGAGGACTCAAGCCGGCCTGTTGCCCTCTCATGCTCCATCGCTCGATCCTCCCGCCCCTCAGAGGGATGTTTGCGTACTAGGGTGGGCTAATTCACCGCACTAGCCTGGGCCCTCAGAACTAGGCAGCATCATAATCACTCGCCTCAATCGGCAAACCTCATTCTCCCAATGGTATGAGGGATACCATGGGCCAACTCCATGCCTTACTAATGTCTCCGCCGTCCGGCTATACAAGCATAAGAACGGGGCAGTGTCAAGGCAGGGAGAGTTGTACCTATACCTTAATTTAACCAAGATAACAATCCATTTACTCAACTAAACTATAGGACTAGAATCCATGTTACCTTCTTAAGAAAATAATCCTTTTCACAAAGATTTTTGTATTTCAACTTGAGATTGCGGATAAGACATTCTTTATTTAGGCATATACTGTTGTTTAAAAGAATACAAACTTTAAATAGTAAATCAATCAAATAGATCACTATTAACAATTTATAGAGAAGCCAGGGCCATACCTCAATCCCTAAGAATGATATATAATTGAAAAACAAAATATGTATATACCTTATAGAAATTTGTCGTTTATCATTGCCTTTGCTCGTTAACAAGAGCTTTAGAACTTGACATATGAGCATAGAGTCTTCTAATACCTTGTCTTTTGATTGAAATCATCCAATAATCTCCAAGCTTTATCTCCTCTTACGCATACTGTGACTCTTCTCTCTTTCTAAGGTCTATGGTGGGCAGAATAGCCTTCTTCTCTTACAGGGCTACGGGATACTATTTTTTCTCTAAAAGAAAAGCTATGGAGTTTTGGTCTCTTCCTCCGAAAGACAATAGAAATCTAAGTTTCTTTTCTAAGATATTAGATAAGAATGAAGGGATATATACATCTCAAACTCTAGTCTGAGTTGGGTTCAAGATCTTGGATGATCGTCCTAGTGTAAAGCATCCAATGGATGGCATTCACACGTCAACTATTCAAATCTTAATGGAGTTATAATCTTAATAACTTATAATATGCAAGTTAATGAGGTATATCCTGGAAATTGCTCTAAACAAGTTTCGGTCTATCCTTCTAGTCATTCAGTCTCTCACTAGTTTCTTAATTTGATCACCCTATGTTTTTCCTCACAAAAGGTTTTCTCCCCAATCTTATTTCTCAAATTTATTGTACAAATATCTTGCGTGTGCACCCCCAAGATATAAGCACAATTTCATAGGATGATTATCTCAACATGTGAGGATATTCAAATCACTTCTATGGCCAGTAGAGATGATTGATTCGTCCTCATATGATAAACAATCACTTGTTTTAATCCCTTGATAGTTAACCTTTGAAAAACAAATCTTAGGAACTAAGATCGGCTCTGATACCACTTGTAAGGTTTCCCCTTCCAAAAATAGGGGAAACACTTAAGATAGTCCACTAAGTCTTATCTTGGAGAAAATTACCTACTCATCGACACCTTGACCATGGAGAGATTCAAGGATACGATTCATAGATAAGACCTAGTTCTATCCCGCAAGGGGAGCGTGGTCTTCTAAAAGTCAAATCACCCATAGGGTTATTGATCATAGTCTTGATTCCTAGAGACAATGCTTTTTTCCTCATCCATGCAAGGCATAGACGCTGGCCTAGTCTTCTAGAATAGAATTGCCCGAGAACCTATTTATCTAACATAGGGCTTTCACTTAATATGTTAGAAAGCTGCGTGACTAATTGGGTCCTCCCGTCCGTAGGATGGTGCCGTCGGGGCATTCCATCCTCCCACTTTCTACCCTACTCACGCATCAATTTGTTTTCTAATTAATCCTACCACACTGTGTGACATAAACAAATGTGTTCCTTAATTAAGGTCCTTTTCATAAGGTTTGTTAAAACAATCTTTTTCCATAGTACACTAATGCCAAAGACAAGATTTATAAAAAAGTTTATACAAAACCCTATGGGACCATACACATCATCATCGGCCGCTAGCGAGGACTCAAGCTGGCCTGTTGCCCTCTCAGGCTCGATTGCTCGATCCTCCCGCCCCTCAGAGGGATGTCTGCATACTAGGGTGGGCTAATTCACCGCACTAGCCTGGGCCCTCAGAACTAGGCAGCATCATAATCACTCGCCTCAATCGGCAAACCTCATTCTCCCAATGGTATGAGGGATACCATGGGCCAACTCCATGCCTTACTAATGTCTCCGCCGTCCGGCTATACAAGCATAAGAACGGGGCAGTGTCAAAGCAGGGAGAGTTGTACCTATACCTTAATTTAACCAAGATAACAATCCATTTACTCAACTAAACTATAGGACTAGAATCCATGTTACCTTCTTAAGAAAATAATCCTTTTCACAAAGATTTTTGTATTTCAACTTGAGATTGCGGATAAGACATTCTTTATTTAGGCATATACTGTTGTTTAAAAGAATATAAATTTTAAATAGTAAATCAATCAAATAGATCACTATTAACAATTTATAGAGAAGCCAGGGCCATACCTCAATCCCTAAGAATGATATATAATTGAAAAACAAAATATGTATATACCTTATAGAAATTTGTCGTTTATCATTGCCTTTGCTCGTTAACAAGAGCTTTAGAACTTGACATATAAGCATAGAGTCTTCTAATACCTTGTCTTTTGATTGAAATCATCCAATAATCTCCAAGCTTTATCTCCTCTTACACATACTGTGACTCTTCTCTCTTTCTAAGGTCTATGGGGCAGGCAGAATAGCCTTCTTCTCTTACAGGGCTACGGGATACTATTTTTTCTCTAAAAGAAAAGCTATGGAGTTTTGGTCTCTTCCTCCGAAAGACCATAGAAGTCTAAGCTTCTTTTCTAAGATATTAGATAAGAATGAAGGGATATATACATCTCAAACTCTAGGATTACCTTGAGGCTACTTGCTGCCTTCTCACAGTTTTCTCTGTGTGTGTAGAGACCCTGACAGAAACAGCAACTTGTTTCGGCCCTAACACTCTGACAAAAACTCAGAACATGGTCATATAGCCAGTCAAAAGAACGGGAAGATATCTAGTCTATAAGATATCGCGGACAGAATAGGTAAAAACGTCTTATATAGCCACAAACGCGCCATCTTTAGAAATGCGTTGTTTTTTCACATTTTTAGTATGCATGAACTCTAAATGAGTAAAAGTACTCTAAATATGACCTCTTATCACCTAAATTTGAAATTCTATTTTTGGGGATACTTATCTCTTAATAGAACTATTCTTATGTTCTGTTTTCTTTTAGGATTTTTGGAGCTCATATTTTTATTCTAACACTTTCCTAATGTTTCTAGCCTTATTGTCTCACTCTTCTCTAAGTGCACTCTCTTTCCTTCTTGAAATCTATAATAAAAGAGACACATACATACGTGGCTTGGGAGGGACCTTACAATCTCCCCCACTTAAAAGATTCGAGATGTCCTCATCTCACGAGCTAGGGTAGTATCAAAGTAAATCCTCTTGTCTCTTTCAAAGTGGTGTCCCCAGTAGGTAGAAATCTTCTTTTATCTAAACATTATTCCGAGTCCCTTATTTCATGTGTTTGGCTTGTTTTGTTGTGCCTCCAAAAGGTCTATTATTCTAAAGTTAATTTGCCTTTTTATCCTGAGTTCATGCATCCATATACCTCTCAAATGCTATGAACCTTCTAATTTCTTATTTTATACCCCCATGTAATATGGTACTTAACAAATTATCATGGAAAAACGTAAGGGAATCAATCCTTTACGTAATCTAGCCTATGATAGCAATTTCATAATCTTAGTATCGTCTTGTAGAACAGCTCTAATCATCATGCACATTACTTCACCTGAATCTTGCACCAATCTTCTTCTATTTACTCATAGAAATACTTGTTGAATTCGGTTATCTTTAACTCTGCTATCCCTACTTCTTGACCTAATTTTTACTCTAGCTCATGATTTCTTATAGCCAGGGGTGGGCTTGACGTTCCTCTTGAATTAGGAGACCTCTTCTTGATTAACATGAAAGGACTCATGTCCTTCTCGACACTTTCTATATAAAATAAACTTTATCGTAGTCTCTGGCTATAATTATGGCTTCTGAAATAGAGGATGGTTTTGTATTTTTTTCAAGGTTATTCAATGGTGGATTAACCTTCCCAAATGAATCAATGGAGAAGAGTTACCTCATCCATCTCTAGAGCAAATTGGAGAAGTTTAACAAAACTTTGGTGGTATTCTTTTAGGGTCTTCCTTTCTTGGGTTAGCTCCAAAAAATCATTCATTTTATCCTCTTGAAATCCTAGAGGACAAAACCTTTCACGAAGGTGTACTTTCATGGCATCCCATAACTGATTCTAGTTCCAGTGGTTAGATTGACAATAGTGCTTCTTCCAACTAATTCAGCATTTCTTACAATTTTTAGAGACGAGCAAGGGTGAACTTGCTTCTTTCATTGTATCCATGAAAAGTTTAAATACTGATCATAGTGCCACATCTAAAGGCACTCTGGATTAATATATCTGAGATCTTCATTTTTTGAGAATTACACATCTGGTGCCTTGGGATTGACACATCCAAAAGATTATCAGGATTAACACATGTGAGATGATTAGTTTTCTGAAAATTACACATCTAGTATCTTGGGATTAACACATCTAAGAGCATGATCCTCTGGGAATTACACAGCCGATGTTAGACCCATGTTTGTCTGAGATGGGTTCAAGATCTTGGATGATCGTCCTAGTGTAAAGCATCCAATGGATGGCATTCACACGTCAACTATTCAAATCTTAATGGAGTTATAATCTTAATAACTTATAATATGCAAGTTAATGAGATATATCCTGGAAATTTCTCTAAACAAGCTTCGGTCTATCCTTCTAGTCATTCAGTCTCTCACTAGTTTCTTAATTTGATCACCCTATGTTTTTCCTCACAAAAGGTTTTCTCCCCAATCTTATTTCTCAAATTTATTGTACAAATATCTTGCGTGTGCACCCCCAAGATATAAGCACAATTTCATAGGATGATTATCTCAACATGTGAGGATATTCAAATCACTTCTATGGCCAGTAGAGATGATTGATTCGTCCTCATATGATAAACAATCACTTGTTTTAATCCCTTGATAGTTAACCTTTGAAAAACAAATCTTAGGAACTAAGATCGGCTCTGATACCACTTGTAAGGTTTCCCCTTCCAAAAATAGGGGAAACACTTAAGATAGTCCACTAAGTCTTATCTTGGAGAAAATTACCTACTCATCGACACCTTGACCATGGAGAGATTCAAGGATACGATTCATAGATAAGATCTAGTTCTATCCCGCAAGGGGAGCGTGGTCTTCTAAAAGTCAAATCACCCATAGGGTTATTGATCATAGTCTTGATTCCTAGAGACAATGCTTTTTTCCTCATCCATGCAAGGCATAGACGCTGGCCTAGTCTTCTAGAATAGAATTGCCCGAGAACCTATTTATCTAACATAGGGCTTTCACTTAATATGTTAGAAAGCTGCGCGACTAATTGGGTCCTCCCGTCCGTAGGATGGTGCCGTCGGGGCATTCCATCCTCCCACTTTCTACCCTACTCACGCATCAATTTGTTTTCTAATTAATCCTACCACACTGTGTGACATAAATAAATGTGTTCCTTAATTAAGGTCCTTTTCATAAGGTTTGTTAAAACAGTCTTTTTCTATAGTACACTAATGCCAAAGACAAGATTTATAAAAAAGTTTATACAAAACCCTATGGGACCATACACATCATCATCGGCCGCTAGCGAGGACTCAAGCCGGCCTGTTGCCCTCTCAGGCTCCATCGCTCGATCCTCCCGCCCCTCAGAGGGATGTCTGCATACTAGGGTGGGCTAATTCACCGCACTAGCCTGGGCCCTTAGAACTAGGCAGCATCATAATCACTCGCCTCAGTCGGCAAACCTCATTCTCCCAATGGTATGAGGGATACCATGGGCCAACTCCATGCCTTACTAATGTCTCCGCCGTCCGGCTATACAAGCATAAGAACGGGGCAGTGTCAAGGCAGGGAGAGTTGTACCTATACCTTAATTTAACCAAGATAACAATCCATTTACTCAACTAAACTATAGGACTATAATCCATGTTACCTTCTTAAGAAAATAATCCTTTTCACAAAGATTTTTGTATTTCAACTTGAGATTGCGGATAAGACATTCTTTATTTAGGCATATACTGTTGTTTAAAAGAATACAAACTTTAAATAGTAAATCAATCAAATAGATCACTATTAACAATTTATAGAGAAGCCAGGGCCATACCTCAATCCCTAAGAATGATATATAATTGAAAAACAAAATATGTATATACCTTATAGAAATTTGTCGTTTATCATTGCCTTTGCTCGTTAACAAGAGCTTTAGAACTTGACATATGAGCATAGAGTCTTCTAATACCTTGTCTTTTGATTGAAATCATCCAATAATCTCCAAGCTTTATCTCCTCTTACGCATACTGTGACTCTTCTCTCTTTCTAAGGTCTATGGCAGGCAGAATAGCCTTCTTCTCTTACAGGGCTACGGGATACTATTTTTTCTCTAAAAGAAAAGCTATGGAGTTTTGGTCTCTTCCTCCGAAAGACCATAGAAGTCTAAGCTTCTTTTCTAAGATATTAGATAAGAATGAAGGGATATATACATCTCAAACTCTAGGATTACCTTGAGGCTACTTGCTGCCTTCTCACAGTTTTCTCTGTGTGTGTAGAGACCCTGACAGAAACAACAAATTGTTTCGGCCCTAACACTCTGACAAAAACTCAGAACATGGTCATATAGCCAGTCAAAAGAATGGGAAGGTATCTAGTCTATAAGATATCGTGGGCAGAATAGGTAAAAACGTCTTATATAGCCACAAACGCGCCATCTTTAGAAATGCGTTGTTTTTTCACATTTTTAGTATGCATGAACTCTAAATGAGTAAAAGTACTCTAAATATGACCTCTTATCACCTAAATTTGAAATTCTATTTTTGGGGATACTTATCTCTTAATAGAACTATTCTTATGTTCTGTTTTCTTTTAGGATTTTTGGAGCTCATATTTTTATTCTAACACTTTCCTAATGTTTCTAGCCTTATTGTCTCACTCTTCTCTAAGTGCACTCTCTTTCCTTCTTGAAATCTATATTAAAAGAGACACATACATACGTGGCTTGGGAGGGACCTTACAATCTCCCCCACTTAAAAGATTCGAGATGTCCTCATCTCACGAGCTAGGGTAGTATCAAAGTAAATCCTCCTGTCTCTTTCAAAGTGGTGTCCCCACTAGGTAGAAATCTTCTTTTATCTAAACATTGTTCCGAGTCCCTTATTTCATGTGTTTGGCTTGTTTTGTTGTGCCTCCAAAAGGTCTATTATTCTAAAGTTAATTTGCCTTTTTATCCTGAGTTCATGCATCCATATACCTCTCAAATGCTATGAACCTTCTAATTTCCTATTTTATACCCCCATGTAATATGGTACTTAACAAATTATCATGGAAAAACGTAAGGGAATCAATCCTTTATGTAATCTAGCCTATGATAGCAATTTCATAATCTTAGTATCGTCTTGTAGAATAGCTCTAATCATCATGCACATTACTTCACCTGAATCTTGCACCAATCTTCTTCTATTTACTCATAGAAATACTTGTTGAATTCGGTTATCTTTAACTCTGCTATCCCTATTTCTTGACCTAATTTTTACTCTAGCTCATGATTTCTTATAGCCAGGGGTGGGCTTGACGTTCCTCTTGAATTAGGAGACCTCTTCTTGATTAACATGAAAGGACTCATGTCCTTCTCGACACTTTCTATTTAAAAGAAACTTTATCATAGTCTCTGGCTATAATTATGGCTTCTGAAATAGAGGATGGTTTTGTATTTTTTTCGAGGTTATTCAATGGTGGATTAACCTTCCCAAATGAATCAATGGAGAAGAGTTACCTCATCCATCTCTAGAGCAAATTGGAGAAGTTTAACAAAACTTTGGTGGTATTCTTTTAGGGTCTTCCTTTCTTGGGTTAGCTCCAAAAAATCATTCATTTTATCCTCTTGAAATCCTAGAGGACAAAACCTTTCACGAAGGTGTACTTTCATGGCATCCCATAACTGATTCTAGTTCCAGTGGTTAGATTGACAATAGTGCTTCTTCCAACTAATTCAGCATTTCTTACAATTTTTAGAGACGAGCAAGGGTGAACTTGCTTCTTTCATTGTATCATTGAAAAGTTTAAATACTGATCATAGTGCCACATCTAAAGGCACTCTGGATTAATATATCTGAGATCTTCATTTTTTGAGAATTACACATCTGGTGCCTTGGGATTGACACATCCAAAAGATTATCAAGATTAACACATGTGAGATGATTAGTTTTCTGAAAATTACACATCTAGTATCTTGGGATTAACACATCTAAGAGCATGATCCTCTGGGAATTACACAGCCGATGTTAGACCCATGTTTGTCTGAGATGGGTTCAAGATCTTGGATGATCGTCCTAGTGTAAAGCATCCAATGGATGGCATTCACACGTCAACTATTCAAATCTTAATGGAGTTATAATCTTAATAACTTATAATATGCAAGTTAATGAGATATATCCTGGAAATTTCTCTAAACAAGCTTCGGTCTATCCTTCTAGTCATTCAGTCTCTCACTAGTTTCTTAATTTGATCACCCTATGTTTTTCCTCACAAAAGGTTTTCTCCCCAATCTTATTTCTCAAATTTATTGTACAAATATCTTGCGTGTGCACCCCCAAGATATAAGCACAATTTCATAGGATGATTATCTCAACATGTGAGGATATTCAAATCACTTCTATGGCCAGTAGAGATGATTGATTCGTCCTCATATGATAAACAATCACTTGTTTTAATCCCTTGATAGTTAACCTTTGAAAAACAAATCTTAGGAACTAAGATCGGCTCTGATACCACTTGTAAGGTTTCCCCTTCCAAAAATAGGGGAAACACTTAAGATAGTCCACTAAGTCTTATCTTGGAGAAAATTACCTACTCATCGACACCTTGACCATGGAGAGATTCAAGGATACGATTCATAGATAAGACCTAGTTCTATCCCGCAAGGGGAGCGTGGTCTTCTAAAAGTCAAATCACCCATAGGGTTATTGATCATAGTCTTGATTCCTAAAGACAATGCTTTTTTCCTCATCCATGCAAGGCATAGACGCTGGCCTAGTCTTCTAGAATAGAATTGCCCGAGAACCTATTTATCTAACATAGGGCTTTCACTTAATATGTTAGAAAGCTGCGCGACTAATTGGGTCCTCCCGTCCGTAGGATGGTGCCGTCGGGGCATTCCATCCTCCCACTTTCTACCCTACTCACGCATCAATTTGTTTTCTAATTAATCCTACCACACTGTGTGACATAAATAAATGTGTTCCTTAATTAAGGTCCTTTTCATAAGGTTTGTTAAAACAGTCTTTTTCTATAGTACACTAATGCCAAAGACAAGATTTATAAAAAAGTTTATACAAAACCCTATGGGACCATACACATCATCATCGGCCGCTAGCGAGGACTCAAGCCGGCCTGTTGCCCTCTCAGGCTCCATCGCTCGATCCTCCCGCCCCTCAGAGGGATGTCTGCATACTAGGGTGGGCTAATTCACCGCACTAGCCTGGGCCCTTAGAACTAGGCAGCATCATAATCACTCGCCTCAGTCGGCAAACCTCATTCTCCCAATGGTATGAGGGATACCATGGGCCAACTCCATGCCTTACTAATGTCTCCGCCGTCCGGCTATACAAGCATAAGAACGGGGCAGTGTTAAGGCAGGGAGAGTTGTACCTATACCTTAATTTAACCAAGATAACAATCCATTTACTCAACTAAACTATAGGACTAGAATCCATGTTACCTTCTTAAGAAAATAATCCTTTTCACAAAGATTTTTGTATTTCAACTTGAGATTGCGGATAAGACATTCTTTATTTAGGCATATACTGTTGTTTAAAAGAATACAAACTTTAAATAGTAAATCAATCAAATAGATCACTATTAACAATTTATAGAGAAGCCAGGGCCATACCTCAATCCCTAAGAATGATATATAATTGAAAAACAAAATATGTATATACCTTATAGAAATTTGTCGTTTATCATTGCCTTTGCTCGTTAACAAGAGCTTTAGAACTTGACATATGAGCATAGAGTCTTCTAATACCTTGTCTTTTGATTGAAATCATCCAATAATCTCCAAGCTTTATCTCCTCTTACGCATACTGTGACTCTTCTCTCTTTCTAAGGTCTATGGCAGGCAGAATAGCCTTCTTCTCTTACAGGGCTACGGGATACTATTTTTTCTCTAAAAGAAAAGCTATGGAGTTTTGGTCTCTTCCTCCGAAAGACCATAGAAATCTAAGCTTCTTTTCTAAGATATTAGATAAGAATGAAGGGATATATACATCTCAAACTCTAGGATTACCTTGAGGCTACTTGCTGCCTTCTCACAGTTTTCTCTGTGTGTGTAGAGACCCTGACAGAAACAGCAAATTGTTTCGGCCCTAACACTCTGACAAAAACTCAGAACATGGTCATCAATAGTGCTTCTTCCAACTAATTCAGCATTTCTTACAATTTTTAGAGACGAGCAAGGGTGAACTTGCTTCTTTCATTGTATCCATGAAAAGTTTAAATACTGATCATAGTGCCACATCTAAAGGCACTCTGGATTAATATATCTGAGATCTTCATTTTTTGAGAATTACACATCTGGTGCCTTGGGATTGACACATCCAAAAGATTATCAGGATTAACACATGTGAGATGATTAGTTTTCTGAAAATTACACATCTAGTATCTTGGGATTAACACATCTAAGAGCATGATCCTCTGGGAATTACACAGCCGATGTTAGACCCATGTTTGTCTGAGATGGGTTCAAGATCTTGGATGATCGTCCTAGTGTAAAGCATCCAATGGATGGCATTCACACGTCAACTATTCAAATCTTAATGGAGTTATAATCTTAATAACTTATAATATGCAAGTTAATGAGATATATCCTGGAAATTTCTCTAAACAAGTTTCGGTCTATCCTTCTAGTCATTCAGTCTCTCACTAGTTTCTTAATTTGATCACCCTATGTTTTTCCTCACAAAAGGTTTTCTCCCCAATCTTATTTCTCAAATTTATTGTACAAATATCTTGCGTGTGCACCCCCAAGATATAAGCACAATTTCATAGGATGATTATCTCAACATGTGAGGATATTCAAATCACTTCTATGGCCAGTAGAGATGATTGATTCGTCCTCATATGATAAACAATCACTTGTTTTAATCCCTTGATAGTTAACCTTTGAAAAACAAATCTTAGGAACTAAGATCGGCTCTGATACCACTTGTAAGGTTTCCCCTTCCAAAAATAGGGGAAACACTTAAGATAGTCCACTAAGTCTTATCTTGGAGAAAATTACCTACTCATCGACACCTTGACCATGGAGAGATTCAAGGATACGATTCATAGATAAGACCTAGTTCTATCCCGCAAGGGGAGCGTGGTCTTCTAAAAGTCAAATCACCCATAGGGTTATTGATCATAGTCTTGATTCCTAGAGACAATGCTTTTTTCCTCATCCATGCAAGGCATAGACGCTGGCCTAGTCTTCTAGAATAGAATTTCCCGAGAACCTATTTATCTAACATAGGGCTTTCACTTAATATGTTAGAAAGTTGCGCGACTAATTGGGTCCTCCCGTCCGTAGGATGGTGCCGTCGGGGCATTCCATCCTCCCACTTTCTACCCTACTCACGCATCAATTTGTTTTCTAATTAATCCTACCACACTGTGTGACATAAATAAATGTGTTCCTTAATTAAGGTCCTTTTCATAAGGTTTGTTAAAACAGTCTTTTTCCATAGTACACTAATGCCAAAGACAAGATTTATAAAAAAGTTTATACAAAACCCTATGGGACCATACACATCATCATCGGCCGCTGGTGGCGAGGACTCAAGCCGCGGCATGTTGCCCTCTCAGGCTCCATCGCTCGATCCTCCCGCCCCTCAGAGGGATGTCTGCATACTAGGGTGGGCTAATTCACCGCACTAGCCTGGGCCCTCAGAACTAGGCAGCATCATAATCACTCGCCTCAATCGGCAAACCTCATTCTCCCAATGGTATGAGGGATACCATGGGCCAACTCCATGCCTTACTAATGTCTCCGTCGTCCGGCTATACAAGCATAAGAACGGGGCAGTGTCAAGGCAGGGAGAGTTGTACCTATACCTTAATTTAACCAAGATAACAATCCATTTACTCAACTAAACTATAGGACTAGAATCCATGTTACCTTCTTAAGAAAATAATCCTTTTCACAAAGATTTTTGTATTTCAACTTGAGATTGCGGATAAGACATTCTTTATTTAGGCATATACTGTTGTTTAAAAGAATACAAACTTTAAATAGTAAATCAATCAAATAGATCACTATTAACAATTTATAGAGAAGCCAGGGCCATACCTCAATCCCTAAGAATGATATATAATTGAAAAACAAAATATGTATATACCTTATAGAAATTTATCGTTTATCATTGCCTTTGCTCGTTAACAAGAGCTTTAGAACTTGACATATGAGCATAGAGTCTTCTAATACCTTGTCTTTTGATTGAAATCATCCAATAATCTCCAAGCTTTATCTCCTCTTACGCATACTGTGACTCTTCTCTCTTTCTAAGGTCTATGGTAGGCAGAATAGCCTTCTTCTCTTACAGGGCTACGGGATACTATTTTTTCTCTAAAAGAAAAGCTATGGAGTTTTGGTCTCTTCCTCCGAAAGACCATAGAAGTCTAAGCTTCTTTTCTAAGATATTAGATAAGAATGAAAGGATATATACATCTCAAACTCTAGGATTACCTTGAGGCTACTTGCTGCCTTCTCACAGTTTTCTCTGTGTGTGTAGAGACCCTGACAGAAACAGCAAATTGTTTCGGCCCTAACACTCTGACAAAAACTCAGAACATGGTCATATAGCCAGTCAAAAGAACGGGAAGGTATCTAGTCTATAAGATATCGCGGGCAGAATAGGTAAAAACGTCTTATATAGCCACAAACGCGCCATCTTTAGAAATGCGTTGTTTTTTCACATTTTTAGTATGCATGAACTCTAAATGAGTAAAAGTACTCTAAATATGACGTCTTATCACCTAAATTCGAAATTCTATTTTTGGGGATACTTATCTCTTCATAGAACTATTCTTATGTTCTGTTTTCTTTTAGGATTTTTGGAGCTCATATTTTTATTCTAATGTTTCTAGCCTTATTGTCTCACTCTTCTCTAAGTGCACTCTCTTTCCTTCTTGAAATCTATATTAAAAGAGACACGTACATACGTGGCTTGGGAGGGACCTTACAATCTCCCCCACTTAAAAGATTCGAGACGTCCTCATCTCACGAGCTAGGGTAGTATCAAAGTAAATCCTCCTGTCTCTTTCAAAGTGGTGTCCCCACTAGGTAGAAATCTTCTTTTATCTAAACATTGTTCCGAGTCCCTTATTTCATGTGTTTGGCTTGTTTTGTTGTGCCTCCAAAAGGTCTATTATTCTAAAGTTAATTTGCCTTTTTATCCTGAGTTCATGCATCCATATACCTCTCAAATGCTATGAACCTTCTAATTTCTTATTTTATACCCCCATGTAATATGGTACTTAACAAATTATCATGGAAAAACGTAAGGGAATCAATCCTTTACGTAATCTAGCCTATGATAGCAATTTCATAATCTTAGTATCGTCTTGTAGAATAGCTCTAATCATCATGCACATTACTTCACCTGAATCTTGCACCAATCTTCTTCTATTTACTCATAGAAATACTTGTTGAATTCGGTTATCTTTAACTCTGCTATCCCTATTTCTTGACCTAATTTTTACTCTAGCTCATGATTTCTTATAGCCAGGGGTGGGCTTGACGTTCCTCTTGAATTAGGAGACCTCTTCTTGATTAACATGAAAGGACTCATGTCCTTCTCGACACTTTCTATATAAAAGAAACTTTATCATAGTCTCTGGCTATAATTATGGCTTCTGAAATAGAGGATGGTTTTGTATTTTTTTCAAGGTTATTCAATGGTGGATTAACCTTCCCAAATGAATCAATGGAGAAGAGTTACCTCATCCATCTCTAGAGCAAATTGGAGAAGTTTAACAAAACTTTGGTGGTATTCTTTTAGGGTCTTCCTTTCTTGGGTTAGCTCCAAAAAATCATTCATTTTATCCTCTTGAAATCCTAGAGGACAAAACCTTTCACGAAGGTGTACTTTCATGGCATCCCATAACTGATTCTAGTTCCAGTGGTTAGATTGACAATAGTGCTTCTTCCAACTAATTCAGCATTTCTTATAATTTTTAGAGACGAGCAAGGGTGAACTTGCTTCTTTCATTGTATCCATGAAAAGTTTAAATACTGATCATAGTGCCACATCTAAAGGCACTCTGGATTAATATATCTGAGATCTTCATTTTTTGAGAATTACACATCTGGTGCCTTGGGATTGACACATCCAAAAGATTATCAGGATTAACACATGTGAGATGATTAGTTTTCTGAAAATTACACATCTAGTATCTTGGGATTAACACATCTAAGAGCATGATCCTCTGGGAATTACACAGCCGATGTTAGACCCATGTTTGTCTGAGATGGGTTCAAGATCTTGGATGATCGTCCTAGTGTAAAGCATCCAATGGATGGCATTCACACGTCAACTATTCAAATCTTAATGGAGTTATAATCTTAATAACTTATAATATGCAAGTTAATGAGATATATCCTGGAAATTTCTCTAAACAAGCTTCGGTCTATCCTTCTAGTCATTCAATCTCTCACTAGTTTCTTAATTTGATCACCCTATGTTTTTCCTCACAAAAGGTTTTCTCCCCAATCTTATTTCTCAAATTTATTGTACAATTATCTTGCGTGTGCACCCCCAAGATATAAGCACAATTTCATAGGATGATTATCTCAACATGTGAGGATATTCAAATCACTTCTATGGCCAGTAGAGATGATTGATTCGTCCTCATATGATAAACAATCACTTGTTTTAATCCCTTGATAGTTAACCTTTGAAAAACAAATCTTAGGAACTAAGATCGGCTCTGATACCACTTGTAAGGTTTCCCGTTCCAAAAATAGGGGAAACACTTAAGATAGTCCACTAAGTCTTATCTTGGAGAAAATTACCTACTCATCGAAACCTTGACCATGGAGAGATTCAAGGATACGATTCATAGATAAGACCTAGTTCTATCCCGCAAGGGGAGCGTGGTCTTCTAAAAGTCAAATCACCCATAGGGTTATTGATCATAGTCTTGATTCCTAGAGACAATGCTTTTTTCCTCATCCATGCAAGGCATAGACGCTGGCCTAGTCTTCTAGAATAGAATTGCCCGAGAACCTATTTATCTAACATAGGGCTTTCACTTAATATGTTAGAAAGCTGCGCGATTAATTGGGTCCTCCCGTCCGTAGGATGGTACCGTCGGGGCATTCCATCCTCCCACTTTCTACCCTACTCACGCATCAATTTGTTTTCTAATTAATCCTACCACACTGTGTGACATAAATAAATGTGTTCCTTAATTAAGGTCCTTTTCATAAGGTTTGTTAAAACAGTCTTTTTCCATAGTACACTAATGCCAAAGACAAGATTTAAAAAAAAGTTTATACAAAACCCTATGGGACCATACACATCATCATCGGCCGCTGGCGAGGACTCAAGCCGGCCTGTTGCCCTCTCAGGCTCCATCGCTCGATCCTCCCGCCCCTCAGAGGGATGTCTGCATACTAGGGTGGGCTAATTCACCGCACTAGCTTGGGCCCTTAGAACTAGGCAGCATCATAATTCGCCTCAATCAGCAAACCTCATTCTCCCAATGGTATGAGGGATACCATGGGCCAACTCTAGGCCTTACTAACATCTCCACTGTCCGGCTATACAAGCACAAGAACGGGACAACGTCAAGGCAGGGAGAGTTGTACCTATACCTTAATTTAACCAAGATAACAATCCATTTACTCAACTAAACTATAGGACTAGAATCCATGTTACGTTCTTAAGAAAATAATCCTTTTCACAAAGATTTTTGTATTTCAACTTGAGATTGCGGATAAGACATTCTTTATTTAGGCATATACTGTTGTTTAAAAGAATACAAACTTTAAATAGTAAATCAATCAAATAGATCACTATTAACAATTTATAGAGAAGCCAGGGCCATACCTCAATCCCTAAGAATGATATATAATTGAAAAACAAAATATGTATATACCTTATAGAAATTTGTTGTTTATCATTGCCTTTGCTCGTTAACAAGAGCTTTAGAACTTGACATATGAGAATAGAGTCTTCTAATACCTTGTCTTTTGATTGAAATTATCCAATAATCTCCAAGCTTTATCTCCTCTTACTCATACTGTGACTCTTCTCTCTTTCTAAGGTCTATGGCAGGCAGAATAGCCTTCTTCTCTTACAGGGCTACGGGATACTATTTTTTCTCTAAAAGAAAAGCTATGGAGTTTTGGTCTCTTCCTCCGAAAGACCATAGAAATCTAAGCTTCTTTTCTAAGATATTAGATAAGAATGAAGGGATATATACATCACAAACTGTAGGATTACCTTGAGGCTACTTGCTGCCTTCTCACAGTTTTCTCTGTGTGTGTAGAGACCCTGACAGAAACAGCAAATTGTTTCGGCCCTAACACTCTGACAAAAACTCAGAACATGGTCATATAGCCTGTCAAAAGAACGGGAAGGTATCTATTCTATAAGATATCGCGGGCAGTATAGGTAAAAACGTCTTATATAGCCACAAACGCGCCATCTTTAGAAATGCGTTGTTTTTTCACATTTTTAGTATGCATGAACTCTAAATGAGTAAAAGTACTCTAAATATGACCTCTTATCACCTAAATTCGAAATTCTATTTTTGGGGATACTTATCTCTTAATAGAACTATTCTTATGTTCTGTTTTCTTTTAGGATTTTTGGAGCTCATATTTTTATTCTAACACTTTCCTAATGTTTCTAGCCTTATTGTCTCACTCTTCTCTAAGTGCACTCTCTTTCTTTCTTGAAATCTATATTAAAAGAGACACATACATACGTGGCTTGGGAGGGACCTTACAATCTCCCCCACTTAAAAGATTCGAGATGTCCTCATCTCACGAGCTAGGGTAGTATCAAAGTAAATCCTCCTGTGTCTTTCAAAGTGGTGTCCCCACTAGGTAGAAATTTTCTTTTATCTAAACATTGTTCCGAGTCCCTTATTTCATGTGTTTGGCTTGTTTTGTTGTGCCTCCAAAAGGTCTATTATTCTAAAGTTAATTTGCCTTTTTATCCTGAGTTCATGCATCCATATACCTCTCAAATGCTATGAGCCTTCTAATTTCTTATTTTATACCCCCATGTAATATGGTACTTAACAAATTATCATGGAAAAACGTAAGGGAATCAATCCTTTATGTAATCTAGCCTATGATAGCAATTTCATAATCTTAGTATCGTCTTGTAGAATAGCTCTATTCATCATGCACATTACTTCACCTAAATCTTGCACCAATCTTCTTCTATTTACTCATAGAAATACTTGTTGAATTCGGTTATCTTAAACTCTGCTATCCGTATTTCTTGACCTAATTTTTACTCTAGCTCATGATTTCTTATAGCCAGGGGTGGGCTTGACGTTCCTCTTGAATTAGGAGACCTCTTCTTGATTAACATGAAAGGACTCATGTCCTTCTCGACACTTTCTATATAAAATAAACTTTATCATAGTCTCTGGCTATAATTATGGCTTCTGAAATAGAGGATGGTTTTGTATTTTTTTCGAGGTTATTCAATGGTGGATTAACCTTCCCAAATGAATCAATGGAGAAGAGTTACCTCATCCATCTCTAGAGCAAATTGGAGAAGTTTAACAAAACTTTGGTGGTATTCTTTTAGGGTCTTTCTTTCTTGGGTTAGCTCCAAAAAATCATTCATTTTATCCTCATGAAATCCTAGAGGACAAAACCTTTCATGAAGGTGTACTTTCATGGCATCCCATAACTGATTCTAGTTCCAGTGGTTAGATTGACAATAGTGCTTCTTCCAACTAATTCAGCATTTCTTACAATTTTTAGAGACGAGCAAGGGTGAACTTGCTTCTTTCATTGTATCCATGAAAAGTTTAAATACTGATCATAGTGCCACATCTAAAGGCACTCTGGATTAATATATCTGAGATCTTCATTTTTTGAGAATTACACATCTGGTGCCTTGGGATTGACACATCCAAAAGATTATCAGGATTAACACATGTGAGATGATTAGTTTTCTGAAAATTACACATCTAGTATCTTGGGATTAACACATCTAAGAGCATGATCCTCTGGGAATTACACAGCCGATGTTAGACCCATGTTTGTCTGAGATGGGTTCAAGATCTTGGATGATCGTCCTAGTGTAAAGCATCCAATGGATGGCATTCACACGTCAACTATTCAAATCTTAATGGAGTTATAATCTTAATAACTTATAATATGCAAGTTAATGAGATATATCCTGGAAATTTCTCTAAACAAGCTTCGGTCTATCCTTCTAGTCATTCAGTCTCTCACTAGTTTCTTAATTTGATCACCCTATGTTTTTCCTCACAAAAGGTTTTCTCCCCAATCTTATTTCTCAAATTTATTGTACAATTATCTTGCGTGTGCACCCCCAAGATATAAGCACAATTTCATAGGATGATTATCTCAACATGTGAGGATATTCAAATCACTTCTATGGCCAGTAGAGATGATTGATTCGTCCTCATATGATAAACAATCACTTGTTTTAATCCCTTGATAGTTAACCTTTGAAAAACAAATCTTAGGAACTAAGATCGGCTCTGATACCACTTGTAAGGTTTCCCGTTCCAAAAATAGGGGAAACACTTAAGATAGTCCACTAAGTCTTATCTTGGAGAAAATTACCTACTCATCGAAACCTTGACCATGGAGAGATTCAAGGATACGATTCATAGATAAGACCTAGTTCTATCCCGCAAGGGGAGCGTGGTCTTCTAAAAGTCAAATCACCCATAGGGTTATTGATCATAGTCTTGATTCCTAGAGACAATGCTTTTTTCCTCATCCATGCAAGGCATAGACGCTGGCCTAGTCTTCTAGAATAGAATTGCCCGAGAACCTATTTATCTAACATAGGGCTTTCACTTAATATGTTAGAAAGCTGCGCGATTAATTGGGTCCTCCCGTCCGTAGGATGGTGCCGTCGGGGCATTCCATCCTCCCACTTTCTACCCTACTCACGCATCAATTTGTTTTCTAATTAATCCTACCACACTGTGTGACATAAATAAATGTGTTCCTTAATTAAGGTCCTTTTCATAAGGTTTGTTAAAACAGTCCTTTTCCATAGTACACTAATGCCAAAGACAAGATTTATAAAAAAGTTTATACAAAACCCTATGGGACCATACACATCATCATCGGCCGCTGGCGAGGACTCAAGCCGGCCTGTTGCCCTCTCAGGCTCCATCGCTCGATCCTCCCGCCCCTCAGAGGGATGTCTGCGTACTAGGGTGGGCTAATTCACCGCACTAGCCTGGGCCCTCAGAACTAGGCAGCATCATAATCACTCGCCTCAATCGGCAAACCTCATTCTCCCAATGGTATGAGGGATACCATGGGCCAACTCCATGCCTTACTAATGTCTCCGCCGTCCGGCTATACAAGCATAAGAACGGGGCAGTGTCAAGGCAGGGAGAGTTGTACCTATACCTTAATTTAACCAAGATAACAATCCATTTACTCAACTAAACTATAGGACTAGAATCCATGTTACGTTCTTAAGAAAATAATCCTTTTCACAAAGATTTTTGTATTTCAACTTGAGATTGCGGATAAGACATTCTTTATTTAGGCATATACTGTTGTTTAAAAGAATACAAACTTTAAATAGTAAATCAATCAAATAGATCACTATTAACAATTTATAGAGAAGCCAGGGCCATACCTCAATCCCTAAGAATGATATATAATTGAAAAACAAAATATGTATATACCTTATAGAAATTTGTTGTTTATCATTGCCTTTGCTCGTTAACAAGAGCTTTAGAACTTGACATATGAGAATAGAGTCTTCTAATACCTTGTCTTTTGATTGAAATTATCCAATAATCTCCAAGCTTTATCTCCTCTTACTCATACTGTGACTCTTCTCTCTTTCTAAGGTCTATGGCAGGCAGAATAGCCTTCTTCTCTTACAGGGCTACGGGATACTATTTTTTCTCTAAAAGAAAAGCTATGGAGTTTTGGTCTCTTCCTCCGAAAGACCATAGAAATCTAAGCTTCTTTTCTAAGATATTAGATAAGAATGAAGGGATATATACATCACAAACTGTAGGATTACCTTGAGGCTACTTGCTGCCTTCTCACAGTTTTCTCTGTGTGTGTAGAGACCCTGACAGAAACAGCAAATTGTTTCGGCCCTAACACTCTGACAAAAACTCAGAACATGGTCATATAGCCTGTCAAAAGAACGGGAAGGTATCTATTCTATAAGATATCGCGGGCAGTATAGGTAAAAACGTCTTATATAGCCACAAACGCGCCATCTTTAGAAATGCGTTGTTTTTTCACATTTTTAGTATGCATGAACTCTAAATGAGTAAAAGTACTCTAAATATGACCTCTTATCACCTAAATTCGAAATTCTATTTTTGGGGATACTTATCTCTTAATAGAACTATTCTTATGTTCTGTTTTCTTTTAGGATTTTTGGAGCTCATATTTTTATTCTAACACTTTCCTAATGTTTCTAGCCTTATTGTCTCACTCTTCTCTAAGTGCACTCTCTTTCTTTCTTGAAATCTATATTAAAAGAGACACATACATACGTGGCTTGGGAGGGACCTTACAATCTCCCCCACTTAAAAGATTCGAGATGTCCTCATCTCACGAGCTAGGGTAGTATCAAAGTAAATCCTCCTGTGTCTTTCAAAGTGGTGTCCCCACTAGGTAGAAATTTTCTTTTATCTAAACATTGTTCCGAGTCCCTTATTTCATGTGTTTGGCTTGTTTTGTTGTGCCTCCAAAAGGTCTATTATTCTAAAGTTAATTTGCCTTTTTATCCTGAGTTCATGCATCCATATACCTCTCAAATGCTATGAGCCTTCTAATTTCTTATTTTATACCCCCATGTAATATGGTACTTAACAAATTATCATGGAAAAACGTAAGGGAATCAATCCTTTATGTAATCTAGCCTATGATAGCAATTTCATAATCTTAGTATCGTCTTGTAGAATAGCTCTATTCATCATGCACATTACTTCACCTAAATCTTGCACCAATCTTCTTCTATTTACTCATAGAAATACTTGTTGAATTCGGTTATCTTAAACTCTGCTATCCGTATTTCTTGACCTAATTTTTACTCTAGCTCATGATTTCTTATAGCCAGGGGTGGGCTTGACGTTCCTCTTGAATTAGGAGACCTCTTCTTGATTAACATGAAAGGACTCATGTCCTTCTCGACACTTTCTATATAAAATAAACTTTATCATAGTCTCTGGCTATAATTATGGCTTCTGAAATAGAGGATGGTTTTGTATTTTTTTCGAGGTTATTCAATGGTGGATTAACCTTCCCAAATGAATCAATGGAGAAGAGTTACCTCATCCATCTCTAGAGCAAATTGGAGAAGTTTAACAAAACTTTGGTGGTATTCTTTTAGGGTCTTCCTTTCTTGGGTTAGCTCCAAAAAATCATTCATTTTATCCTCATGAAATCCTAGAGGACAAAACCTTTCATGAAGGTGTACTTTCATGGCATCCCATAACTGATTCTAGTTCCAGTGGTTAGATTGACAATAGTGCTTCTTCCAACTAATTCAGCATTTCTTACAATTTTTAGAGACGAGCAAGGGTGAACTTGCTTCTTTCATTGTATCCATGAAAAGTTTAAATACTGATCATAGTGCCACATCTAAAGGCACTCTGGATTAATATATCTGAGATCTTCATTTTTTGAGAATTACACATCTGGTGCCTTGGGATTGACACATCCAAAAGATTATCAGGATTAACACATGTGAGATGATTAGTTTTCTGAAAATTACACATCTAGTATCTTGGGATTAACACATCTAAGAGCATGATCCTCTGGGAATTACACAGCCGATGTTAGACCCATGTTTGTCTGAGATGGGTTCAAGATCTTGGATGATCGTCCTAGTGTAAAGCATCCAATGGATGGCATTCACACGTCAACTATTCAAATCTTAATGGAGTTATAATCTTAATAACTTATAATATGCAAGTTAATGAGATATATCCTGGAAATTTCTCTAAACAAGCTTCGGTCTATCCTTCTAGTCATTCAGTCTCTCACTAGTTTCTTAATTTGATCACCCTATGTTTTTCCTCACAAAAGGTTTTCTCCCCAATCTTATTTCTCAAATTTATTGTACAATTATCTTGCGTGTGCACCCCCAAGATATAAGCACAATTTCATAGGATGATTATCTCAACATGTGAGGATATTCAAATCACTTCTATGGCCAGTAGAGATGATTGATTCGTCCTCATATGATAAACAATCACTTGTTTTAATCCCTTGATAGTTAACCTTTGAAAAACAAATCTTAGGAACTAAGATCGGCTCTGATACCACTTGTAAGGTTTCCCGTTCCAAAAATAGGGGAAACACTTAAGATAGTCCACTAAGTCTTATCTTGGAGAAAATTACCTACTCATCGAAACCTTGACCATGGAGAGATTCAAGGATACGATTCATAGATAAGACCTAGTTCTATCCCGCAAGGGGAGCGTGGTCTTCTAAAAGTCAAATCACCCATAGGGTTATTGATCATAGTCTTGATTCCTAGAGACAATGCTTTTTTCCTCATCCATGCAAGGCATAGACGCTGGCCTAGTCTTCTAGAATAGAATTGCCCGAGAACCTATTTATCTAACATAGGGCTTTCACTTAATATGTTAGAAAGCTGCGCGATTAATTGGGTCCTCCCGTCCGTAGGATGGTGCCGTCGGGGCATTCCATCCTCCCACTTTCTACCCTACTCACGCATCAATTTGTTTTCTAATTAATCCTACCACACTGTGTGACATAAATAAATGTGTTCCTTAATTAAGGTCCTTTTCATAAGGTTTGTTAAAACAGTCCTTTTCCATAGTACACTAATGCCAAAGACAAGATTTATAAAAAAGTTTATACAAAACCCTATGGGACCATACACATCATCATCGGCCGCTGGCGAGGACTCAAGCCGGCCTGTTGCCCTCTCAGGCTCCATCGCTCGATCCTCCCGCCCCTCAGAGGGATGTCTGCGTACTAGGGTGGGCTAATTCACCGCACTAGCCTGGGCCCTCAGAACTAGGCAGCATCATAATCACTCGCCTCAATCGGCAAACCTCATTCTCCCAATGGTATGAGGGATACCATGGGCCAACTCCATGCCTTACTAATGTCTCCGCCGTCCGGCTATACAAGCATAAGAACGGGGCAGTGTCAAGGCAGGGAGAGTTGTACCTATACCTTAATTTAACCAAGATAACAATCCATTTACTCAACTAAACTATAGGACTAGAATCCATGTTACGTTCTTAAGAAAATAATCCTTTTCACAAAGATTTTTGTATTTCAACTTGAGATTGCGGATAAGACATTCTTTATTTAGGCATATACTGTTGTTTAAAAGAATACAAACTTTAAATAGTAAATCAATCAAATAGATCACTATTAACAATTTATAGAGAAGCCAGGGCCATACCTCAATCCCTAAGAATGATATATAATTGAAAAACAAAATATGTATATACCTTATAGAAATTTGTTGTTTATCATTGCCTTTGCTCGTTAACAAGAGCTTTAGAACTTGACATATGAGAATAGAGTCTTCTAATACCTTGTCTTTTGATTGAAATTATCCAATAATCTCCAAGCTTTATCTCCTCTTACTCATACTGTGACTCTTCTCTCTTTCTAAGGTCTATGGCAGGCAGAATAGCCTTCTTCTCTTACAGGGCTACGGGATACTATTTTTTCTCTAAAAGAAAAGCTATGGAGTTTTGGTCTCTTCCTCCGAAAGACCATAGAAATCTAAGCTTCTTTTCTAAGATATTAGATAAGAATGAAGGGATATATACATCACAAACTGTAGGATTACCTTGAGGCTACTTGCTGCCTTCTCACAGTTTTCTCTGTGTGTGTAGAGACCCTGACAGAAACAGCAAATTGTTTCGGCCCTAACACTCTGACAAAAACTCAGAACATGGTCATATAGCCTGTCAAAAGAACGGGAAGGTATCTATTCTATAAGATATCGCGGGCAGTATAGGTAAAAACGTCTTATATAGCCACAAACGCGCCATCTTTAGAAATGCGTTGTTTTTTCACATTTTTAGTATGCATGAACTCTAAATGAGTAAAAGTACTCTAAATATGACCTCTTATCACCTAAATTCGAAATTCTATTTTTGGGGATACTTATCTCTTAATAGAACTATTCTTATGTTCTGTTTTCTTTTAGGATTTTTGGAGCTCATATTTTTATTCTAACACTTTCCTAATGTTTCTAGCCTTATTGTCTCACTCTTCTCTAAGTGCACTCTCTTTCTTTCTTGAAATCTATATTAAAAGAGACACATACATACGTGGCTTGGGAGGGACCTTACAATCTCCCCCACTTAAAAGATTCGAGATGTCCTCATCTCACGAGCTAGGGTAGTATCAAAGTAAATCCTCCTGTGTCTTTCAAAGTGGTGTCCCCACTAGGTAGAAATTTTCTTTTATCTAAACATTGTTCCGAGTCCCTTATTTCATGTGTTTGGCTTGTTTTGTTGTGCCTCCAAAAGGTCTATTATTCTAAAGTTAATTTGCCTTTTTATCCTGAGTTCATGCATCCATATACCTCTCAAATGCTATGAGCCTTCTAATTTCTTATTTTATACCCCCATGTAATATGGTACTTAACAAATTATCATGGAAAAACGTAAGGGAATCAATCCTTTATGTAATCTAGCCTATGATAGCAATTTCATAATCTTAGTATCGTCTTGTAGAATAGCTCTATTCATCATGCACATTACTTCACCTAAATCTTGCACCAATCTTCTTCTATTTACTCATAGAAATACTTGTTGAATTCGGTTATCTTAAACTCTGCTATCCGTATTTCTTGACCTAATTTTTACTCTAGCTCATGATTTCTTATAGCCAGGGGTGGGCTTGACGTTCCTCTTGAATTAGGAGACCTCTTCTTGATTAACATGAAAGGACTCATGTCCTTCTCGACACTTTCTATATAAAATAAACTTTATCATAGTCTCTGGCTATAATTATGGCTTCTGAAATAGAGGATGGTTTTGTATTTTTTTCGAGGTTATTCAATGGTGGATTAACCTTCCCAAATGAATCAATGGAGAAGAGTTACCTCATCCATCTCTAGAGCAAATTGGAGAAGTTTAACAAAACTTTGGTGGTATTCTTTTAGGGTCTTCCTTTCTTGGGTTAGCTCCAAAAAATCATTCATTTTATCCTCATGAAATCCTAGAGGACAAAACCTTTCATGAAGGTGTACTTTCATGGCATCCCATAACTGATTCTAGTTCCAGTGGTTAGATTGACAATAGTGCTTCTTCCAACTAATTCAGCATTTCTTACAATTTTTAGAGACGAGCAAGGGTGAACTTGCTTCTTTCATTGTATCCATGAAAAGTTTAAATACTGATCATAGTGCCACATCTAAAGGCACTCTGGATTAATATATCTGAGATCTTCATTTTTTGAGAATTACACATCTGGTGCCTTGGGATTGACACATCCAAAAGATTATCAGGATTAACACATGTGAGATGATTAGTTTTCTGAAAATTACACATCTAGTATCTTGGGATTAACACATCTAAGAGCATGATCCTCTGGGAATTACACAGCCGATGTTAGACCCATGTTTGTCTGAGATGGGTTCAAGATCTTGGATGATCGTCCTAGTGTAAAGCATCCAATGGATGGCATTCACACGTCAACTATTCAAATCTTAATGGAGTTATAATCTTAATAACTTATAATATGCAAGTTAATGAGATATATCCTGGAAATTTCTCTAAACAAGTTTCGGTCTATCCTTCTAGTCATTCAGTCTCTCACTAGTTTCTTAATTTGATCACCCTATGTTTTTCCTCACAAAAGGTTTTCTCCCCAATCTTATTTCTCAAATTTATTGTACAAATATCTTACGTGTGCACCCCCAAGATATAAGCACAATTTCATAGGATGATTATCTCAACATGTGAGGATATTCAAATCACTTCTATGGCCAGTAGAGATGATTGATTCGTCCTCATATGATAAACAATCACTTGTTTTAATCCCTTGATAGTTAACCTTTGAAAAATAAATCTTAGGAACTAAGATCGGCTCTGATACCACTTGTAAGGTTTCCCCTTCCAAAAATAGGGGAAACACTTAAGATAGTCCACTAAGTCTTATCTTGGAGAAAATTACCTACTCATCGACACCTTGACCATGAAGAGATTCAAGGATACGATTCATAGATAAGACCTAGTTCTATCCCGCAAGGGGAGCGTGGTCTTCTAAAAGTCAAATCAGCCATAGGGTTATTGATCATAGTCTTGATTCCTAGAGACAATGCTTTTTTCCTCATCCATGCAAGGCATAGACGCTGGCCTAGTCTTCTAGAATAGAATTGCCCGAGAACCTATTTATCTAACATAGGGCTTTCACTTAATATGTTAGAAAGCTGCGCGACTAATTGGGTCCTCCCGTCCGTAGGATGGTGCCGTCGGGGCATTCCATCCTCCCACTTTCTACCCTACTCACGCATCAATTTGTTTTCTAATTAATCCTACCACACTGTGTGACATAAATAAATGTGTTTCTTAATTAAGGTCCTTTTCATAAGGTTTGTTAAAACAGTCTTTTTCCATAGTACACTAATGCCAAAGACAAGATTTATAAAAAAGTTTATACAAAACCCTATGGGACCATACACATCATCATCGGCCGCTGGCGAGGACTCAAGCCGGCCTGTTGCCCTCTCAGGCTCCATCGCTCGATCCTCCCGCCCCTCAGAGGGATGTCTGCGTACTAGGGTGGGCTAATTCACCGCACTAGCCTGGGCCCTCAGAACTAGGCAGCATCATAATCACTCGCCTCAATCGGCAAACCTCATTCTCCCAATGGTATGAGGGATACCATGGGCCAACTCCATGCCTTACTAATGTCTCCGCCGTCCGGCTATACAAGCATAAGAACGGGGCAGTGTCAAGGCAGGGAGAGTTGTACCTATACCTTAATTTAACCAAGATAACAATCCATTTACTCAACTAAACTATAGGACTAGAATCCATGTTACCTTCTTAAGAAAATAATCCTTTTCACAAAGATTTTTGTATTTCAACTTGAGATTGCGGATAAGACATTCTTTATTTAGGCATATACTGTTGTTTAAAAGAATACAAACTTTAAATAGTAAATCAATCAAATAGATCACTATTAACAATTTATAGAGAAGCCAGGGCCATACCTCAATCCCTAAGAATGATATATAATTGAAAAACAAAATATGTATATACCTTATAGAAATTTGTTGTTTATCATTGCCTTTCCTCGTTAACAAGAGCTTTAGAACTTGACATATGAGAATAGAGTCTTCTAATACCTTGTCTTTTGATTGAAATCATCCAATAATCTCCAAGCTTTATCTCCTCTTACTCATACTGTGACTCTTCTCTCTCTCTAAGGTCTATGGCAGGCAGAATAGCCTTCTTCTCTTACAGGGCTACGGGATACTATTTTTTCTCTAAAAGAAAAGCTATGGAGTTTTGGTCTCTTCCTCCGAAAGACCATATAAATCTAAGCTTCTTTTCTAAGATATTAGATAAGAATGAAGGGATATATACATCTCAAACTCTAGGATTACCTTGAGGCTACTTGCTGCCTTCTCACAGTTTTCTCTGTGTGTGTAGAGACCCTGACAGAAACAGCAAATTGTTTCGGCCCTAACTCTCTGACAAAAACTCAGAACATGGTCATATAGCCAGTCAAAAGAACGGGAAGGTATCTAGTCTATAAGATATCGCAGGCAGAATAGGTAAAAACGTCTTATATAGCTACAAACGCGCCATCTTTAGAAACGCGTTGTTTTTTCACATTTTTAGTATGCATGAACTCTAAATGAGTAAAAGTACTCTAAATATGACCTCTTATCACCTAAATTCGAAATTCTATTTTTGGGGTTACTTATCTCTTAATAGAACTATTCTTATGTTCTGTTTTCTTTTAGGATTTTTGGAGCTCATATTTTTATTCTAACACTTTCCTAATGTTTCTAGCCTTATTGTCTCACTCTTCTCTAAGTGCACTCTCTTTCCTTCTTGAAATCTATATTAAAAGAGACACATACATACGTGGCTTGGGAGGGACCTTACAATCTCCCCCACTTAAAAGATTCGAGATGTCCTCATCTCACGAGCTAGGGTAGTATCAAAGTAAATCCTCCTGTGTCTTTCAAAGTGGTGTCCCCACTAGGTAGAAATCTTCTTTTATCTAAACATTGTTCCGAGTCCCTTCATGTGCTTGGCTTGTTTTGTTATTCATGTGTTTGGCTTGTTTTGTTGTGCCTCCAAAAGGTCTATTATTCTAAAGTTAATTTGCCTTTTTATCCTGAGTTCATGCATCCATATACCTCTCAAATGCTATGAACCTTCTAATTTCTTATTTTATACCCCCATGTAATATGGTACTTAACAAATTATCATGGAAAAACGTAAGGGAATCAATCCTTTACGTAATCTAGCCTATGATAGCAATTTCATAATCTTAGTATCGTCTTGTAGAATAGCTCTATTCATCATGCACATTACTTCACCTGAATCTTACACCAATCTTCTTCTATTTACTCATAGAAATACTTGTTGAATTCGGTTATCTTTAACTCTGCTATCCCTATTTCTTGACCTAATTTTTACTCTAGCTCATGATTTCTTATAGCCAGGGGTGGGCTTGACGTTCCTCTTGAATTAGGAGACCTCTTCTTGATTAACATGAAAGGACTCATGTCCTTCTCGACACTTTCTATATAAAAGAAACTTTATCATAGTCTCTGGCTATAATTATGGCTTGTGAAATAGAGGATGGTTTTGTATTTTTTTTCGAGGTTATTCAATGGTGGATTAACCTTCCCAAATGAATCAATGGAGAAGAGTAACCCCATCCATCTCTAGAGCAAATTGGAGAAGTTTAACAGAACTTTGGTGGTATTCTTTTAGGGTCTTCCTTTCTTGGGTTAGCTCTAAAAATTCATTCATTTTATCCTCTTTAAATCCTAGAGGACAAAACCTTTCACGAAGGTGTACTTTCATGGCATCCCATAACTGATTCTAGTTCCAGTGGTGGTGGTTAGATTGACAATAGTGCTTCCAACTAATTCAGCATTTCTTACAATTTTTAGAGACGAGCAAGGGTGAACTTGCTTCTTTCATTGTATCCATGAAAAGTTTAAATACTGATCATAGTGCCACATCTAAAGGCACTTTGGATTAATATATCTGAGATCTTCATTTTTTGAGAATTACACATCTGGTGCCTTGGGATTGACACATCCAAAAGATTATAAGGATTAACACATGTGAGATGATTAGTTTTCTGAAAATTACACATCTAGTATCTTGGGATTAACATATCTAAGAGCATGATCCTCTGGGAATTACACAGCCGATGTTAGACCCATGTTTGTCTGAGATGGGTTCAAGATCTTGGATGATCGTCCTAGTGTAAAGCATCCAATGGATGGCATTCACACATCAACTATTCAAATCTTAATGGAGTTATAATCTTAATAACTTATAATATGCAAGTTAATGAGATATATCCTGGAAATTTCTCTAAACAAGTTTCGATCTATCCTTCTAGTCATTCAGTCTCTCACTAGTTTCTTAATTTGATCACCCTATGTTTTTCCTCACAAAAGGTTTTCTCCCCAATCTTATTTCTCAAATTTATTGTACAAATATCTTGCGTGTGCACCCCCAAGATATAAGCGCAATTTCATAGGATGATTATCTCAACATGTGAGGATATTCAAATCACTTCTATGGCCAGTAGAGATGATTGATTCGTCCTCATATGATAAACAATCACTTGTTTTAATCCCTTGATAGTTAACCTTTGAAAAACAAATCCTAGGAACTAAGATCGGCTCTGATACCACTTGTAAGGTTCCCCCTTCCAAAAATAGGGGAAACACTTAAGATAGTCCACTAAGTCTTATCTTGGAGAAAATTACCTACTCATCGACACCTTGACCATGCAGAGATTCAAGGATACGATTCATAGATAAGACCTAATTCTTACCCATAGGGGGAGCGTGGTCTTGTAAAAATCAAATCACCCATAGGGTTATTGATCATAATTTGGGCAACTACTAGTCTTGATTCCTAGAGACAATGCTTTTTTCCTCATCCATGCAAGGCACAGCGGCTGGCCTAGTCTTCTAGAATAGAAATGCTCAAGAACCTATTTATCTAACGTAGGGCTTTCACTTAATATGTTGGAAAGCTGTCCGACTAATCGGGTCCACCCATCCGTAGGATAGTGCCGTCAGGGCATTCCATCCTCCCACTTTCTGCCCTACTCACGCAACAATTTGTTTTCTAATTAATCCTACCACACTGTTTGACATAAATAAATGTGTTCTTTAATTAAAATCCTTTTCACAAGGTTTGTTAAAACAGCCTCTTTCCACAGTACACTAATGTCAAAGACAAGATTTATAAAAAAGTTTATACATGAATCAATTTCATACAGCCAAACCGGCTCTCTTATTCTTTTCCTTTATACCGCCAATGATCTAGAATTCGGCCTTCCAGCCTCTACATGCTAGGCAAAACCCTACGAGACCATACACCTCATCGTCGGCCGCTGTGGCGAGGACTCAAGCCGGCCTGTCGTCCTCTCAGGCTCCATCGCTCGATCCTCCCGTCCCTCAGAGAGATGTCTGCGCACTAGGGTGGGCTAATTCACCGCACTAGCCTGGGCCCTCAAAACTAGGCAGCATCACAATCACTTGCCTCAATCGGCAAACCTCATTCTCCCAATGGTATGAGGGATACCATGGGCCAACTCTAGGCCTTACTAACATCTCCACTGTCCGGCTATACAAGCACAAGAACGGGACAACGTCAAGGCAGGGAGAGTTGTACCTGTACCTTAATTTAACCAAGATAACAATCCATTTACTTAACTAAACTATAGGACTAGAATCCATGTTACCTTCTTAAGAAAACAATCCTTTTCACAAAGATTTTTGCATTTCAGCTTGAGATTGCGGATAAGACATTCTTTATTTAGGCATATGCTGTTGTTTAAAAGAATACAAACTTTAAATAGTAAATCAATCAAATAGATCACTATTAACAATTTATAGAGAAGCCGGGGCCATACCTCAACCCCTAAGAATGATATATAGTTGAAAAACAAAATATGTATATACCTTATAGAAATTTGTCGTTTATCGTTGCCTTTGCTCGTTAACAAGAGCTTGAGAACTTGACATATGAGAATAGAGTCTTCTAATACCTTGTCTTTTGATTGAAATCATCCATCTTAACTCATACTGTGACTCTTCTCTCTTTCTAAGGTCTATGGCAAAATAGCCTTCTTCTCTTACAGGGCTACGGGATACTATTCTTTCTCTAAAAGAAAAGCTATGGAGTTTTGGTCTCTTCCTCCGAAAGACCATAGCAATCTAAGCTTCTTTTCTAAGATATTAGATAAGAATGAAGGAATATATACATCTCAAACTCTAGGATTACCTTGAGGCTACTTGCTGCCTTCTCACAGTTTTCTCTGTGTAGAGACCCTGACAGAAACAACAAATTGTTTCGGTCATAACTCTCTGACAAAAACTCAGAATATGGTTGTATAACCAATCAAAAGAACGGGAAGGCATTTGGTCTATAAGCTAGCATGGGCAGAATAGGTAAAAACGTCTTATATAGCCACACACACGCCATCTTTAGAAACGCGTTGTTTTTTCACATTTTTAGTATGCATGAACTCTAAATGAGTAAAAGTACTCTAAATATGACCTCTTATCACCTAAATTCAAAATTCATTTTTTGGGGATACTTATCTCTTAATAGAACTATTCTTATGTTCTTTTTTCTTTTAGGATTTTTGGAGCTAATATTTTTATTCTAACACTTTCCTAATGTTTCTTGCCTTATTATCTCACTCTTCTCTAAGTGCACTCTCTTTCCTTCTTGAAATCTATATTAAAAGAGACACATACATACGTGGCTTGGGAGGGACCTTACAATCTCCCCCACTTAAAAGATTCGAGATGTCCTCATCTCGTGAGCTAGGGTAGTATCTAAGTTAATCCTCCCGTCTCTTTCAAAGTGGTGTCCCCACTAGGTAGAAATCTTCTTTTATCTAAACATTGTTCCGAGTCCCTTATTTCATGTGTTTAGCTTGTTTTGTTGTGCCTCCAAAAGGTCTATTATTCTAAAGTTAATTTGCCTTATTATTCTAAGTTCATGCATCCATATACCTCTCAAATGCTATGAACCTTCAAATTTCTTATTTTATACCCCCATGTAATATGGTACTTAACAAATTATCATGGAAAAACGTAAGGGAATCAATCCTTTACGTAATCTAACCTATGATAGCAATTTCATAATCTTAGTATCGTCTTGTAGAATAGCTGTATTCATCATGCACATTACTTCACATGAATCTTGCACCAATCTTCTTCTATTTACTCATAGAAATACTTGTTGAATTTGGTTATCTTTAACTCTGCTATCCCTATTTCTTGACCTAATTTTTACTCTGGCTCATGATTTCTTATAGCCAGGGGTGGGCTTGATGTTCCTCTTGAATTAGGAGACCTCTTCTTGATTAACATGAAAGGACTCATGTCTTTCTCGACACTTTCTATATAAAAGAAACTTTATCATAGTCTCTGGCTATAATTATGGCTTGTGAAATAGAGGATGGTTTTGTATTTTTTTCGAGGTTATTCAATGGTGGATTAACCTTCCCAAATGAATCAATGGAGAAGAGTTACATCATCCTTCTCTAGAGCAAATTGGAGAAGTTTAACAAAACTTTGGTGGTATTCTTTTAGGGTCTTCCTTTCTTGGGTTAGCTCTAAAAATTCATTCATTTTATCCTCTTGAAATCCTAGACGAGAAAACCTTTCACGAAGGTGTACTTTCATGGCATCCCATAACTGATTCTAGTTCCAGTGGTTAGATTGACAATAGTGCTTCCAACCAATTCAGCATTTCTTACAATTTTTAGAGACGAGCAAGGGTGAACTTGCTTCTTTCATTGTACCCATGAAAAGTTTAAAACTATCAAATACTGATCATAGTGCCACATCTAAAGGCACTCTGGATTAATATATCTAAGATCTTCATTTTTTGAGAATTACAGATCTAGTGCCTTGGGATTGACACATCCAAAAGATTATAAGGATTAACACATGTGAGATGATTAGTTTTCTGAAAATTACACATCTAGTATCTTGGGATTAACACATCTAAGAGCATGATCCTCTGGGAGTTACACATCCGATGTTAGACCCATGTTTGTCTGAGATGGGTTCAAGATCTTGGATGATCGTCCTAGTGTAAAGCATCCAATGGATTGCATTCACACATCAACTATTCAAATCTTAATGGAGTTATAATCTTAATAACTTATAATATGCAAGTTAATAAGATATACCTTGGAAATTTCTCTAAACAAGTTTCGGTCCATCCTTCTAGTCATTCAGTCTCTCACTAGTTTCTTAATTTGATCACCCTATGTTTTTTCTCACAAAAGGTTTTCTCCCCAATCTTATTTCTCAAATTTATTGTACAAATATCTTGCGTGTGCACCCCCAAGATATAAGCACAATTTCATAGGATGATTGTCTCAACATGTGAGGATATTCAAATCATTTCTATGGCCAGTAGAGATGATTGATTCATCCTCATATGATAAACAATCACTTGTTTTAATCCCTTGATAGTTAACCTTTGAAAAACAAATCTTAGGAACTAAGATCGGCTCTGATACCACTTGTAAGGGGAAACACTTAAGATAGTCCACTAAGTCTTACCTTGGAGAAAATTACCTACTCATCGACACCTTGACCATGGAGAGATTCAAGGATACGATTCATAGATAAGACCTAGTTCTATCCCGCAGGGGGAGCATGGTCTTCTAAAAATCAAATCACCCATAGGGTTATTGATCATAATTTGGGCAACTACTAGTCTTGATTCCTAGAGACAATGCTTTTTTCCTCATCCATGCAAGGCACAGCCCGTTGGCCTAGTCTTCTAGAATAGAATTGCTCGAGAACCTATTTATCTAACATAGGGCTTTCACTTAATATGTTGGAAAGCTGTCGACTAATCGGGTCCACCCATCCGTAGGATGGTGCCGTCAGGGCATTCCATCCTCCCACTTTCCGCCCTACTCACGCATCAATTTGTTTTCTAATAAATCCTACCACACTGTTTGACATAAATAAACGTGTTCCTTAATTAAGATCCTTTTCACAAGGTTTGTTAAAACAGCCTTTTTCCACAGTACACTAATGTCAAAGACAAGATTTATAAAAAAGTTTATACATGAATCAATTTCATATAGCCAAACCGGCTCTCTTATTCTATTCCTTTATACCGCCGATGATCTAGAATTCGGCCTTCTAGCCTCTACATGCTGGGAAAAACCCTACGGGACCATACACCTCATCGTCGGCCACTGTGGCGAGGACTCAAGCCGGCCTGTCGCCCTCTCAGGCTCCATCGCTCGATCCTCTCGCCCCTCAGAGGGATGTCTGCGCACTAGGGTAGGCTAATTCATCGCAGTAGCTTGGGCCCTCAGAACTAGGTAGCATCACAATCACTCGCCTCAATCGGCAAACCTCATTCTCCCAATGGTATGAGGGATACCATGGGCCAACTCCAGGCCTTACTAACATCTCCGCCGTTCGGCTATACAAGCATAAGAACGGGGCAGCGTCAAGGCAGGGAGAGTTGTACCTGTACCTTAATTTAACCAAGATAACAATCCATTTACTCAACTAAACTATAGGACTAGAATCTATGTTACCTTCTTAAGAAAATAATCCTTTTCACAAGATTTTTGCATTTCAACTTGAGATTGCGGATAAGACATTCTTTATTTAGGCATATGCTATTGTTTAAAAGAATACAAACTGTAAATAATAAATCAATCAAATAGATCACTATTAATAATTTATAGAGAAGTCGGGGCCATACCTCAACCCCTAAGAATGATATATAATCAAAAAATAAAATATGTATATACCTTATAGAAATTTGTCGTTTATCGTTGCCTTTGCTCGTTAACAAGAGCTTTAGAATTGACATATGAGAATAGAGTCTTCTAATACCTTGTCTTTTGATTGAAATCATCCAATAATCTCCAAGCTTTATCTCCTCTTACTCATATATTGTGACTCTTCTCTCTTTCTAAGGTCTATGGCAAAATAGCCTTCTTCTCTTACAGGGCTACGGGATACTATTCTTTCTCTAAAAGAAAAGCTATGGAGTTTTGGTCTCTTCCTCCGAAAGACCATAGCAATCTAAGATTCTTTTCTAAGATATTAGATAAGAATGAAGGAATATATACATCTCAAACTTTAGGATTACCTTGAGGCTACTTGCTCCCTTCTCACAGTTTTCTCTGTGTAGAGACCCTGACAGAAATAGCAAATTGTTTCGGTCATAACTCTCTGACAAAAACTCAAAATATGGTTGTATAACCAGTCAAAAGAATGGGAAGGCATCTGGTCTATAAGCTAGCACAGGAGAATAGGTAAAAACGTCTTATATAGCGACAAACACACCATCTTTAGAAACGCGTTGTTTTTTCACATTTTTAGTATGCATGAACTCTAAATGAGTAAAAGTACTCTAAATATGACCTCTTATCACCTAAATTCGAAATTCTATTTTTGGGGATACTTATCTCTTAATAGAACTATTCTTATGTTCTTTTTTCTTTTAGGATTTTTGGAGCTAATATTTTTATTCTAGCACTTTCCTAATGTTTCTAGCCTTATTGTCTCACTCTTCTCTAAGTGCACTCTCTTTCCTTCTTGAAATCGATATTAAAAGAGACACATACATACGTGGCTTGGGAGGGACCTTACAATCTCCCCCACTTAAAAGATTCGAGATGTCCTGATCTCGTGAGCTAGGGTAGTATCTAAGTAAATCCTTTTGTCTTTTTCAAAGTGGTGTCCCCACTAGGTAGAAATCTTCTTTTATCTAAACATTGTTCCGAGTCCCTTATTTCATGTGTTTGGCTTGTTTTGTTGTGCCTCCAAAAGGTCTATTATTCTAAAGTTATAATTGAAAAACAATATATATATATACCTTATAGAAATTTGTCCTTTTTCGTTGCCTTTGCTCGTTAACAAGAGCTTTAGAACTTGACATATGAGAATAGAGTCTTCTAATATCTTATCTTTTGATTGAAATCATCCAATAATCTTCAAGCTTTATCTCCTCTTAACTCATACTGTGACTCATCTCTCTTTCTAAGGTCTATGGCAAAATAGCCTTTTCTCTTACAGGGCTACGGGATACTATTCTTTCTCTAAAAGAAAAGCTATGGAGTTTTGGTTTCTTCCTCCGAAAGACCATAGCAATCTAAGCTTATTTTCTAAGATATTAGATAAGAATGAAGGAATATATACATCTCAAACTCTAGGATTACCTTGAGGCTACTTGCTGCCTTCTCACAGTTTTCTCTGTGTAGAGACCCTAACAGAAACAGCAAATTGTTTCGGTCATAACTCTCTGACAAAAACTCAGAATATGGTTGTATAACCAGTCAAAAGAACGGGAAGGCATCTGGTCTATAAGCTAGCATGGGCAGAATAGGTAAAAACGTCTTATATAGCCACAAACGCGCCATGTTTAGAAATGCGTTGTTTTTTCACATTTTTAGTATGCATGAACTCTAAATGAGTAAAAGTACTCTAAATATGACCTCTTATCACCTAAATTCGAAATTCTATTTTTGAGGATACTTATCTCTTAATAGAACTATTCTTATGTTCTGTTTTCTTTTAGGATTTTTGGAGCTAATATTTTTATTCTAACACTTTCCTAATGTTTCTAGCCTTATTGTCTCACTCTTCTCTAAGTGCACTCTCTTTCCTTCTTGAAATCTATATTAAAAGAGACACATACATACGTGGTTTGGGAGGGACCTTACAATCTCCCCCACTTAAAAGATTCGAGATGTCCTCATCTCGCGAGCTAGGGTAGTATCTAAGTAAATCCTCCTGTCTCTTTCAAAGTGGTGTCTCCACTAGGTAGAAATCTTCTTTTATCTAAACATTGTTCCAAGTCCCTTATTTCATGTGTTTGGCTTGTTTTGTTGTGCCTCCAAAAGGTCTATTATTCTAAAGTTAATTTGCCTTATTATCCTAAGTTCATGCATCCATATACCTCTCAAATGCTATGAACCTTCGAATTTCTTATTTTATACCCCCATGTAATATGGTACTTAACAAATTATCATGGAAAAACGTAAGGGAATCAATCCTTTACGTAATCTAGCCTATGATGGCAATTTCATAATCTTAGTATCGTCTTGTAGAATAGCTCTATTCAACATGCACATTACTTCACATGAATCTTGCACCAATCTTCTTCTATTTACTCATAGAAATACTTGTTGAATTCGGTTATCTTTAACTCTGCTATCCCTATTTCTTGACCTAATTTTTACTCTAGCTCATGATTTCTTATAGCCAGGGGTGGGCTTGACGTTCCTCCTGAATTAGGAGACCTCTTCTTGATTAACATGAAAGGACTCATGTCCTTCTCGACACTTTCTATATAAAAGAAACTTTATCATAGTCTCTGGCTATAATTATGGCTTCTGAAATAGAGGATGGTTTTGTATTTTTTTCGAGGTTATTCAATGGTGGATTAACCTTCCCAAATGAATCAATGGAGAAGGAGTTACCCCATCCATCTCTAGAGCAAATTGGAGAAGTTTAACAAAACTTTGGTGGTATTCTTTTAGGGTCTTCCTTTCTTGGGTTAGCTCGAACAAATCATTCATTTTATCCTCTTGAAATCCTAGAGGACAAAACCTTTCACGAAGGTGTACTTTCATGGCATCCCATAACAAAGTTTAACAAAACTTTGGTGGTATTCTTTTAGGGTCTTCCTTTCTTAGGCTAGCTCGAACAAATCATTCATTTTATCCTCTTGAAATCCTAGAGGACAAAACCTTTCACGAAGGTGTACTTTCATGGCATCCCATAACTGATTCTAGTTCCAGCGGTTAGATTGACAATAGTGCTTCCAACTAATTCGGCATTTGTTACAATTTTTAGAGACGAGCAAGGATGAACTTGCTTCTTTCATTGTATCCATGAAAAGCTTAAAACTATCAAATACTGATCATAGTGCTACATCTAAAGGCACTCTAGATTAATATATCTGAGATCTTCATTTTTTGAGAATTACACATCTGGTGCCTTGGGATTGACACATCCAAAAGATTATCAGGATTAACACATGTGAGATGATTAGTTTTCTAAAAATTACACATCTAGTATCTTGGGATTAACACATCTAAGAGCATGATCCTCTGGGAATTACACATCCCATATTAGACCCATGTTTGTCTGAGATGGGTTCAAGATCTTGGATGATCGTCCTAGTGTAAAGCATCCAATGGATGGCACTCACACATCAACTATTCAAATCTTAATGGAGTTATAATCTTAATAACTTATAATATGCAAGTTAATGAGATATATCCTGGAAATTTCTCTAAACAAGTTTCGGTCTATCCTTCTAGTCATTCAGTCTCTCACTAGTTTCTTAATTTGATCACCCTATGTTTTTCCTCACAAAAGGTTTTCTCCCCAATCTTATTTCTCAAATTTATTGTACAAATATCTTGCATGTGCACCCCCAAGAGATAAGCACAATTTTATAGGATGATTGTCTCAACATGTGAGGATATTCAAATCAATTCTATGGCCAGTAGAGATGATTGATTCGTTCTCATATGAGAAACAATCACTTGTTTTAATCCCTTGATAGTTAACCTTTGAAAAACAAATCCTAGGAACTAAGATCGGCTCTGATACCACTTGTAAGGTTCCCTCTTCCAAAAATAGGGTAAACACTTAAGATAGTCCACTAAGTCTTATCTTGGAGAGAATTACCTTCTCATCGACACCTTGACCATGCAGAGATTCAAGGATACGATTCATAGATAAGACCTAGTTCTATCCCGTAGGGGCAGCGTGGTCTTGTAAAAATCAAATCACCCATAGGGTTATTGATCATAATTTGGGCAACTACTAGTCTTGATTCCTAGAGACAATGCTTTTTTCCTCATCCATGCAAGGCACAGCGGCGCTGGCCTAGTCTTCTAGAATAGAATTGCTTGAGAACCTATTTATCTAACGTAGGGCTTTCACTTAATATGTTGGAAAGCTGTCCGACTAATCGGGTCCACCCGTCCGTAGGATAGTGCCGTCAGGGCATTCCATCCTCCCACTTTTCGCCCTACTCACGCATCAATTTATTTTCTAATTAATCCTACCCCACTGTTTGACATATATAAACGTGTTCCTTAATTAAGATCCTTTTCACAAGGTTTATTAAAACAGCCTTTTTCCACAGTACACTAATGTCAAAGACAAGATTTATAAAAAAGTTTATACATGAATCAATTTCATATAGCCAAACCGGCTCTCTTATTCTTTTCCTTTATACCGCCAATGATCTAGAATTCGGCCTTCCAGCCTCTACATGCTGGGCAAAACCCTACGGGACCATACACCTCATCGTCGGCCGCTGTGACGAGGACTCAAGCCGGCCTGTCGCCCTCTCAGGCTCCATCGCTCGATCCTCCCGTCCCTCAGAGAGATGTCTGCGCACTAGGGTGGGCTAATTCACCGCACTGGCCTGGGCCCTCAAAACTAGGCAGCATCACAATCACTCGCCTCAATCGGCAAACCTCATTCTCCCAATGGTATGAGGGATACCATGGGCCAACTCCAGGCCTTACTAACATCTCCACCGTCCGGCTATACAAGCACAAGAACGGGACAACGTCAAGGCAGGGAGAGTTGTACCTGTACCTTAATTTAACCAAGATAACAAATCCATTTACTCAAATAAACTATAGGACTAGAATCCATGTTACCTTCTTAAGAAAACAATCCTTTTCACAAAGATTTTTGCATTTCAACTTGAGATTGCGGGTAAGACATTCTTTATTTAGGCATATGCTGTTGTTTAAAAGAATACAAACTTTAAATAGTAAATCAATCAAATAGATCACTATTAACAATTTATAGAGAAGCCGGGGCCATACCTCAACCCCTAAGAATGATATATAATTGAAAAACAAAATATGTATATACCTTATAGAAATTTGTCGTTTATCGTTGCCTTTGCTCGTTAACAAGAGCTTTAGAACTTGACATATGAGAATAGAGTCTTCTAATACCTTGTCTTTTGATTGAAATCATCCAATAATCTCCAAGCTTTATCTCCTCTTACTCATATATTGTGACTCTTCTCTCTTTCTAAGGTCTATGGCAAAATAGCCTTCTTCTCTTACAGGGCTACGGGATACTATTCTTTCTCTAAAAGAAAAGCTATGGAGTTTTGGTCTCTTCCTCCGAAAGACCATAGCAATCTAAGATTCTTTTCTAAGATATTAGATAAGAATGAAGGAATATATACATCTCAAACTTTAGGATTACCTTGAGGCTACTTGCTCCCTTCTCACAGTTTTCTCTGTGTAGAGACCCTGACAGAAATAGCAAATTGTTTCGGTCATAACTCTCTGACAAAAACTCAAAATATGGTTGTATAACCAATCAAAAGAATGGGAAGGCATCTGGTCTATAAGCTAGCACAGGAGAATAGGTAAAAACGTCTTATATAGCGACAAACACACCATCTTTAGAAACGCGTTGTTTTTTCACATTTTTAGTATGCATGAACTCTAAATGAGTAAAAGTACTCTAAATATGACCTCTTATCACCTAAATTCGAAATTCTATTTTTGGGGATACTTATCTCTTAATAGAACTATTCTTATGTTCTTTTTTCTTTTAGGATTTTTGGAGCTAATATTTTTATTCTAGCACTTTCCTAATGTTTCTAGCCTTATTGTCTCACTCTTCTCTAAGTGCACTCTCTTTCCTTCTTGAAATCGATATTAAAAGAGACACATACATACGTGGCTTGGGAGGGACCTTACAATCTCCCCCACTTAAAAGATTCGAGATGTCCTGATCTCGTGAGCTAGGGTAGTATCTAAGTAAATCCTTTTGTCTTTTTCAAAGTGGTGTCCCCACTAGGTAGAAATCTTCTTTTATCTAAACATTGTTCCGAGTCCCTTATTTCATGTGTTTGGCTTGTTTTGTTGTGCCTCCAAAAGGTCTATTATTCTAAAGTTATAATTGAAAAACAATATATATATATACCTTATAGAAATTTGTCCTTTTTCGTTGCCTTTGCTCGTTAACAAGAGCTTTAGAACTTGACATATGAGAATAGAGTCTTCTAATATCTTATCTTTTGATTGAAATCATCCAATAATCTTCAAGCTTTATCTCCTCTTAACTCATACTGTGACTCATCTCTCTTTCTAAGGTCTATGGCAAAATAGCCTTTTCTCTTACAGGGCTACGGGATACTATTCTTTCTCTAAAAGAAAAGCTATGGAGTTTTGGTTTCTTCCTCCGAAAGACCATAGCAATCTAAGCTTATTTTCTAAGATATTAGATAAGAATGAAGGAATATATACATCTCAAACTCTAGGATTACCTTGAGGCTACTTGCTGCCTTCTCACAGTTTTCTCTGTGTAGAGACCCTAACAGAAACAGCAAATTGTTTCGGTCATAACTCTCTGACAAAAACTCAGAATATGGTTGTATAACCAGTCAAAAGAACGGGAAGGCATCTGGTCTATAAGCTAGCATGGGCAGAATAGGTAAAAACGTCTTATATAGCCACAAACGCGCCATGTTTAGAAACGCGTTGTTTTTTCACATTTTTAGTATGCATGAACTCTAAATGAGTAAAAGTACTCTAAATATGACCTCTTATCACCTAAATTCAAAATTCTATTTTTGGGGATACTTATCTCTTAATAGAACTATTCTTATGTTCTATTTTCTTTTAGGATTTTTGGAGCTAATATTTTTATTCTAACACTTTCCTAATGTTTCTAGCCTTATTGTCTCACTCTTCTCTAAGTGCACTCTCTTTCCTTCTTGAAATCTATATTAAAAGAGACACATACATACGTGGTTTGGGAGGGACCTTACAATCTCCCCCACTTAAAAGATTCGAGATGTCCTCATCTCGCGAGCTAGGGTAGTATCTAAGTAAATCCTCCTGTCTCTTTCAAAGTGGTGTCTCCACTAGGTAGAAATCTTCTTTTATCTAAACATTGTTCCAAGTCCCTTATTTCATGTGTTTGGCTTGTTTTGTTGTGCCTCCAAAAGGTCTATTATTCTAAAGTTAATTTGCCTTATTATCCTAAGTTCATGCATCCATATACCTCTCAAATGCTATGAACCTTCGAATTTCTTATTTTATACCCCCATGTAATATGGTACTTAACAAATTATCATGGAAAAACGTAAGGGAATCAATCCTTTACGTAATCTAGCCTATGATGGCAATTTCATAATCTTAGTATCGTCTTGTAGAATAGCTCTATTCAACATGCACATTACTTCACATGAATCTTGCACCAATCTTCTTCTATTTACTCATAGAAATACTTGTTGAATTCGGTTATCTTTAACTCTGCTATCCCTATTTCTTGACCTAATTTTTACTCTAGCTCATGATTTCTTATAGCCAGGGGTGGGCTTGACGTTCCTCCTGAATTAGGAGACCTCTTCTTGATTAACATGAAAGGACTCATGTCCTTCTCGACACTTTCTATATAAAAGAAACTTTATCATAGTCTCTGGCTATAATTATGGCTTCTGAAATAGAGGATGGTTTTGTATTTTTTTCGAGGTTATTCAATGGTGGATTAACCTTCCCAAATGAATCAATGGAGAAGGAGTTACCCCATCCATCTCTAGAGCAAATTGGAGAAGTTTAACAAAACTTTGGTGGTATTCTTTTAGGGTCTTCCTTTCTTGGGTTAGCTCGAACAAATCATTCATTTTATCCTCTTGAAATCCTAGAGGACAAAACCTTTCACGAAGGTGTACTTTCATGGCATCCCATAACAAAGTTTAACAAAACTTTGGTGGTATTCTTTTAGGGTCTTCCTTTCTTAGGCTAGCTCGAACAAATCATTCATTTTATCCTCTTGAAATCCTAGAGGACAAAACCTTTCACGAAGGTGTACTTTCATGGCATCCCATAACTGATTCTAGTTCCAGCGGTTAGATTGACAATAGTGCTTCCAACTAATTCGGCATTTGTTACAATTTTTAGAGACGAGCAAGGATGAACTTGCTTCTTTCATTGTATCCATGAAAAGCTTAAAACTATCAAATACTGATCATAGTGCTACATCTAAAGGCACTCTAGATTAATATATCTGAGATCTTCATTTTTTGAGAATTACACATCTGGTGCCTTGGGATTGACACATCCAAAAGATTATCAGGATTAACACATGTGAGATGATTAGTTTTCTAAAAATTACACATCTAGTATCTTGGGATTAACACATCGAAGAGCATGATCCTCTGGGAATTACACATCCCATATTAGACCCATGTTTGTCTGAGATGGGTTCAAGATCTTGGATGATCGTCCTAGTGTAAAGCATCCAATGGATGGCACTCACACATCAACTATTCAAATCTTAATGGAGTTATAATCTTAATAACTTATAATATGCAAGTTAATGAGATATATCCTGGAAATTTCTCTAAACAAGTTTCGGTCTATCCTTCTAGTCATTCAGTCTCTCACTAGTTTCTTAATTTGATCACCCTATGTTTTTCCTCACAAAAGGTTTTCTCCCCAATCTTATTTCTCAAATTTATTGTACAAATATCTTGCATGTGCACCCCCAAGAGATAAGCACAATTTTATAGGATGATTGTCTCAACATGTGAGGATATTCAAATCAATTCTATGGCCAGTAGAGATGATTGATTCGTTCTCATATGAGAAACAATCACTTGTTTTAATCCCTTGATAGTTAACCTTTGAAAAACAAATCCTAGGAACTAAGATCGGCTCTGATACCACTTGTAAGGTTCCCTCTTCCAAAAATAGGGTAAACACTTAAGATAGTCCACTAAGTCTTATCTTGGAGAGAATTACCTTCTCATCGACACCTTGACCATGCAGAGATTCAAGGATACGATTCATAGATAAGACCTAGTTCTATCCCGTAGGGGCAGCGTGGTCTTGTAAAAATCAAATCACCCATAGGGTTATTGATCATAATTTGGGCAACTACTAGTCTTGATTCCTAGAGACAATGCTTTTTTCCTCATCCATGCAAGGCACAGCGGCGCTGGCCTAGTCTTCTAGAATAGAATTGCTTGAGAACCTATTTATCTAACGTAGGGCTTTCACTTAATATGTTGGAAAGCTGTCCGACTAATCGGGTCCACCCGTCCGTAGGATAGTGCCGTCAGGGCATTCCATCCTCCCACTTTCCGCCCTACTCACGCATCAATTTATTTTCTAATTAATCCTACCCCACTGTTTGACATATATAAACGTGTTCCTTAATTAAGATCCTTTTCACAAGGTTTATTAAAACAGCCTTTTTCCACAGTACACTAATGTCAAAGACAAGATTTATAAAAAAGTTTATACATGAATCAATTTCATATAGCCAAACCGGCTCTCTTATTCTTTTCCTTTATACCGCCAATGATCTAGAATTCGGCCTTCCAGCCTCTACATGCTGGGCAAAACCCTACGGGACCATACACCTCATCGTCGGCCGCTGTGACGAGGACTCAAGCCGGCCTGTCGCCCTCTCAGGCTCCATCGCTCGATCCTCCCGTCCCTCAGAGAGATGTCTGCGCACTAGGGTGGGCTAATTCACCGCACTGGCCTGGGCCCTCAAAACTAGGCAGCATCACAATCACTCGCCTCAATCGGCAAACCTCATTCTCCCAATGGTATGAGGGATACCATGGGCCAACTCCAGGCCTTACTAACATCTCCACCGTCCGGCTATACAAGCACAAGAACGGGACAACGTCAAGGCAGGGAGAGTTGTACCTGTACCTTAATTTAACCAAGATAACAAATCCATTTACTCAAATAAACTATAGGACTAGAATCCATGTTACCTTCTTAAGAAAACAATCCTTTTCACAAAGATTTTTGCATTTCAACTTGAGATTGCGGGTAAGACATTCTTTATTTAGGCATATGCTGTTGTTTAAAAGAATACAAACTTTAAATAGTAAATCAATCAAATAGATCACTATTAACAATTTATAGAGAAGCCGGGGCCATACCTCAACCCCTAAGAATGATATATAATTGAAAAACAAAATATGTATATACCTTATAGAAATTTGTCGTTTATCGTTGCCTTTGCTCGTTAACAAGAGCTTTAGAACTTGACATATGAGAATAGAGTCTTCTAATACCTTGTCTTTTGATTGAAATCATCCAATAATCTCCAAGCTTTATCTCCTCTTAACTCATACTGTGACTCTTCTCTCTTTCTAAGGTCTATGGCAAAATAGCCTTCTTCTCTTACAGGGCTACGGGATACTATTCTTTCTCTAAAAGAAAAGCTATGGAGTTTTGGTCTCTTCCTCCGAAAGACCATAGCAATCTAAGCTTCTTTTCTAAGATATTAGATAAGAATAAAGGAATATATACATCTCAAACTCTAGGATTACCTTGAGGCTACTTGCTGCCTTCTCACAAACTTCTCTGTGTAGAGACCCTGACAGAAACAACAAATTGTTTCGGTCATAACTCTCTCACAAAAACTCAGAATATGGTTGTATAACCAATCAAAAGAACTGGAAGGCATTTGGTCTATAAGCTAGCATGGGAAGAATAGGTAAAAACGTCTTATATAGCCACAAACACGCCATCTTTAGAAACGCGTTGTTTTTTCACATTTTTAGTATGCATGAACTCTAAATGAGTAAAAGTACTGTAAATATGACCTCTTATCACCTAAATTCAAAATTCTATTTTTGGGGATACTTATCTCTTAATAGAACTATTCTTATGTTCTTTTTTCTTTTAGGATTTTTTGAGCTAATATTTTTATTCTAACACTTTCCTAATGTTTCTTGCCTCATTGTCTCACTCTTCTCTAAGTGCACTCTCTTTCCTTCTTGAAATCTATATTAAAAGAGACACATACATACGTGGCTTGGGAGGGACCTTACAATCTCCCCCACTTAAAAGATTCGAGATGTCCTCATCTCGTGAGCTAGGGTAGTATCTAAGTTAATCCTCTCGTCTCTTTCAAAGTGGTGTCCCCACTAGGTAGAAATCTTCTTTTATCTAAACATTGTTCCGAGTCCCTTATTTCATGTATTTGGCTTGTTCTGTTGTGCCTCCAAAAGGTCTATTATTCTAAAGTTAATTTGCCTTTTTATCCTGAGTTCATGCATCCATATACCTCTCAAATGCTATGAACCTTCTAATTTCTTATTTTATACCCCCATGTAATATGGTACTTAACAAATTATCATGGAAAAACGTAAGGGAATCAATCCTTTACGTAATCTAGCCTATGATAGCAATTTCATAATCTTAGTATCGTCTTGTAGAATAGCTGTATTCATCATGCACATTACTTCACATGAATCTTGCACCAATCTTCTTCTATTTACTCATAGAAATACTTGTTGAATTTGGTTATCTTTAACTCTGCTATCCCTATTTCTTGACCTAATTTTTACTCTAGCTCATGATTTCTTATAGCCAGGGGTGGGCTTGACGTTCCTCTTGAATTAGGAGACCTCTTCTTGATTAACATGAAAGGACTCATGTCCTTCTCGACACTTTCTATATAAAAGAAACTTTATCATAGTCTCTGGCTATAATTATGGCTTGTGAAATAGAGGATGGTTTTGTATTTTTTCGAGGTTATTCAATGGTGGATTAACCTTCCCAAATGAATCAATGGAGAAGAGTTTCCTCATCCATCTCTAGAGCAAATTGGAGAAGTTTAACAAAACTTTGGTGGTATTCTTTTAGGGTCTTCCTTTCTTGGGTTAGCTCCAAAAAATCATTCATTTTATCCTCTTGAAATCCTAGAGGACAAAACCTTTCACGAAGGTGTACTTTCATGGCATCCCATAACTGATTCTAGTTCCAGTGGTTAGATTGACAATAGTGCTTCCAACTAATTTGACATTTCTTACAATTTTTAGAGACGAGCAAGGGTGAACTTGCTTCTTTCATTGTACCCATGAAAAGTTTAAATACTGATCATAGTGCCACATCTAAAGGCACTCTGGATTAACAAATCTTGAGAATTACAGATCTGGTGCCTTGGGATTGACACATCCAAAAGATTATAAGGATTAACACATGTGAGATGATTAGTTTTCTTAAAATTACACATCTAGTATCTTGGGATTAACACATCTAAGAGCATGATCCTCTGGGAGTTACACATCCGATGTTAGACCCATGTTTGTCTGAGATGGGTTCAAGATCTTGGATGATCGTCCTAGTGTAAAGCATCCAATGGATTGCATTCACACATCAACTATTCAAATCTTAATGGAGTTATAATCTTAATAACTTATAATATGCAAGTTAATGAGATATATCCTGGAAATTTCTCTAAACAAGTTTCGGTCTATCCTTCTAGTCATTCAGTCTCTCACTAGTTTCTTAATTTGATCACCCTATGTTTTATCTCACAAAAGGTTTTCTCCCCAATCTTATTTCTCAAATTTATTGTACAAATATCTTGCGTGTGCACCCCCAAGATATAAGCACAATTTCATAGGATGATTGTCTCAACATGTGAGGATATTCAAATCACTTCTATGGCCAGTAGAGATGATTGATTCATCCTCATATGATAAACAATCACTTGTTTTAATCCCTTGATAGTTAACCTTTGAAAAACAAATCTTAGGAACTAATATCGGCTCTGATACCACTTGTAAGGTTCCCCCTTCCAAAAATAGGGCAAACACTTAAGATAGTCCACTAAGTCTTATCTTGGAGAAAATTACCTACTCATCGACACCTTGACCATGGAGAGATTCAAGGATACAATTCATAGATAACACCTAGTTCTATCCCGCAGGGGGAGCATGGTCTTCTAAAAATCAAATCACCCATAGGGTTATTGATCATAATTTGGGCAACTACTAGTCTTGATTCCTAGAGACAATGCTTTTTTCCTCATCCATGCAAGGCACAGCCGCTGGCCTAGTCTTATAGAATAAAATTGCCCGAGAACCTATTTATCTAACGTAGGGCTTTCACTTAATATGTTGGAAAGCTTTCCGACTAATCGGGTCCACCCATCCGCCGTAGGATAGTGCCGTCAGGGCATTCCATCCTCCCACTTTCCGCCCTACTCATGCATCAATTTGTTTTCTAATAAATCCTACCACACTATTTGACATAAATAAACGTGTTCCTTAATTAAGATCCTTTTCACAAGGTTTGTTAAAACAGCCTTTTTCCACAGTACACTAATATCAAAGACAAGATTTATAAAAAAGTTTATACATGAATCAATTTCATATAGCCAAACCGGCTCTCTTATTCTATTCCTTTATACCGCCGATGATCTAGAATTCGGCCTTCTAGCCTCTACATGATGGGAAAAACCCTACGGGACCATACACCTCATCGTCGGGCCACTGTGGCGAGGACTCAAGCCGGCCTGTCGCCCTATCAGGCTCCATCGCTCGATCCTCTCGCCCCTCAGAGGGATGTCTGCGCACTAGGGTAGGCTAATTCATCGAAGTAGCCTGGGCCCTCAGAACTAGGCAGCATCACAATCACTCGCCTCAATCGGCAAGCCCCATTCTCCCAATGGTATGAGGGATACCATGGGCCAACTCCAGGCCTTACTAACATCTTCGTCGTTCGGCTATACAAGCACAAGGACGGGGCAGCGTTAAGGCAGGGAGAGTTGTACCTGTACCTTAATTTAACAAAGATAACAATCCATTTACTCAACTAAACTATAGGACTAGAATCCATGTTACCTTCTTAAGAAAACAATCCTTTTCACAAAGATTTTTGCATTTCAACTTGAGATTGCGGATAAGACATTCTTTATTTAGGCATATGCTATTGTTTAAAAGAATACAAACTGTAAATATGCTATTGTTTAAAAGAATACAAACTGTAAATAGTAAATCAATCAAATAGATCACCTTTAACAATTTATAGAGAAGTCGGGGCCATACCTCAATTGTTTAAAAGAATACAAACTATAAATAGTAAATCAATCAAATAGATCACCTTTAACAATTTATAGAGAAGTCGGGGCCATACCTCAACCCCTAAGAATGATATATAATCAAAAAATAAAATATGTATATATCTTATAGAAATTTATCGTTTATCGTTGCCTTTGCTCGTTAACAAGAGCTTTAGAACTTGACATATGAGAATAGAGTCTTCTAATACCTTGTCTTTTGATTGAAATCATCCAATAATCTCCAAGCTTTATCTCCTCTTACTCATATACTGTGACTCTTCTCTCTTTCTAAGGTCTATGGCAAAATTGCCTTCTTTTCTTATAGGGCTACGAGATACTATTCTTTCTCTAAAAGAAAAGCTATGGAGTTTTGGTCTCTTCCTCCGAAAGACCATAGCAATCTAAGCTTCTTTTCTAAGATATTAGATAAGAATGAAGGAATATATACATCTCAAACTCTAGGATTACCTTGAGGCTACTTGCTGCCTTCTCATAGTTTTCTCTGAGTAGACACCCTGACAGAAATAGCAAATTGTTTCGGTCATAACTCTCTGACAAAAACTCAAAATATGGTTGTATAACCAGTCAAAAGAACGGGAAGGCATCTGGACTATAAGCTAGCACGGGAGAATAGGTAAAAACGTCTTATATAGCCACAAACGTGCCATCTTTAGAAACGCGTTGTTTTTTCACATTTTTAGTATGCATGAACTCTAAATGAGTAAAAGTACTCTAAATATGACCTCTTATCACCTAAATTCAAAATTCTATTTTTGGGGATACTTATCTCTTAATAGAACTATTCTTATGTTCTTTTTTCTTTTAGGATTTTTGGAGCTAATATTTTTATTCTAACACTTTCCTAATGTTTCTAGCCTTATTGTCTCACTCCTCTCTAAGTGCACTCTCTTTCCTTCCTGAAATCTATATTAAAAGAGACACATACATACGTGGCTTGGGAGGGACCTTACAATCTCCCCCACTTAAAAGATTCGAGATGTCCTCATCTCGCGAGCTAGGGTAGTATCTAAGTAAATCCTCCTGTCTCTTTCAAAGTGGTGTCCCCACTAGGTAGAAATCTTCTTTTATCTAAACATTGTTTCGAGTCCCTTATTTCATGTGTTTGGCTTGTTTTGTTGTGCCTCCAAAAGGTCTATTATTCTAAAGTTATAATTGAAAAACAAAAAATATATATATACCTTATAAAAATTTATCGTTTATCGTTCCCTTTGCTCGTTAATAAGAGCTTTAGAACTTGACATATGAGAATAGAGTCTTCTAATACCTTGTCTTTTGATTGAAATCATCCAATAATCTCCAAGCTTTATCTCCTCTTAACTCATACTGTGACTCATCTCTCTTTCTAAGGTCTATGGCAAAATAGCCTTCTTCTCTTACAGGGCTACGGGATACTATTCTTTCTCGGATCAGTGGCTGCATGGGTCTAGGGGAAAGGTACGGTGTCGGTTATCAGGGAAAGGAGTGGGACGCATGTACCTTATCTGGTCTGAGGCAGCATGGGTGTCCACGTAGCTATATGTGTGGAGCACACAGTGGGCGGCCGTGCTTTGGTTCTTGTGCGACCATCGTATGGGCACCCTGGTAAGTGTGTACGGTCCAAATTTTAAGACAGGGTCCCCAAATTTGGGACGCCCGCCTCGATTTGCATGTCGGACCGCCCCAGGGGGTGAAATTTTTTTTTGTCTGGGAGGTTCTCCTGTTCGTTGGGGTTCAGACCGTTCGTCAATTGGACACCCGGTCGTGCATTTATTAAGGTTTAAAGGTCGTCGCTTTTTAACTAAAATGACTGAAATTTGCGTATAAGCTTGATCCGGTGTCCGTTTTGGATGCTACAAAATCCTATATTAGGGTAAAATCATGTCCTCCGAAAGACCATAGCAATCTAAGCTTCTTTTCTAAGATATTAGATAAGAATGAAGGAATATATACATCTCAAACTCTAGGATTACCTTGAGGCTACTTGCTGCCTTCTCACAGTTTTCTCTGTGTAGAGACCCTAACAGAAACAGCAAATTGTTTCGGTCATAACTCTTTGACAAAAACTTAGAATATGGTTGTATAACCAGTCAAAAGAACGGGAAGGCATTTGTTCTATAAGCTAGCATGGGCAGAATAGGTAAAAACGTCTTATATAGCCACAAACGCGCCATCTTTAGAAACGCGTTGTTTTTTCACATTTTTAGTATGCATGAACTCTAAATGAGTAAAAGTACTCTAAATATGACCTCTTATCACCTAAATTCGAAATTCTATTTTTGAGGATACTTATCTCTTAATAGAACTATTCTTATGTTCTGTTTTCTTTTAGGATTTTTGGAGCTAATATTTTTATTCTAACACTTTCCTAATGTTTCTAGCCTTATTGTCTCACTCTTCTCTAAGTGCACTCTCTTTCCTTCTTGAAATCTATATTAAAAGAGACACATACATACGTGGCTTGGGAGAGACCTTACAATCTCCCCCACTTAAAAGATTCGAGATGCCCTCATCTCGCGAGCTAGGGTAGTATCTTTTGGATGTGTCAATCCCAAGGCACCAGATCTGTAATTCTCAAAAAATGAAGATCTCAGATATATTAATCCAGAGTGCCTTTAGATGTTGTACTATGATCAGTATTTAAACTTTTCATGGATACAATGAAAGAAGCAAGTTCACCCTTGCTCGTCTCTAAAAATTGTAGGAAATGCCGAATTAGTTGGAAGCACTATTGTCAATCTAACCACTGGAACTAGAATCAGTTATGGGATGCCATGAAAGTATACCTTCGTGAAAGGTTTTGTCCTCCAGGATTTCAAGAGGATAAAATGAATGATTTTTTGGAGCTAACCCAAGAAAGGAAAACCCTAAAAGAATACCACCAAAGTTTTGTTAAACTTCTCCAATTTGCTCTAGAGATGGATGAGGTAACTCTTCTCCATTGATTCATTTGGGAAGGTTAATCCACCATTGAATAACCTCGAAAAAAATACAAAACCATCCTCTATTTCAGAAGCCATAATTATAGCCAGAGACTATGATAAAGTTTCTTTTACATAGAAAGTGTCGAGAAGGACATGAGTCCTTTCATGTTAATCAAGAAGAGGTCTCCTAATTCAAGAGGAACATCAAGCCCACCCCTGGCTATAAGAAATCATGAGCTAGAGTAAAAATTAGGTCAAGAAATAGGGATAGCAGAGTTAAAGATAACCAAATTCAACAAGTATTTCTATGAGTAAATAGAAGAAGATTGGTGCAAGATTCATGTGAAGTAATGTGCATGATGAATAGAGCTATTCTACAAGACGATACTAAGATTATGAAATTGCTATCATAGGTTAGATTACGTAAAGGATTGATTCCCTTATGTTTTTCCATGATAATTTGTTAAGTACCATATTACATGGGGGTATAAAATAAGAAATTCGAAGGTTCATAGCATTTGAGAGATATGGATGCATGAACTTAGAATAATAAGGCAAATTAACTTTAGAATAATAGACCTTTTGGAGGCACAACAAAACAAGCCAAACACATGAAATAAGGGACTCGGAACAATGTTTAGATAAAAGAAGATTTCTACCTAGTGGGGACACCACTTTGAAAGAGACGGGAGGATTAACTTAGATACTACCCTAGCTCACGAGATGAGGACATCTCGAATCTTTTAAGTGGGGGAGATTATAAGGTCCCTCCCAAGCCACGTATGTATATATCTCTTTTAATATAGATTTCAAGAAGGAAAGAGAGTGCACTTAGAGAAGAGTGAGACAATAAGGCTAGAAACATTAGGAAAGTGTTAGAATAAAAATATTAGCTCCAAAAATCCTAAAAGAAAAAAGAACATAAGAATAGTTCTATTAAGAGATAAGTTTCCCCAAAAATAGAATTTCGAATTTAGGTGATAAGAGGTCATATTTAGAGTACTTTTACTCATTTAGAGTTCATGCATACTAAAAATGTGAAAAAACAACGCATTTCTGAAGATGGCGCGTTTGTGGCTATATAAGATATTTTTACCTATTTTGCCCATGCTAGCTTATAGACCAGATGCCTTCCCGTTCTTTTGACTGGTTATACAACCATATTCTGAGTTTTTGTTAGAGAGTTATGACCGAAACAATTTGCTGTTTCTGTTAGGGTCTCTACACAGAGAAAACTGTGAGAAGGCAGCAAGTAGCCTCAAGGTAATCCTAGAGTTTGAGATGTATATATTCCTTCATTCTTATCTAATATCTTAGAAAAGAAGCTTAGATTGCTATGGTCTTTCGGAGGAAGAGACCAAAACTCCATAGCTTTTCTTTTAGAGAAAGAATAGTATCCCGTAGCCCTGTAAGAGAAGAAGGCTATTTTGCCATAGACCTTAGAAAGAGAGATGAGTCACAGTATGAGTTAAGAGGAGATAAAGCTTGGAGATTATTGGATGATTTCAATCAAAAGACAAGGTAATAGAAGACTCTATTCTCATATGTCAAGTTCTAAAGCTCTTGTTAACGAGCAAAGGCAACAATAAACGACAAATTTCTATAAGGTATATACATATTTTGTTTTTCAATTATATATCATTCTTAGGGGTTGAGGTATGGCCCCAGCTTCTATATAAATTGTTAATAGTGATCTATTTGATTGATTTACTATTTAAAGTTTGTATTCTTTTAAACAACAGCATATGCCTAAATAAAGAATGTCTTATCCGCAATCTCAAGTTGAAATGCAAAAATCTTTGTGAAAAGGATTGTTTTCTTAAGAAGGTAACATGGATTCTAGTCCTATAGTTTAGTTGAGTAAATGGATTATTATCTTGGTTAAATTAAGGTACAGGTACAACTCTCACTGCCTTGACGCTATCCCGTTCTTGTGCTTGTATAGCCAGACGGCGGAGATGTTAGTAAGGCCTGGAGTTGGCCCATGGTATCCCTCATACCATTGGGAGAATGAGGTTTGCCGATTGAGGCGAGTGATTGTGATGCTGCCTAGTTCTGAGGGCCCAGGCTAGTGCAGTGAATTAGCCCACCCTAGTGCGAAGACATCTCTTTGAGGGACGGGAGGATCGAGCGATGGAGCCTGAGAGGGCGACAGGCCGGCTCGAGTCCTCGCCACAGCGGCGGCCGACGATGAGGTGTATGGTCCCGTAGGGTTTTGCCCAGCATGTAGAGGCTGGAAGGCCGAATTCTAGATCATGGGCAGTATAAAGGAAAAGAATAAGAGAGCCGGTTTGGCTGTATGAAATTGATTCATGTATAAACTTTTTTATAAATCTTGTCTTTGACATTAGTGTATTGTGGAAAAAGGCTGTTTTAACAAACCTTGTGAAAAGGATCTTAATTAAGGAACACATTTATTTATGTCAAACAATGTGGTAGGATTAATTAGAAAACAAATTGATGCATGAGTAGGGCGAAAAGTGGGAGGATGGAATGCCCTGACGGCACTATCCTACGGATGGGTGGACCCGATTAGTCGGAAAGCTTTCCAATATATTAAGTGAAAGCCCTACGTTAGATAAATAGGTTCTCGGGCAATTCTATTCTATAAGACTAGGCCAGCGGTTGTGCCTTGCATGGATGAGGAAAAAAGCATTGTCTCTAGGAATCAAGACTAGTAGTTGCCCAAATTATGATCAATAACCCTATGGGTGATTTGATTTTTACAAGACCACGCTCCCCCCTACGGGATAGAACTAGGTCTTATCTATGAATCGTATCCTTGAATCTCTGCATGGTCAAGGTGTCGATGAGTAGGTAATTTTCTCCAAGATAAGACGTAGTGGACTATCTTAAGTGTTTCCCCTATTTTTGGAAGGGGGAACCTTACAAGTGGTATCAGAGCCGATCTTAGTTCCTAGGATTTGTTTTTCAAAGGTTAACTATCAAGGGATTAAAACAAGTGATTGTTTATCATATGAGGACGAATCAATCATCTCTACTGGCCATAGAAGTGATTTGAATATCCTCACATGTTGAGACAATCATCCTATGAAATTGTGCTTATATCTTGGGGGTGCACATGCAAGATATTTGTACAATAAATTTGAGAAATAAGATTGGGAAGAAAACCTTTTGTGAGGAAAAACATAGGGTGATCAAATTAAGAAACTAGTGAGAGACTGAATGACTAGAAGGATAGACCGAAACTTGTTTAGAGAAATTTCCAGGATATATCTCATTAACTTGCATATTATAAGTTATTAAGATTATAACTCCATTAAGATTTGAATAGTTGATGTGTGAATGCCATCCATTGGATGCTTTACACTAGGACGATCATCCAAGATCTTGAACCCATCTCAGACAAACATGGGTCTAACATCGGATGTGTAATTCCCAGAGGATCATGCTCTTAGATGTGTTAATCCCAAGATACTAGATGTGTAATTTTCAGAAAACGAATCATCTCACATGTGTTAATCCAAGAACTTGAACCCATCTCAGACAAACATGGGTCTAACATCGGATGTGTAATTCCCAGAGGATCATGCTCTTAGATGTGTTAATCCCAAGATACTAGATGTGTAATTTTCAGAAAACTAATCTCACATGTGTTAATCCTGATAATCTTTTGGATGTGTCAATCCCAAGGCACCAGATCTGTAATTCTCAAAAAATGAAGATCTCAGATATATTAATCCAGAGTGCCTTTAGATGTGGTACTATGATCAGTATTTAAACTTTTCATGGATACAATGAAAGAAGCAAGTTCACCCTTGCTCGTCTCTAAAAATTGTAGGAAATGCCGAATTAGTTGGAAGCACTATTGTCAATCTAACCACTGGAACTAGAATCAGTTATGGGATGCCATGAAAGTATACCTTCGTGAAAGGTTTTGTCCTCCAGGATTTCAAGAGGATAAAATGAATGATTTTTTGGAGCTAACCCAAGAAAGGAAAACCCTAAAAGAATACCACCAAAGTTTTGTTAAACTTCTCCAATTTGCTCTAGAGATGGATGAGGTAACTCTTCTCCATTGATTCATTTGGGAAGGTTAATCCACCATTGAATAACCTCGAAAAAAATACAAAACCATCCTCTATTTCAGAAGCCATAATTATAGCCAGAGACTATGATAAAGTTTCTTTTACATAGAAAGTGTCGAGAAGGACATGAGTCCTTTCATGTTAATCAAGAAGAGGTCTCCTAATTCAAGAGGAACATCAAGCCCACCCCTGGCTATAAGAAATCATGAGCTAGAGTAAAAATTAGGTCAAGAAATAGGGATAGCAGAGTTAAAGATAACCAAATTCAACAAGTATTTCTATGAGTAAATAGAAGAAGATTGGTGCAAGATTCATGTGAAGTAATGTGCATGATGAATAGAGCTATTCTACAAGACGATACTAAGATTATGAAATTGCTATCATAGGTTAGATTACGTAAAGGATTGATTCCCTTATGTTTTTCCATGATAATTTGTTAAGTACCATATTACATGGGGGTATAAAATAAGAAATTCGAAGGTTCATAGCATTTGAGAGATATGGATGCATGAACTTAGAATAATAAGGCAAATTAACTTTAGAATAATAGACCTTTTGGAGGCACAACAAAACAAGCCAAACACATGAAATAAGGGACTCGAAACAATGTTTAGATAAAAGAAGATTTCTACCTACTAGTGGGGACACCACTTTGAAAGAGACGGGAGGATTAACTTAGATACTACCCTAGCTCACGAGATGAGGACATCTCGAATCTTTTAAGTGGGGGAGATTATAAGGTCCCTCCCAAGCCACGTATGTATATGTCTCTTTTAATATAGATTTCAAGAAGGAAAGAGAGTGCACTTAGAGAAGAGTGAGACAATAAGGCAAGAAACATTAGGAAAGTGTTAGAATAAAAATATTAGCTCCAAAAATCCTAAAAGAAAAAAGAACATAAGAATAGTTCTATTAAGAGATACGTCTCCCCAAAAATAGAATTTCGAATTTAGGTGATAAGAGGTCATATTTAGAGTACTTTTACTCATTTAGAGTTCATGCATACTAAAAATGTGAAAAAACAACGCATTTCTAAAGATGGCGCGTTTGTGGCTATATAAGATGTTTTTACCTATTCTGCCCATGCTAGCTTATAGACCAAATGCCTTCCCGTTCTTTTGACTGGTTATACAACCATATTCTGAGTTTTTGTCAGAGAGTTATGACCGAAACAATTTGCTGTTTCTGTTAGGGTCTCTACACAGAGAAAACTGTGAGAAGGCAGCAAGTAGCCTCAAGGTAATCCTAGAGTTTGAGATGTATATATTCCTTCATTCTTATCTAATATCTTAGAAAAGAAGCTTAGATTGCTATGGTATTTCGGAGGAAGAGACCAAAACTCCATAGCTTTTCTTTTAGAGAAAGAATAGTATCCCGTAACCCTGTAAGAGAAGAAGGCTATTTTGCCATAGACCTTAGAAAGAGAGAAGAGTCACAGTATGAGCTAAGAGGAGATAAAGCTTGGAGATTATTGGATGATTTCAATCAAAAGACAAGGTATTAGAAGACTCTATTCTCATATGTCAAGTTCTAAAGCTCTTGTTAACGAGCAAAGGCAACGATAAAGGACAAATTTCTATAAGGTATATACATATTTTGTTTTTCAATTATATATCATTCTTAGGGGTTGAGGTATGGCCCCGGCTTCTCTATAAATTGTTAATAGTGATCTATTTGATTGATTTACTATTTAAAGTTTGTATTCTTTTAAACAACAGCATATGCCTAAATAAAGAATGTCTTATCCGCAATCTCAAGTTGAAATGCAAAAATCTTTGTGAAAAGGATTGTTTTCTTAAGAAGGTAACATGGATTCTAGTCCTATAGTTTAGTTGAGTAAATGGATTATTATCTTGGTTAAATTAAGGTACAGGTACAACTCTCCCTGCCTTGACATTGTCCCGTTCTTGTACTTGTATAGTCGGACGGCGGAGATGTTAGTAAGGCCTGAAGTTGGCCCATGGTATCCCTCATACCATTGGGAGAATGAGGTTTGCCGATTGAGGCGAGTGATTGTGATGCTGCCAAGTTCTGAGGGCCCACGCTAGTGCGGTGAATTAGCCCACCCTAGTGCGCAGACATCTCTCTGAGGGACGGGAGGATCGAGCGATGGAGCCTGAGAGGGCGACAGGCCGGCTCGAGTCCTCGCCACAGCGGCCGACGATGAGGTGTATGGTCCCGTAGGGTTTTGCCCAGCATGTAGAGGCTAGAAGGCCGAATTCTAGATCATGGGCAGTATAAAGGAAAAGAATAAGAGAGCCGGTTTGGCTGTATGAAATTGATTCATGTATAAACTTTTTTATAAATCTTGTGTTTGACATTAGTGTATTGTGGAAAAAGGCTGTTTTAACAAACCTTGTGAAAAGGATCTTAATTAAGAAACTTGTTTGTTTATGTCAAACATTGTGGTAGGATTAATTAGAAAACAAATTGATGCATGAGTAGGGCGAAAATGGGAGGATGGAATGCCCTGACGGCACTATCCTACGGATGGGTGGACCCAATTAATCGGAAAGATTTCCAACATATTAAGTGAAAGCCCTACGTTAGATAAATAGGTTCTCGGGCAATTCTATTCTATAAGACTAGGCCAGCGGCTGTGCCTTGCATGGATGAGGAAAAAAGCATTGTCTCTAGGAATCAAGACTAGTAGTTGCCCAAATTATGATCAATAACCCTATGGGTGATTTGATTTTTACAAGACCACGCTCCCCCCTGCGGGATAGAACTAGGTCTTATCTATGAATCGTATCCTTGAATCTCTCCATGGTCAAGGTGTCGTGAGTAGATAATTTTCTCCAAGATAAGACTTAGTGGACTATCTTAAGTGTTTCCCCTATTTTTGGAAGGGGGAACCTTACAAGTGATATCAGAGCCGATCTTAGTTCCTAGGATTTGTTTTTCAAAGGTTAACTATCAAGGGATTAAAACAAGTGATTGTATATCATATGAGAGGTATATGGATGCATGAACTTAGAATAATAAGGCAAATTAACTTTAGAATAATAGACCTTTTGGAGGCACAACAAAACAAGCCAAACACATGAAATAAGGGACTCGGAACAATGTTTAGATAAAAGAAGATTTCTACCTAGTGGGGACACCACTTTGAAAGAGACGGGAGGATTAACTTAGATACTACCCTAGCTCACGAGATGAGGACATCTCGAATCTTTTAAGTGGGGGAGATTATAAGGTCCCTCCCAAGCCACGTATGTATGTGTCTCTTTTAATATAGATTTCAAGAAGGAAAGAGAGTGCACTGAGAGAAGAGTGAGACAATAAGGTAAGAAACATTAGGAAAGTGTAAGAATAAAAATATAAGCTCCAAAAATCCTAAAAGAAAAAAGAACATAAGAATAGTTCTATTAAGAGATAAGTTTTCCCAAAAATAGAATTTCGAATTTAGGTGATAAGAGGTCATATTTAGAGTACTTTTACTCATTTAGAGTTCATGCATACTGAAAATGTGAGAAAACAACGCATTTCTGAAGATGGCGCATTTGTGGCTATATAAGATGTTTTTACCTATTCTGCCCATGCTAGCTTATAGACCAGATGCCTTCCCGTTCTTTTGACTGGTTATACAACCATATTCTGAGTTTTTGTCAGAGAGTTATGACCGAAACAATTTGCTGTTTCTATTAGGGTCTCTACATAGAGAAAACTATGAGAAGGCAGCAAGTAGCCTCAAGGTAATCCTAGAGTTTGAGATGTATATATTCCTTCATTCTTATCTAATATCTTAGAAAAGAAGCTTAGATTGCTATGGTCTTTCGGAGGAAGAGACCAAAACTCCATAGCTTTTCTTTTAGAGAAAGAATAGTATCCCTTAGCCCTGTAAGAGAAGAAGGCTATTTTGCCATAGACCTTAGAAAGAGAGATGAGTCACAGTATGAGTTAAGAGGAGATAAAGCTTGGAGATTATTGGATGATTTCAATCAAAAGACAAGGTAATAGAAGACTCTATTCTCATATGTCAAGTTCTAAAGCTCTTGTTAACGAGCAAAGGGAACGATAAACGACAAATTTCTATAAGGTATATCTATATTTTGTTTTTCAATTATAACTTTAGAATAATAGACCTTTTGGAGGCACAACAAAACAAGCCAAACACATGAAATAAGGGACTCGAAACAATGTTTAGATAAAAGAAGATTTCTACCTAGTGGGGACACCACTTTGAAAGAGACAAGAGGATTTACTTAGATACTACCCTAGCTCGCGAGATGAGGACATCTTGAATCTTTTAAGTGGGGGAGATTGTAAGGTTCCTCCCAAGCCACGTATGTATGTGTCTCTTTTAATATAGATTTCAAGAAGGAAAGAGAGTGCACTTAGAGAAGAGTGAGACAATAAGGCAAGAAACATTAGGAAAGTGTTAGAATAAAAATATTAGCTCCAAAAATCCTAAAAGAAAAAAGAACATAAGAATAGTTCTATTAAGAGATAAGTATCCCCAAAAAATAGAATTTCGAATTTAGGTGATAAGAGGTCATATTTAGAGTACTTTTACTCATTTAGAGTTCATGCATACTAAAAATGTGAAAAAACAACGTGTTTCTAAAGATGGCGCGTTTGTGGAAATATAAGATGTTTTTACCTATTCTGCCCATGCTAGCTTATAGACTAGATGCCTTCCCATTCTTTTGAGTGGTTATACAACCATATTCTGAGTTTTTGTCAGAGAGTTATTACCGAAGCAATTTGCTGTTTCTGTCAGGGTCTCTACACAGAGAAAACTGTGAGAAGGCAGTAAGTAGCCTCAAGGTAATCCTAGAGTTTGAGATGTATATATTCCTTCATTCTTATCTAATATCTTAGAAAAGAAGCTTAGATTGCTATGGTCTTTCGGAGGAAGAGACCAAAACTCCATAGCTTTTCTTTTAGAGAAAGAATAGTATCTCGTAGCCCTGTAAAAGAGAAGAAGGCTATTTTGCCATAGACCTTAGAAAGAGAGAAGAGTCACAGTATGAGTTAAGAGGAGATAAAGCTTGGAGTTTATTGGATGATTTCAATCAAAAGACAAGGTATTAGAAGACTCTATTCTCATATGTCACGTTCTAAAGCTCTTGTTAACGAGTAAAGGCAACGATAAACGACAAATTTCTATAAGGTATACACATATTTTATTTTTTGATTATATATCATTCTTAGGGGTTTAGGTATGGCCCTGGCTTCTCTATAAATTGTTAATAGTGATCTATTTGATTGATTTACTATTTACAGTTTGTATTCTTTCAAACAACACCATATACCTAAATAAAGAATGTCTTATCCGCAATCTCAAGTTGAAATGCAAAAATCTTTGTGAAAAGGATTATTTTCTTAAGAAGGTAACATGGATTCTAGTCCTATAGTTTAGTTGAGTAAATGGATTGTTATCTTGGTTAAATTAAGGTACAGGTACAACTCTCCCTGCCTTGATGCTGCCCCGTTCTTGTGCTTGTATAGCCAAACGGCAGAGATGTTAGTAAGGCCTGGAGTTGGCCCATGGTATCCCTCATACCATTGGGAGAATGAGGTTTGCCGATTGAGGCGAGTGATTGTGATGCTGCCTAGTTCTGAGGGCCCAAGCTACTGCGATGAATTAGCCTACCCTAGTGCACAGACATCCCTCTGACGGGCAAGTGGAATCGAGCGATGGAGTCTGAGAGGGCGACAGGCCGGCTTGAGTCCTCGCCACAGCGGTCGACGATGAGGTGTATAGTCCCGTAGGGTTTTGCCTAGCATGTAGAGGCTGGAAGGCCGAATTCTAGATCATCAGCGGTATAAAGGAAAAGAATAAGAGAGCCGGTTTGGCTATATGAAATTGATTTATGTATAAACCTTTTTATAAATCTTGTCTTTGCATTAGTGTACTGTGGGAAAAAGGTTGTTTTAACAAACCTTGTGAAAAGGATCTTAATTAAGGAACACGTTTATTTATGTCAAACAACGTGGTAGGATTAATTAGAAAACAAATTGATGCGTGAGTAGGGCGGAAAGTGGGAGGATGGAATGCCCTGACGGCACCATCCTACGGATGGGTGGACCCGATTAGTCGGCAGCTTTCCAACATATTAAGTGAAAGCCCTATGTTAGATAAATAGGTTCTCGGGCAATTCTATTCTAGAAGACTAGGCCAACGGGCTGTGCCTTGCATGGATGAGGAAAAAAGCATTGTCTCTAGGAATCAAGACTAGTAGTTGCCCAAATTATGATCAATAACCCTATGGGTGATTTGATTTTTAGAAGACCACGCTCCCCTTGCGGGATAGAACTAGGTCTTATCTATGAATCATATCCTTGAATCTCTCCATGGTCAAGGTGTCGATGAGTAGGTAATTTTCTCCAAGATAAGACTTAGTGGACTATCTTAAGTGTTTCCCCTATTTTTGGAAGGGGAAACCTTACAAGTGGTATCAGAGCCGATCTTAGTTCCTAAGATTTGTTTTTCAAAGGTTAACTATCAAGGGATTAAAACAAGTGATTGTTTATCATATGAGGACAAATCAATCATCTCTACTGGCCATAGAAGTGATTTGAATATCCTCACATGTTGAGACAATCATCCTATGAAATTGTGCTTATATCTTGGGGGTGCACACGCAAGATATTTGTACAATAAATTTGAGAAATAAGATTGGGGAGAAAACCTTTTGTGAGGAAAAACATAGGGTTATCAAATTAAGACACTAGTGAGAGACTGAATGACTAGAAGGATAGACCGAAACTTGTTTAGAGAAATTTCCAGGATATATCTCATTAACTTGCATATTATAAGTTATTACTCCATTAAGATTTGAATAGTTGACGTGTGAATGCCATCCATTGGATACTTTACACTAGGACGATCATCCAAGATCTTGAACCCATCTCAGACAAACATGGGTCTAACATCGGCTGTGTAATTCCCAGAGGATCATGCTCTTAGATGTGTTAATCCCAAGATACTAGATGTGTAATTTTCAGAATACTAGCTCACGAGATGAGGACATCTCGAATCTTTTAAGTGGGGGAGATTATAAGGTCCCTCCCAAGCCACGTATGTATATGTCTCTTTTAATATAGATTTCAAGAAGGAAAGAGAGTGCACTTAGAGAAGAGTGAGACAATAAGGCAAGAAACATTAGGAAAGTGTTAGAATAAAAATATTAGCTCCAAAAATCCTAAAAGAAAAAAGAACATAAGAATAGTTCTATTAAGAGATAAGTTTCCCCAAAAATAGAATTTCGAATTTAGGTGATAAGAGGTCATATTTAGAGTACTTTTACTCATTTAGAGTTCATGCATACTAAAAATGTGAAAAAACAACGCATTTCTAAAGATGGCGCGTTTGTGGCTATATAAGATGTTTTTACCTATTCTGCCCATGCGAGCTTATAGACCAGATGCCTTCCCGTTCTTTTGACTGGTTATACAACCATATTCTGAGTTTTTGTCACAGAGTTATGACCGAAACAATTTGCTGTTTCTGTTAGGGTCTCTACACAGAGAAAACTGTGAGAAGGCAGCAAGTAGCCTCAAGGTAATCCTAGAGTTTGAGATGTATATATTCCTTCATTCTTATCTAATATCTTAGAAAAGAAGCTTAGATTGCTATGGTCTTTCGGAGAAAGAGACCAAAACTCCATAGCTTTTCTTTTAGAGAAAGAATAGTATCCCGTAGCCCTGTAAGAGAAGAAGGCTATTTTGCCATAGACCTTAGAAAGAGAGAAGAGTCACAGTATGAGCTAAGAGGAGATAAAGCTGGGAGATTATTGGATGATTTCAATCAAAAGACAAGGTATTAGAAGACTCTACTCTCATATGTCAAGTTCTAAAGCTCTTGTTAACGAGCAAAGGCAACGATAAACGACAAATTTCTATAAGGTATATACATATTTTGTTTTTCAATTATATATCATTCTTAGGGGTTGAGGTATGGCCCCGGCTTCTCTATAAATTGTTAATAGTGATCTATTTGATTGATTTACTATTTAAAGTTTGTATTCTTTTAAACAACAGCATATGCCTAAATAAAGAATGTCTTATCCGCAATCTCAAGTTGAAATGCAAAAATCTTTGTGAAAAGGATTGTTTTCTTAAGAAGGTAACATGGATTCTAGTCCTATAGTTTAGTTGAGTAAATGGATTATTATCTTGGTTAAATTAAGGTACAGGTACAACTCTCCCTGCCTTGACACTGTCCCGTTCTTGTGCTTGTATAGTCGGACGGCGGAGATGTTAGTAAGGCCTAGAGTTGGCCCATGGTATCCCTCATACCATTGGGACAATGAGGTTTGCCGATTGAGGCGAGTGATTGTGATGCTGCCAAGTTCTGAGGGCCCACGCTAGTGCGGTGAATTAGCCCACCCTAGTGCACAGACATCTCTCTGAGGGACGGGAGGATCGAGCGATGGAGCCTGAGAGGGCGACAGGCCGGCTCGAGTCCTCGCCACAGCGGCCGACGATGAGGTGTATGGTCCCGTAGGGTTTTGCCCAGCATGTAGAGGCTGGAAGGCCGAATTCTAGATCATGGGCAGTATAAAGGAAAAGAATAAGAGAGCCGGTTTGGCTGTATGAAATTGATTCATGTATAAACTTTTTTATAAATCTTGTCTTTGACATTAGTGTATTGTGGAAAAAGGCTGTTTTAACAAACCTTGTGAAAAGGATCTTAATTAAGAAACACGTTTGTTTATGTCAAACAGTGTGGTAGGATTAATTAGAAAACAAATTGATGCATGAGTAGGGCGGAAAGTGGGAGGATGGAATGCCCTGATGGCACTATCCTACGGATGGGTGGACCCGATTAGTCGGAAAGCTTTCCAACATATTAAGTGAAAGCCCTACGTTAGATAAATAGGTTCTCGGGCAATTTTATTCTATAAGACTAGGCCAGCGGCTGTGCCTTGCATGGATGAGGAAAAAAGCATTGTCTCTAGGAATCAAGACTAGTAGTTGCCCAAATTATGATCAATAACCCTATGGGTGATTTGATTTTTACAAGACCACGCTCTCCCTGCGGGATAGAACTAGGTCTTATCTATGAATCGTATCCTTGAATCTCTCCATGGTCAAGGTGTCGTGAGTACGTGATTTTCTCCAAGATAAGACTTAGTGGACTATCTTAAGTGTTTCCCCTATTTTTGGAAGGGGGAACCTTACAAGTGGTATCAGAGCCGATCTTAGTTCCTAGGATTTGTTTTTCAAAGGTTAACTATCAAGGGATTAAAACAATTGATTGTTTATCATATGAGGACGAATCAATCATCTCTACTGTCCATAGAAGTGATTTGAATATCCTCACATGTTCAGACAATCATCCTATGAAATTGTGCTTATATCTTGGGGGTGCACATGCAAGATATTTGTATAATAAATTTGAGAAATAAGATTGGGGAGAAAACCTTTTGTGAGGAAAAACATAGGGTGAACAAATTAAGAAACTAGTGAGAGTCTGAATGACTAGAAGGATAGACCGAAACTTGTTTAGAGAAATTTCCAGGATATATCTCATTAACTTGCATATTATAAGTTATTAAGATTATAACTCCATTAAGATTTGAATAGTTCATGTGTGAATGCCATGCATTGGATGCTTTACACTAGGACGATCATCCAAGATCTTGAACCCATCTCAGACAAACATGGGTCTAACATCGGATGTGTAATTCCCAAAGGATCATGCTCTTAGATGTGTTAATCCCAAGATACTAGATGTGTAATTTTCAGAAAACTAATCATCTCACATCTTGCATGTGCACCCCCAAGATATAAGCACAATCACTTCTATGGCCAGTAGAGATGATTGATTCGTCCTCATATGATAAACAATCACTTGTTTTAATCCCTTGATAGTTAACCTTTGAAAAACAAATCCTAGGAACTAAGATCGGCTCTGATACCACTTGTAAGGTTCCCCCTTCCAAAAATAGGAGAAACACTTAAGATAGTCCACTAAGTCTTATCTTGGAGAAAATCACCTACTCACGACACCTTGACCATGGAGAGATTCAAGGATACGATTCATAGATAAGACCTAGTTCTATCCCGCAGGGGGAGCGTGGTCTTGTAAAAATCAAATCACCCATAGGTTATTGATCATAATTTGGGCAACTACTAGTCTTGATTCCTAGAGACAATGCTTTTTTCCTCATCCATGCAAGGCATAGCCGCTGGCCTAGTCTTATAGAATAGAATTGCCCGAGAACCTATTTATCTAACGTAGGGCTTTCACTTAATATGTTGGAAAGCTTTCCGACTAATTGGGTCCACCCATCCGTAGGATAGTGCCGTCAGGGCATTCCATCCTCCCACTTCCCGCCCTACTCATGCATCAATTTGTTTTCTAATTAATCCTACCACACTGTTTGACATAAACAAACGTGTTTCTTAATTAAGATCCTTTTCACAAGGTTTGTTAAAATAGTCTTTTTTCACAATACACTAATGTCAAAGACAAGATTTATAAAAAAGTTTATACATGAATCAATTTCATACAGCCAAACCGGCTCTCTTATTCTTTTCCTTTATACTGCCCATGATCTAGAATTCGGCCTTCCAGCCTCTACATGCTGGGCAAAACCCTACGGGACCATACACCTCATCGTCGGCCGCTGTGGCGAGGACTCGAGCCGGCCTGTCGCCCTCTCAGGCTCCATCGCTCGATCCTCCCGTCCCTCAGAGAGATGTCTGTGCACTAGGGTGGGCTAATTCACCGCACTAGCGTGGGCCCTCAGAACTTGGCAGCAACACAATCACTCGCCTCAATCGGCAAACCTCATTCTCCCAATGGTATGAGGGATACCATGGGCCAACTCCAGGCCTTACTAACATCTCCGCCATCCGACTATACAAGCACAAGAACGGGACAGTGTCAAGGCAGGGAGAGTTGTACCTGTACCTTAATTTAACCAAGATAATAATCCATTTACTCAACTAAACTATAGGACTAGAATCCATGTTACCTTCTTAAGAAAACAATCCTTTTCACAAAGATTTTTGCATTTCAACTTGAGATTGCGGATAAGACATTCTTTATTTAGGCATATGCTGTTGTTTAAAAGAATACAAACTTTAAATAGTAAATCAATCAAATAGATCACTATTAACAATTTATAGAGAAGCCGGGGCCATACCTCAACCCCTAAGAATGATATATAATTGAAAAATAAAATATGTATATACCTTATAGAAATTTGTCCTTTATCGTTGCCTTTGCTCGTTAACAAGAGCTTTAGAACTTGACATATGAGAATAGAGTCTTCTAATACCTTGTCTTTTGATTGAAATCATCCAATAATCCAATAATCTCCCAGCTTTATCTCCTCTTAGCTCATACTGTGACTCTTCTCTCTTTCTAAGGTCTATGGCAAAATAGCCTTCTTCTCTTACAAGGCTTCGGGATACTATTCTTTCTCTAAAAGAAAAGCTATGGAGTTTTGGTCTCTTCCTCCGAAAGACCATAGCAATCTAAGCTTCTTTTCTAAGATATTAGATAAGAATGAAGGAATATATACATCTCAAACTCTAGGATTACCTTGAGGCTACTTGCTGCCTTCTCACAGTTTTCTCTGTGTAGAGACCCTAACAGAAACAGCAAATTGTTTCGGTCATAACTCTCTGACAAAAACTCAAAATATGGTTGTATAACCAGTCAAAACAACGGGAAGGCATCTGGTCTATAAGCTAGCATGGGCAGAATAGGTAAAAACATCTTATATAGCCACAAACGCGCCATCTTCAGAAATGCATTGTTTTTTCACATTTTTAGTATGCATGAATTCTAAATGAGTAAAAGTACTCTAAATATGACCTCTTATCACCTAAATTCGAAATTCTATTTTTGGGGAAACTTATCTCTTAATAGAACTATTCTTATGTTCTTTTTTCTTTTAGGATTTTTGGAGCTAATATTTTTATTCTAACACTTTCCTAATGTTTCTAGCCTTATTGTCTCACTCTTCTCTAAGTGCACTCTCTTTCCTTCTTGAAATCTATATTAAAAGAGACATATACATACGTGGCTTGGGAGGGACCTTATAATCTCCCCCACTTAAAAGATTCGAGATGTCCTCATCTCGTGAGCTAGGGTAGTATCTAAGTTAATCCTCCCGTCTCTTTCAAAGTGGTGTCCCCACTAGGTAGAAATCTTCTTTTATCTAAACATTGTTCCGAGTCTCTTATTTCATGTGTTTGGCTTGTTTTGTTGTGCCTCCAAAAGGTCTATTATTCTAAAGTTAATTTGCCTTATTATTCTAAGTTCATGCATCCATATACCTCTCAAATGCTATGAACCTTCGAATTTCTTATTTTATACCCCCATGTAATATGGTACTTAACAAATTATCATGGAAAAACATAAGGAAATCAATCCTTTACGTAATCTAACCTATGATAGCAATTTCATAATCTTAGTATCGTCTTGTAGAATAGCTCTATTCATCATGCACATTACTTCACATGAATCTTGCACCAATCTTCTTCTATTTACTCATAGAAATACTTGTTGAATTTGGTTATCTTTAACTCTGCTATCCCTATTTCTTGACCTAATTTTTACTCTAGCTCATGATTTCTTTTAGCCAGGGGTGGGCTTGATGTTCCTCTTGAATTAGGAGACCTCTTCTTGATTAACATGAAAGGACTCATGTCCTTCTCGACACTTTCTATGTAAAAGAAACTTTATCATAGTAGCTGGCTATAATTATGGCTTCTGAAATAGAGGATGGTTTTGTATTTTTTTCGAGGTTATTCAATGGTGGATTAACCTTCCCAAATGAATCAATGGAGAAGAGTTACCTCATCCATCTCTAGAGCAAATTGGAGAAGTTTAACAAAACTTTGGTGGTATTCTTTTAGGGTTTTCCTTTCTTGGGTTAGCTCCAAAAAATCATTCATTTTATCCTCTTGAAATCCTAGAGGACAAAACCTTTCACGAAGGTATACTTTCATGGCATCCCATAACTGATTCTAGTTCCAGTGGTTAGATTGACAATAGTGCTTCCAACTAATTCGGCATTTCCTACAATTTTTAGAGACGAGCAAGGGTGAACTTGCTTCTTTCATTGTATCCATGAAAAGTTTAAATACTGATCATAGTACCACATCTAAAGGCACTCTGGATTAATATATCTGAGATCTTCATTTTTTTGAGAATTACAGATCTGGTGCCTTGGGATTGACACATCCAAAAGATTATCAGGATTAACACATGTGAGATTAGTTTTCTGAAAATTACACATCTAGTATCTTGGGATTAACACATCTAAGAGCATGATCCTCTGGGAATTACACATCCGATGTTAGACCCATGTTTGTCTGAGATGGGTTCAAGATCTTGGATTAACACATGTGAGATGATTCGTTTTCTGAAAATTACACATCTAGTATCTTGGGATTAACACATCTAAGAGCATGATCCTCTGGGAATTACACATCCGATGTTAGACCCATGTTTGTCTGAGATGGGTTCAAGATCTTGGATGATCGTCCTAGTGTAAAGCATCCAATGCATGGCATTCACACATGAACTATTCAAATCTTAATGGAGTTATAATCTTAATAACTTATAATATGCAAGTTAATGAGATATATCCTGGAAATTTCTCTAAACATGTTTCGGTCTATCCTTCTAGTCATTCAGACTCTCACTAGTTTCTTAATTTGTTCACCCTATGTTTTTCCTCACAAAAGGTTTTCTCCCCAATCTTATTTCTCAAATTTATTGTACAAATATCTTGCATGTGCACCCCCAAGATATAAGCACAATTTCATAGGATGATTGTCTCAACATGTGAGGATATTCAAATCACTTCTATGGACAGTAGAGATGATTGATTCGTCCTCATATGATAAACAATCACTTGTTTTAATCCCTTGATAGTTAACCTTTGAAAAACAAATCCTAGGAACTAAGATCGGCTCTGATACCACTTGTAAGGTTCCCCCTTCCAAAAATAGGGGAAACACTTAATATAGTCCACTAAGTCTTATCTTGGAGAAAATCACCTACTCACGACACCTTGACCATGGAGAGATTCAAGGATACGATTCATAGATAAGACCTAGTTCTATCCCGCAGGGGGAGCGTGGTCTTGTAAAAATCAAATCACCCATAGGGTTATTGATCATAATTTGGGCAACTACTAGTCTTGATTCCTAGAGACAATGCTTTTTTCCTCATCCATGCAAGGCACAGCCGCTGGCCTAGTCTTATAGAATAAAATTGCCCGAGAACCTATTTATCTAACGTAGGGCTTTCACTTAATATGTTGGAAAGCTTTCCGACTAATCGGGTCCACCCATCCGTAGGATAGTGCCGTCAGGGCATTCCATCCTCCCACTTTCCGCCCTACTCATGCATCAATTTGTTTTCTAATTAATCCTACCACACTGTTTGACATAAACAAACGTGTTTCTTAATTAAGATCCTTTTCACAAGGTTTGTTAAAACAGCCTTTTTCCACAATACACTAATGTCAAAGACAAGATTTATAAAAAAGTTTATACATGAATCAATTTCATACAGCCAAACCGGCTCTCTTATTCTTTTCCTTTATACTGCCCATGATCTAGAATTCGGCCTTCCAGCCTCTACATGCTGGGCAAAACCCTACGGGACCATACACCTCATCGTCGGCCGCTGTGGCGAGGACTCGAGCCAGCCTGTCGCCCTCTCAGGCTCCATCGCTCGATCCTCCCGTCCCTCAGAGAGATGTCTGTGCACTAGGGTGGGCTAATTCACCGCACTAGCGTGGGCCCTCAGAACTTGGCAGCATCACAATCACTCGCCTCAATCGGCAAACCTCATTGTCCCAATGGTATGAGGGATACCATGGGTCAACTCTAGGCCTTACTAACATCTCCGCCGTCCGACTATACAAGCACAAGAACGGGACAGTGTCAAGGCAGGGAGAGTTGTACCTGTACCTTAATTTAACCAAGATAATAATCCATTTACTCAACTAAACTATAGGACTAGAATCCATGTTACCTTCTTAAGAAAACAATCCTTTTCACAAAGATTTTTGCATTTCAACTTGAGATTGCGGATAAGACATTCTTTATTTAGGCATATGCTGTTGTTTAAAAGAATACAAACTTTAAATAGTAAATCAATCAAATAGATCACTATTAACAATTTATAGAGAAGCCGGGGCCATACCTCAACCCCTAAGAATGATATATAATTGAAAAACAAAATATGTATATACCTTATAGAAATTTGTCATTTATCGTTGCCTTTGCTCGTTAACAAGAGCTTTAGAACTTGACATATGAAATAGAGTCTTCTAATACCTTGTCTTTTGATTGAAATCATTTAATAATCTCCCAGCTTTATCTCCTCTTAGCTCATACTGTGACTCTTCTCTCTTTCTAAGGTCTATGGCAAAATAGCCTTCTTCTCTTACAGGGCTACGGGATACTATTCTTTCTCTAAAAGAAAAGCTATGGAGTTTTGGTCTCTTTCTCCGAAAGACCATAGCAATCTAAGCTTCTTTTCTAAGATATTAGATAAGAATGAAGGAATATATACATCTCAAACTCTAGGATTACCTTGAGGCTACTTGCTGCCTTCTCACAGTTTTCTCTGTGTAGAGACCCTAACAGAAACAGCAAATTGTTTCGGTCATAACTCTGTGACAAAAACTCAGAATATGGTTGTATAACCAGTCAAAAGAACGGGAAGGCATCTGGTCTATAAGCTAGCATGGGCAGAATAGGTAAAAACATCTTATATAGCCACAAACGCGCCATCTTTAGAAATGCGTTGTTTTTTCACATTTTTAGTATGCATGAACTCTAAATGAGTAAAAGTACTCTAAATATGACCTCTTATCACCTAAATTCGAAATTCTATTTTTGGGGAAACTTATCTCTTAATAGAACTATTCTTATGTTCTTTTTTCTTTTAGGATTTTTGGAGCTAATATTTTTATTCTAACACTTTCCTAATGTTTCTTGCCTTATTGTCTCACTCTTCTCTAAGTGCACTCTCTTTCCTTCTTGAAATCTATATTAAAAGAGACATATACATACGTGGCTTGGGAGGGACCTTATAATCTCCCCCACTTAAAAGATTCGAGATGTCCTCATCTCGTGAGCTAGGGTAGTATCTAAGTTAATCCTCCCGTCTCTTTTAAAGTGGTGTCCCCACTAGGTAGAAATCTTCTTTTATCTAAACATTGTTCCGAGTCCCTTATTTCATGTGTTTGGCTTGTTTTGTTGTGCCTCCAAAAGGTCTATTATTCTAAAGTTAATTTGCCTTATTATTCTAAGTTCATGCATCCATATACCTCTCAAATGCTATGAACCTTCGAATTTCTTATTTTATACCCCCATGTAATATGGTACTTAACAAATTATCATGGAAAAACATAAGGGAATCAATCCTTTACGTAATCTAACCTATGATAGCAATTTCATAATCTTAGTATCGTCTTGTAGAATAGCTCTATTCATCATGCACATTACTTCACATGAATCTTGCACCAATCTTCTTCTATTTACTCATAGAAATACTTGTTGAATTTGGTTATCTTTAACTCTGCTATCCCTATTTCTTGACCTAATTTTTACTCTAGCTCATGATTTCTTTTAGCCAGGGGTGGGCTTGATGTTCCTCTTGAATTAGGAGACCTCTTCTTGATTAACATGAAAGGACTCATGTCCTTCTCGACACTTTCTATGTAAAAGAAACTTTATCATAGTCTCTGGCTATAATTATGGCTTCTGAAATAGAGGATGGTTTTGTATTTTTTTCGAGGTTATTCAATGGTGGATTAACCTTCCCAAATGAATCAATGGAGAAGAGTTACCTCATCCATCTCTAGAGCAAATTGGAGAAGTTTAACAAAACTTTGGTGGTATTCTTTTAGGGTTTTCCTTTCTTGGGTTAGCTCCAAAAAATCATTCATTTTATCCTCTTGAAATCCTAGAGGACAAAACCTTTCACGAAGGTATACTTTCATGGCATCCCATAACTGATTCTAGTTCCAGTGGTTAGATTGACAATAGTGCTTCTAACTAATTCGGCATTTCCTACAATTTTTAGAGACGAGCAAGGGTGAACTTGCTTCTTTCATTGTATCCATGAAAAGTTTAAATACTGATCATAGTGCCACATCTAAAGGCACTCTGGATTAATATATCTGAGATCTTCATTTTTTTGAGAATTACAGATCTGGTGAGTTGGGATTGACACATCCAAAAGATTATCAAGATTAACACATGTGAGATGATTAGTATTCTGAAAATTACACATCTAGTATCTTGGGATGAACACATCTAAGAGCATGATCCTTTGGGAATTACACATCCGATGTTAGACCCATGTTTCTCTGAGATGGGTTCAAGATCTTAGATGATCGTCCTAGTGTAAAGCATCCAATGGATGGCATTCACACATCAACTATTCAAATCTTAATGGAGTTATAATCTTAATAACTTATAATATGCAAGTTAATGAGATATATCCTGGAAATTTCTCTAAACAAGTTTCGGTCTATCCTTCTAGTCATTCAGTCTCTCACTAGTTTCTTAATTTGATCACCCTATGTTTTTCTTCACAAAAGGTTTTCTCCCCAATCTTATTTCTCAAATTTATTGTACAAATATCTTGCATGTGCACCCGCAAGATATAAGCACAATTTCATAGGATGATTGTCTCAACATGTGAGGATATTCAAATCACTTCTATGGCCAGTAGAGATGATTGATTCGTCCTCATATGATAAACAATCACTTGTTTTAATCCCTTGATAGTTAACCTTTGAAAAACAAATCCTAGGAACTAAGATCGGCTCTGATACCACTTGTAAGGCTCCCCCTTCCAAAAATAGGGGAAACACTTAAGATAGTCCACTAAGTCTTATCTTGGAGAAAATTACCTACTCATCGACACCTTGACCATGCAGAGATTCAAGGATACGATTCATAGATAAGACCTAGTTCTATCCCGCAGGGGGAGCGTGGTCTTCTAAAAATCAAATCACCCATAGAGTTATTGATCATAATTTGGGCAACTACTAGTCTTGATTCCTAGAGACAATGCTTTTTTCCTCATCCATGCAAGGCACAGCTGCTGGCCTAGTCTTCTAGAATAGAATTGCCCGAGAACCTATTTATCTAACGTAGGGCTTTCACTTAATAATCGGGTCCACTCGTCCGTAGGATAGTGCCATCAGGGCATTCCATTCTCCCACTTTTCACCCTACTCACGCATCAATTTGTTTTCTAATTAATCCTACCACACTGTTTGACATAAATAAACGTGTTCCTTAATTAAGATCCTTTTCACAAGGTTTGTTAATACAGCCTTTTTCATATAGCCAAACCGGCTCTCTTATTCTTTTCCTTTATATCGCCAATGATCTAGAATTCGGCCTTCCAGCCTCTACATGCTGGGCAAAACCCTACGGGACCATACACCTCATCGTCGGCCGCTGTGGCGAGGACTCGAGCCGGCCTGTCGCCCTCTCAGGCTCCATCGCTCGATCCTCCCGTCCCTCAGAGAGATGTCTGTGCACTAGGGTGGGCTAATTCACCGCACTAGCCTGGGCCCTCAGAACTAGGCAGCATCACAATCACTCGCCTCAATCGGCAAACCTCATTCTCCCAATGGTATGAGGGATACCATGGGCCATCTCCAGGCCTTACTAACATCTCCGTCGTCCGGCTATACAAGCACAAGAACGGGACAACGTCAAGGCAGGGAGAGTTGTACCTGTACCTTAATTTAACCAAGATAATAATCCATTTACTCAACTAAACTATAGGACTAGAATCCATGTTACCTTCTTAATAAAACAATCCTTTTCACAAAGATTTTTGCATTTTAACTTGAGATTGCTGTAAGATTCCTCCCCCAAACCCCTTTTTGATGTCTAGTATCTTCTTCTATAATCAATCCCTCTTCAAAAATATAAAAGACTTGTTTCTAACTGTTTTAACCTAGAGAGAGAAAATATTCTAGAGAGAGAATATTCAGATTTTTAATATTTTTGGATAGAAAATTATCTCATCTTATTAAAATAAGTTTCCCTGAAACAGAAATTCAAAAAGAACTTTCCAATGTGCAATTGGAATTAATTGGAAATGTGTATAAAGGACCTTAGTCTAAGGGTCTAGATTTTCAGAAATTTTTGGATTATGGTCCAATTAAGGTTCCTATGGACCAATAGCATCAATCCATGTGTAGGGAGGAGATAAATCCAATTTAAAAAAGAAGATACCCAAAAATGAGTAAATACTCACATAAGATGAAGAGTTGAAAATGTACAAGGTTTATTAGTAAAAAATTATGAGCAATATTAAAAGTATGACATATGTAAGGAAGAGGAGTTCTTTAAAGGAGGTGCATATTTCACATAAGATGAAGAGTTGAAAATGTACAAGGTTTATTAGTAAAAAATTATGAGCAATATTAAAAGTATGACATATGTAAGGAAGGGGAGTTCTTTAAAGGAGGTGCATATTTCACATAAGATGAAGAGTTGAAAATGTACAAGGTTTATTAGTAAAAAATTATGAGCAATATTAAAAGTATGACATATGTAAGGAAGAGGAGTTCTTTAAAGGAGGTGCATATTTCACATAAGATGAAGAGTTGAAAATGTATTTGTTTTATTAGTAAAAAATTATGAGCAATATTAAAAGTATGACATATGTAAGGAAGGGGAGTTCTTTAAAGGAGGTGCATATTTCACATAAGATGAAGAGTTGAAAATGTACAAGGTTTATTAGTAAAAAACTATGAGCAATATTAAAAATATGACATATGTAAGGAAGGGGAGTTCTTTAAAGGAGGTGCATATTTCACATGCTTGAATGAGTTTTAAACTCATAAAAATTGAGATATTTCATCTCTCCTCTCTCCTCATTCAAGTCTAGTTCCAAAAAGTTAGCTTAACTGACCTAAAAATGGTCAAATATTGACCAAACTGATTTAGAAAATTCTAGAATCAGTTTGTTTGGTTAGGAGCTCAATTTTTCCTATAAATAGAAGCCTCACCCTTGTTGAAAAATATATAGTGTTTATGCATCGTTACTCTACTCCACCTAAGCCAAGAACTGTGAATTCATTTAATAATTCACTAGTTTTTGGAGCTTCCCTCTTTCTTCAATCCCCATTAGTGGCTCCATCAACATACTTAACCAATTGATTGGTTGGGGGCCTCTACCGTGAACAAAGAATCAAGCAAGTTGTAAGGTAATTAGTGAACATTGATCTTTCTATAATTTCTCAATGTTTCTCTCTTCTCAACCCCTCTCAAGCTTGAGAAGTTTAATTGGTATGGTTTTTTTTTAAATGCTATTGAAGTTTGAATAGTAGTGAAGAGTTACATAATTTAATAAATGCTATTGAAGTTAATTTTCATTTATGTTTAAATTCTAATGATTCTTATGTAAATTCTCTCTCTCACTCAAGAAATGGTTATACTCATGACCCGTTCTCAATCCAAATCAAGCTTTCATAAAGCTTTTCCTTAACCCAAGATTAAGCTATGCTTGAGGCCAAATTAATGGCTTTTTTCTATGCTTTTAGTTTATGTATATTGATGATTCAATCCATTATGGATTAATAATCCAATTAGAGATCATTTTAATTATTTCCTTAATGATAAGTATTATCCCTTAGAAAAATTGAGATTTATCAGTCATAGCAGCGGAGCTATGGCAAAATTTTTATAAAAATTATGCATAAAATAATCTCATTCAAAGCATAAAAAGAGGACTTCCTACCATATTCTAGGAATTATCATCCTAGATTAATTGAAAGAATTTCATTACAATCATGGAGAAATTGAATTTTAATATTATGCATAAAGGATAAGTTTTTATATCAAAAGTGTTATTTTTACCATTTTTATTTCATGCATAGAAGTATGCAAAATGGATAAATTTTTATATCAAAAGTGTTATTTTTACCATTTTTATTTCATGCATAGAAGTATGCATAATGGATAAATTTTTATATCAAAAGTGTTATTTTTACCATTTTTATTTCATGCATAGAAGTATGCATAAAGGAAAAAATTTTATATCAAAAGTGTTACTTTTATCATTTTTAATTTTCATGCATAAAAGAAAATTTTTATATCAAAAGTGTTACTTTTATCATTTTTAATTTTCATGCATAGAAGTATGCATAAAGGAAAATTTTTATATCAAAAGTGTTACTTTTATCATTTTTAATTTTCATGCATAGAAGTATGCATAAAGGAAAAAATTTTATATCAAAAGTGTTACTTTTATCATATTGGATTTCATGCATATAGGTATGCATAAAAGATATTCTTTTTATACTAAAAGTATGATTTTCCTCATAAATGGATTTTATGCTTAACTTAGATGCATAAGAGAAATTCTTTTATTCTAAAAGTATAATTCCCTACCAAATTGAAATCATGCATAAGAAGATGCATAAAAGATTGATTTTAATTTCGAAAGTGTTAGTCTCCTTAAATGGAATTTATGTATAAATAAATGTGTAGAGAAATCTTATATCAAATAAAAGAATTCTCTTTTTTTAAAAAAAAGATATGAAATGTGATAAGATGTGATAAGAGGTGTATGAGATGTGATAAGAATTGATAAGATGCGTATGGAAAGTGATAGGATGTGATAAGAGGTGTGATAAGAGGTGATAAGATGCTTATGAAATAAGTTAGGATGTGATAAGATGAATTAAGATGTGTATGGGGGGATGAGGTAAGAAGTGTATGTGATAGGATAAGATGTATATGGGTTGTGATAGGGCGAGAATGGATGTGATGTAAAAGATTAGATGTGAAGGTATATGGGGTTATATAAATGGGAATGTGAAAATGGATGTATGTATGTGGATGTGTGGATATGGAGATGGGAGTGTGGATGTATGAACATGAAAATGGATATATGCATGAAGATGTATATGCATAGATGTAAATGTGGATGTAGATGTGGATGTATAGATGTGAATGGATGTGGATGTATAGATGTGAATGGAAATGTGGATGTGGATGTATGTGAATGTGGATGTAGATGTGGATGTATAGATGTGAATGTGGAATGTGGATGTGGATGTAGATGTGGATGTATAGATGTGAATGGGAATGGGGATGTGGATGTATGTGAATGTGAATGTAGATGTGGATGTATGTGAATGTGAATGTAGATGTGAATGTGGAATGTGGATGTATAGATGTGGATGTATGTGAATGTGAATGTAGATGTGGATGTATAGATGTGAATGTGGAATGTGGATGTGGATGTAGATGTGGATGTATGGATGTGGATATGGGATGTGGATATGGGATGTATGGATGTGTATGTATGAATGTGGATATGGGATGTGGATGTATAAATGAGGATGTGAAAATGGAGGTAAGCATGTAGATGTGGATGCATGGATGTGAATGTGGATGTGGATGTGGATGTGGATATGGATGTGTATGTATGAATGTGGATATGGGATGTGGATGTATAAATGAGGATGTGAAAATGGAGATAAGCATGTAGATGTGGATGTATGGATGTGAATGTGGATGTGGATGTGGATGTATGGATGTGGATATGGATGTGAATATATGATATGTGATGTGAAGGAATCTGAAGTGAAGAGATGGAAAAGGAGGTGATTGGATGAGTACACATATACATGGAATGTGGAATAAGTAATGTGGATTAATGAGGGATAATGTGGAAAAATGAGAGTTAATATAGAAACTGTATTTGTAAACTGTTTGTAAATGCTGTTTGTAAATGGCTGTTTTATGTCAAGAATGCTGGGGAAGCATTTTGACCGTCTTGTGATTAAGGTCGTGGAGACCTAACTGATAAAGTTGCAACTGCTGACGGAGAGTCAATGGAGGACGTCTCGCGTAGCAAGGTCGACCGAGGTCTTGACCAGCCTCGGTTCGATTAAAATGGTGAGCTTCCGGTACGGTGGATGAGGGACCAAGGAAGCGGCCTATGAGTGAAGCGCTAGGTCACCTGCGAAGGATCCTAGAGGGTGCTGACCATACGGTGCTCGGGCTCTGGGTCGCCTAGGATACCCACGCGTGCATCGAGGAAGATATTGGAACAAGGAGTAAGAGTTGTTTTGTGAAACTGGGCATGGATCTGGTTGACTGACCTTGCTGGTCCTCAACGGATGAGTCCATGGCTCTTTTATATGGATCTGTTGGTTGATCTTGCTGATCTTCAACGAGAGTCCATCTTGATAAGTGATTATATTGCCAAGTATTATGGGCTAGGAACTATGGAAACGGCCTCTGAGTGGACAGGTGGTGAGCGTTCTAGTTGCCAATGATGCCATAGATACTCTGATGAAGGAATGATGGGAAATTTGAGGATCAATCGGATAAATTGGAAGACTGTGATCAGTGGTACTATGGTTTCATTAAAGGATTGTTTTAAAGTTAGCTGATGATAAGAAAAAGGCAATTTCATATTGGGTGTGTAAGTGGTGTGCCTAATTTTATGTTGCATGAACTTCCGGCTAGGGGGCCTTGGAACTCTCTTCCTTGGTACCCGGGACAAAACTTAACCAAATTCCAAATTGGATCCCATCACTACAGTGGTTGGGCGGTTGGCTAACCCATGGGATCGGATGGGGTTAGGCTGGACTGATGGATCCGTAAACCGAGACTCAATTTCTGTTATTACGATAGATGAAGTAAGTCCCGGATAGTAATTGTTCTATGGATAGGAATCAACGGCTGTGCCTCTTGATGGGGAAAAAAGCGTTGATCCCAATGATCCAAGTGCAAGTTTCTTCCTTGATTCGACCGAGTATCTTTATAGGTGCAGTTGGATCAGCGTGATCAGTAATGATCTTGACTACGTTAGAGTAAAAAATTATCCTGGTGGAATCGCCCGTGCTTTCCGGGTAAGGGAAGTTTTTTCCGGGTTCGGTTTTGGAAAAACCGACGGATTAGTCTCTTGTCCGGATATCCGTGGACGAGGCCCCGAATGTGGGACCCCTGTCCCGTGCGAGAAGTGCTACTTCCGCTGCTAGTACCCGAATCCGTTGCTCGGTGGGAACAGGGGGTGGGTATCCAAAATGAGTAAATGCTCACATAAGATGAAGAGTTGAAAATGTACAAGGTTTATTAGTAAAAAACTATGAGCAATATTAAAATGATTCCATTATGACACATATGTAAGGAAGGGGAGTTCTTTAAAGGAGGTGCATATTTCACATAAGATGAAGAGTTGAAAATGTACAAGGTTTATTAGTAGAAAACTATGAGCAATATTAAAATGATTCCATTATGACACATATGTAAGGAAGAGGAGTTCTTTAAAGGAGGTGCATATTTCACATATGATGAAGAGTTGAAAATGTACAAGGTTTATTAGTAAAAAACTATGAGCAATATTAAAATGATTCCATTATGACACATATGTAAGGAAAGAGAGTTCTTTAAAGGAGGTGCATATTTCACATGCTTGAATGAGTTTTAAACTCATAAAAATTGAGATATTTCATCTCTCCTCTCTCCTCATTTAAGTCTAGTTCCAAAAAGTTAGCTTAACTGACCTAAACATGGTCAAATATTGACCAAACTGATTTAGAAAATTCTAGAATCAGTTTGTTTGGTTAGGAGCTCAATTTTTCCTATAAATAGAAGCCTCCCCCTTGTTGGAAAATATATAGTGTTTATGCATCGTTACTCTACTCCACCTAAGCCAAGAACTGTGAATTCATTTAATAATTCACTAGTTTTTGGAGCTTCCCTCTTTCTTCAATCCCCATTAGTGGCTCCATCAACATACTTAACCAATTGATTGGTTGGGGGCCTCTACCGGGAACAAAGAATCAAGCAATTTGTAAGGTAATTAGTGAATATTGATCTTTTCTATAATTTCTCAATGTTTCTCTCTTCTCAACCCCTCTCAAGCTTGAGAAGCTTAATTGGTATGGTTTTTTTTTCAATGCTATTGAAGTGAATTGATAATGTTAGTGAAGAGTTACATAGTTAAATAAATGCTATTGAAGTTAATTTCCATTTATGTTTAAATTCTAATATTTTTTATGTAATTTCTCCCTCTCAATCAAGAAATGGTCATACTCATGACCCATTCTCAATCCAAATCAAGCTTTTCATAAAGCTTTTTCTTAACCCAAGATTAAGCTATGCTTGAGGCCAAATTAATGGCTTTTTTCTATGCTTTTAGTTTATGTATATTGATTATTCAATCCATTATGGATGAATGATCCAGTTAGAGATCATTTTAATTATTTCCTTAATGATAAGCTTTATCCCTAAGAAAAATTGAGATTTATCAGTCATAGCAGCGGAGCTATGGCAAAATTTTTATAAAAATTATGCATAAAATAATTTCATTCAAAGCATAAAAAGAGGACTTCCTACCATATTCTAGGAATTATCATCCTAGATTAATTGAAAGAATTTCATTATAATCATGGAGAAATTGAATTTTAATATCATGCATAAAGGATAAGTTTTTATATCAAAAGTGTTATTTTTACCATTTTTATTTCATGCATAGAAGTATGCATAATGGTTAAATTTTTATATCGAAAGTGTTACTTTTACCATTTTTATTTTCATGCATAGAAGTATGCATAATGGATAAATTTTTATATCAAAAGTGTTATTTTTATCAATTTTTATTTTCATGCATAGAAGTATGCATAAAGGATAAATTTTTATATCAAAAGTGTTACTTTTATCATTTTTATTTCATGCATAGAAGTATGCATAATGGTTAAATTTTTATATCAAAAGTGTTATTTTTACCATTTTTATTTTCATGCATAGAAGTATGCATAATGGATAAATTTTTATATCAAAAGTGTTATTTTTATCAATTTTTATTTTCATGTAGAGAAGTATGCATAAAGAATAAATTTTTATATCAAAAGTGTTATTTTTATCAATTTTTATTTTCATGCATAGAAGTATGCATAAAGGATAAATTTTTATATCAAAAGTGTTATTTTTATCATTTTTATTTTCATGCATAGAAGTATGCATAAAGGATAAATTTTTATATCAAAAGTGTTACTTTTATCATTTTTATTTCATGCATAGAAGTATACATAATGGATAAATTTTTATATCAAAAGTGTTACTTTTATCATAATTGAATTTCATGCATAAAGGTATGCATAAAAGTTGATTATTTTATTATAAAAGTATGTCTTTTATTATATTGAATTTCATGCATAGAGGTATGCATAAAGGTTGATTTTCTTATTATTAAAGTGTGACTTTTATCATAATTGAATTTCATGCATAGAGGTATGCATAAAAGTTGATTATTTTATTGTAAGAGTGTTACTTTTATCATATTGGATTTCATGCATAGAGGTATGCATAAAAGATATTCTTTTTATACTAAAAGTGTGATTTTTCTCATAAATGGATTTTATGCATAACTTAGATGCATAAGAGAAATTCTTTTATTCTAAAAGTGTAATTCCTACCAAATTGAATTTACGCATAAGAAGATGCATAAAAGATTGATTTTAATTTCGAAAGTGTTAGTCTCTTTAAATGGAATTTATGCATAAATAAATGTGTAGAGAAATCTTATACTAAATATAAGAATTCTCTTAAAAAAGATATGAAATGTGATAAGATGTGATAAGAGGTGTATGAGATGTGATAAGATTTGATAAGATGCATATGGAAAGTGATAGGATGTGATAAGAGGTGTATGAGATGTAAAACGATGTGATAAGATGTGTATGAGATGTGATAAAATGTGTTAAGATGAGTTAGGATGTGTTAAGATGTATATGGGATGTGTTAGAACGAGAATGGATGTAATATGGTTGTATGAATGTGATGTGGATGTATACATGTAGATGTATATGTATGAATGTGAATGTTGATGTGGATGTGGACGTATGTGAATGTGGATGTGAATGTGGATGTATAGATGTGAATGGGAATGTGGATGTGGATGTATATATATATATGGATGTAGATGTGGATGCATAGATGTGAATGGGAATGTGGATGTATAGATGTGAATGGGAATGTGGATGTGGATGTATGTGAATGTGGATGTAGATGTGGATGTATAGATGTGAATGGGAATGTGGATGTAGATGTGTATATATAGATGTGAATGGGAATGTGGATGTGGATGTATGTATGTATGTGGATGTGGATGTATGAATGAGGACGTGATAATGGATGTATGCATGTAGATGTGGATATATGGATGTGAATATGAATGTGGATGTGGATGTGGATATGGATGTGTATGTATGAATGTAGATATGGGATGTGGATGTATAAATGAGGATGTGAAAATGGAGGTATGCATGTAGATGTGGATGTATGGATGTGAATGTGGATGTGGATGTGGATATGGATGTGTATGTATGAATGTGGATATGGGATGTGGATGTATAAATGAGGATGTGAAAATGGATGTATGCATGTAAATGTGGATGTATGGATGTAAATGTGAATGTGTATGTGAATTAATGTGTCGTCGATATGAGGAAATGGATGAGAATGAGTACACATTGAATGGAATGTGGAATAAGTAATGTGGACTAAGGAGGGATAATGTGGAAAGACGAGAGTTCAATTTAGAAACTGTATTTTGTGACTGTTTGTAAATGACTGTTTTATGTCAAGAATGCTGGGGAAGCATTTTGACCGTCTTATGGATTAAGGTCATGAAGACCTAACTGTTAAAGTTGCAACTGCTGACGGAGAGTCAATGGAGGACGTCTCGCGTAGCAAGGTCGACCGAGGTCTTGACCAGCCTCGGTTCGATTTAAATGGTGAGCTTCCGGTACGGTGGATGAGGGACCAAGGAAGCGGCCTATGAGTGAAGCGCTAGGTCACCTGCGAGAGGATCCTAGAGGGTGCTGACCATACGGTGCTCGGGCTCTGGGTCGCCGAAGATACCCACACGTGCGTCGTGGAAGATATTGGAATAAGGAGTAAGAGTTGTTTTCTGAAACCGGGCATGGATCTGGTTGATTGACCTTGCTGGTCCTCAACAGATGAGTCCATGGCTCTTTTATATGGATCTGTGGGTTGATCTTGCTGATCTTCCACGGAGATTCCATTCTATTATATGAATATATTGCCGGTTACTATGAGCTAGGAACCATGGAAAAGGCCCCTGAGAGAACAGGTGGTGAGCGTTCTGGTTGCCAATGATGCCATAAGTATACTGATGAAAGAATGACTGGAAATAAGGATTCAACCAGAGACTTTGAGGTTTGTCATCAGTGACATAATGGTTTTATTAAAGGATTGTTTTAAAGCTAGTTGATGCTAAGAAAAAGGCAATTTCATATTGGGTGTGTAAGTGGTATGACTAGTTTTATGTTTGCATGAACTTCCGGCTAGGGGGCCTTGGAACTCTTTTCCTTGGTACCCGGGACAAAACCTAACCAAATTCCGAATTGGATCCCATCACTACAGTGGTTGGGCGGTTGGCTAACCCATGGGATCGGATGGGGTTAGGCTGGACTGATGGATCCGTAAATCGAGATTTAATTTCTATTATTACGATAGATGAAGTAAATCCCGGATAGAAATTGTTCTATGGATAGGAATCAACGGCTGTGCCTCTTGATGGGGAAAAAAGCATTGATCCCAATGATCCAAGTGCAAGTTCTTCCTTGATTTGACCAAGTACCGTTAAAGGTGCAGTCAGATCAGTTTGATCAGTAATGATCTTGACTACGTTAGAGTAAAAAGTTATCCTGGTGGAATCGCCGTGCTTTCCGGGTAAAGGAAGTTTTTCCGGTTTCGGTTTTGGACAAACCGACGGATTAGTCTCTTGTCCGGATATCCGTGGGCGAGGCCCGGAGTGTGGGACCCCTGTCCCGCGCGAGAAGTGCTACTTCCGCTGTTCTGCTAGTACCCCGAATCCGTTGCTCGGTGGGAACAGGGATCTCACAGTTGAGGAAGATATTGGAACAAGGAGAAATTGAAAATGTACAAGGTTTATTAGTAAAAAATTATGAGCAATATTAAAAGTATGACATATGTAAGGAAGAGGAGTTCTTTAAAGGAGGTGCATATTTCACATAAGATGAAGAGTTGAAAATGTACAAGGTTTATTAGTAAAAAATTATGAGCAATATTAAAAGTATGACATATGTAAGGAAGGGGAGTTCTTTAAAGGAGGTGCATATTTCACATAAGATGAAGAGTTGAAAATGTACAAGGTTTATTAGTAAAAAATTATGAGCAATATTAAAAGTATGACATATGTAAGGAAGGGGAGTTCTTTAAAGGAGGTGCATATTTCACATAAGATGAAGAGTTGAAAATGTACAAGGTTTATTAGTAAAAAATTATGAGCAATATTAAAAGTATGACATATGTAAGGAAGGGGAGTTCTTTAAAGGAGGTGCATATTTCACATAAGATGAAGAGTTGAAAATGTACAAGGTTTATTAGTAAAAAACTATGAGCAATATTAAAAATATGACATATGTAAGGAAGGGGAGTTCTTTAAAGGAGGTGCATATTTCACATGCTTGAATGAGTTTTAAACTCATAAAAATTGAGATATTTCATCTCTCCTCTCTCCTCATTCAAGTCTAGTTCCAAAAAGTTAGCTTAACTGACCTAAAAATGGTCAAATATTGACCAAACTGATTTAGAAAATTCTAGAATCAGTTTGTTTGGTTAGGAGCTCAATTTTTCCTATAAATAGAAGCCTCACCCTTGTTGAAAAATATATAGTGTTTATGCATCGTTACTCTACTCCACCTAAGCCAAGAACTGTGAATTCATTTAATAATTCACTAGTTTTTGGAGCTTCCCTCTTTCTTCAATCCCCATTAGTGGCTCCATCAACATACTTAACCAATTGATTGGTTGGGGGCCTCTACCGTGAACAAAGAATCAAGCAAGTTGTAAGGTAATTAGTGAATATTGATCTTTCTATAATTTCTCAATGTTTCTCTCTTCTCAACCCCTCTCAAGCTTGAGAAGTTTAATTGGTATGGTTTTTTTTTAAATGCTATTGAAGTTTGAATAGTAGTGAAGAGTTACATAATTTAATAAATGCTATTGAAGTTAATTTTCATTTATGTTTAAATTCTAATGATTCTTATGTAAATTCTCTCTCTCACTCAAGAAATGGTTATACTCATGACCCGTTCTCAATCCAAATCAAGCTTTCATAAAGCTTTTCCTTAACCCAAGATTAAGCTATGCTTGAGGCCAAATTAATGGCTTTTTTCTATGCTTTTAGTTTATGTATATTGATGATTCAATCCATTATGGATTAATAATCCAATTAGAGATCATTTTAATTATTTCCTTAATGATAAGTATTATCCCTTAGAAAAATTGAGATTTATCAGTCATAGCAGCGGAGCTATGGCAAAATTTTTATAAAAATTATGCATAAAATAATCTCATTCAAAGCATAAAAAGAGGACTTCCTACCATATTCTAGGAATTATCATCCTAGATTAATTGAAAGAATTTCATTACAATCATGGAGAAATTGAATTTTAATATTATGCATAAAGGATAAGTTTTTATATCAAAAGTGTTATTTTTACCATTTTTATTTCATGCATAGAAGTATGCAAAATGGATAAATTTTTATATCAAAAGTGTTATTTTTACCATTTTTATTTCATGCATAGAAGTATGCATAATGGATAAATTTTTATATCAAAAGTGTTATTTTTACCATTTTTATTTCATGCATAGAAGTATGCATAAAGGAAAAAATTTTATATCAAAAGTGTTACTTTTATCATTTTTAATTTTCATGCATAAAAGTATGCATAAAAGAAAATTTTTATATCAAAAGTGTTACTTTTATCATTTTTAATTTTCATGCATAGAAGTATGCATAAAGGAAAATTTTTATATCAAAAGTGTTACTTTTATCATTTTTAATTTTCATGCATAGAAGTATGCATAAAGGAAAAAATTTTATATCAAAAGTGTTACTTTTATCATATTGGATTTCATGCATATAGGTATGCATAAAAGATATTCTTTTTATACTAAAAGTATGATTTTCCTCATAAATGGATTTTATGCTTAACTTAGATGCATAAGAGAAATTCTTTTATTCTAAAAGTATAATTCCCTACCAAATTGAAATCATGCATAAGAAGATGCATAAAAGATTGATTTTAATTTCGAAAGTGTTAGTCTCCTTAAATGGAATTTATGTATAAATAAATGTGTAGAGAAATCTTATATCAAATAAAAGAATTCTCTTTTTTAAAAAAAAAGATATGAAATGTGATAAGATGTGATAAGAGGTGTATGAGATGTGATAAGAATTGATAAGATGCGTATGGAAAGTGATAGGATGTGATAAGAGGTGATAAGATGCTTATGAAATAAGTTAGGATGTGATAAGATGAATTAAGATGTGTATGGGGGGATGAGGTAAGAAGTGTATGTGATAGGATAAGATGTATATGGGTTGTGATAGGGCGAGAATGGATGTGATGTAAAAGATTAGATGTGAAGGTATATGGGGTTATATAAATGGGAATGTGAAAATGGATGTATGTATGTGGATGTGTGGATATGGAGATGGGAGTGTGGATGTATGAACATGAAAATGGATATATGCATGAAGATGTATATGCATAGATGTAAATGTGGATGTAGATGTGGATGTATAGATGTGAATGGATGTGGATGTATAGATGTGAATGGAAATGTGGATGTGGATGTATGTGAATGTGGATGTAGATGTGGATGTATAGATGTGAATGTGGAATGTGGATGTGGATGTAGATGTGGATGTATAGATGTGAATGGGAATGGGGATGTGGATGTATGTGAATGTGAATGTAGATGTGGATGTATGTGAATGTGGAATGTGGATGTATAGATGTGGATGTATGTGAATGTGAATGTAGATGTGGATGTATAGATGTGAATGTGGAATGTGGATGTGGATGTAGATGTGGATGTATGGATGTGGATATGGGATGTGGATATGGGATGTATGGATGTGTATGTATGAATGTGGATATGGGATGTGGATGTATAAATGAGGATGTGAAAATGGAGGTAAGCATGTAGATGTGGATGCATGGATGTGAATGTGGATGTGGATGTGGATGTGGATATGGATGTGTATGTATGAATGTGGATATGGGATGTGGATGTATAAATGAGGATGTGAAAATGGAGATAAGCATGTAGATGTGGATGTATGGATGTGAATGTGAATATTAAAATGATTCCATTATGACACATATGTAAGGAAGAGGAGTTCTTTAAAGGAGGTGCATATTTCACATATGATGAAGAGTTGAAAATGTACAAGGTTTATTAGTAAAAAACTATGAGCAATATTAAAATGATTCCATTATGACACATATGTAAGGAAAGAGAGTTCTTTAAAGGAGGTGCATATTTCACATGCTTGAATGAGTTTTAAACTCATAAAAATTGAGATATTTCATCTCTCCTCTCTCCTCATTTAAGTCTAGTTCCAAAAAGTTAGCTTAACTGACCTAAACATGGTCAAATATTGACCAAACTGATTTAGAAAATTCTAGAATCAGTTTGTTTGGTTAGGAGCTCAATTTTTCCTATAAATAGAAGCCTCCCCCTTGTTGGAAAATATATAGTGTTTATGCATCGTTACTCTACTCCACCTAAGCCAAGAACTGTGAATTCATTTAATAATTCACTAGTTTTTGAAGCTTCCCTATTTCTTCAATCCCCATTAGTGGCTCCATCAACATACTTAACCAATTGATTGGTTGGGGGCCTCTACCGTGAACAAAGAATCAAGCAATTTGTAAGGTAATTAGTGAATATTGATCTTTTCTATAATTTCTCAATGTTTCTCTCTTCTCAACCCCTCTCAAGCTTGAGAAGCTTAATTGGTATGGTTTTTTTTTCAATGCTATTGAAGTGAATTAATAATGTTAGTGAAGAGTTACATAGTTAAATAAATGCTATTGAAGTTAATTTCCATTTATGTTTAAATTCTAATATTTTTTATGTAATTTCTCCCTCTCAATCAAGAAATGGTCATACTCATGACCCATTCTCAATCCAAATCAAGCTTTTCATAAAGCTTTTTCTTAACCCAAGATTAAGCTATGCTTGAGGCCAAATTAATGGCTTTTTTCTATGCTTTTAGTTTATGTATATTGATTATTCAATCCATTATGGATGAATGATCCAATTAGAGATCATTTTAATTATTTCCTTAATGATAAGCTTTATCCCTAAGAAAAATTGAGATTTATCAGTCATAGCAGCGGAGCTATGGCAAAATTTTTATAAAAATTATGCATAAAATAATTTCATTCAAAGCATAAAAAGAGGACTTCCTACCATATTCTAGGAATTATCATCCTAGATTAATTGAAAGAATTTCATTATAATCATGGAGAAATTGAATTTTAATATCATGCATAAAGGATAAGTTTTTATATCAAAAGTGTTATTTTTACCATTTTTATTTCATGCATAGAAGTATGCATAATGGTTAAATTTTTATATCGAAAGTGTTACTTTTACCATTTTTATTTTCATGCATAGAAGTATGCATAATGGATAAATTTTTATATCAAAAGTGTTATTTTTATCAATTTTTATTTTCATGCATAGAAGTATGCATAAAGGATAAATTTTTATATCAAAAGTGTTACTTTTATCATTTTTATTTCATGCATAGAAGTATGCATAATGGTTAAATTTTTATATCAAAAGTGTTATTTTTACCATTTTTATTTTCATGCATAGAAGTATGCATAATGGATAAATTTTTATATCAAAAGTGTTATTTTTATCAATTTTTATTTTCATGTAGAGAAGTATGCATAAAGAATAAATTTTTATATCAAAAGTGTTATTTTTATCAATTTTTATTTTCATGCATAGAAGTATGCATAAAGGATAAATTTTTATATCAAAAGTGTTATTTTTATCATTTTTATTTTCATGCATAGAAGTATGCATAAAGGATAAATTTTTATATCAAAAGTGTTACTTTTATCATTTTTATTTCATGCATAGAAGTATACATAATGGATAAATTTTTATATCAAAAGTGTTACTTTTATCATAATTGAATTTCATGCATAAAGGTATGCATAAAAGTTGATTATTTTATTATAAAAGTATGTCTTTTATTATATTGAATTTCATGCATAGAGGTATGCATAAAGGTTGATTATTTTATTATAAAAGTGTGACTTTTATCATAATTGAATTTCATGCATAGAGGTATGCATAAAAGTTGATTATTTTATTGTAAGAGTGTTACTTTTATCATATTGGATTTCATGCATAGAGGTATGCATAAAAGATATTCTTTTTATACTAAAAGTGTGATTTTTCTCATAAATGGATTTTATGCATAACTTAGATGCATAAGAGAAATTCTTTTATTCTAAAAGTGTAATTCCTACCAAATTGAATTTACGCATAAGAAGATGCATAAAAGATTGATTTTAATTTCGAAAGTGTTAGTCTCCTTAAATGGAATTTATGCATAAATAAATGTGTAGAGAAATCTTATACTAAATATAAGAATTCTCTTAAAAAAGATATGAAATGTGATAAGATGTGATAAGAGGTGTATGAGATGTGATAAGATTTGATAAGATGCATATGGAAAGTGATAGGATGTGATAAGAGGTGTATGAGATGTAAAAAGATGTGATAAGATGTGTATGAGATGTGATAAAATGTGTTAAGATGAGTTAGGATGTGTTAAGATGTATATGGGATGTGTTAGAACGAGAATGGATGTAATATGGTTGTATGAATGTGATGTGGATGTATACATGTAGATGTATATGTATGAATGTGAATGTTGATGTGGATGTGGACGTATGTGAATGTGGATGTGAATGTGGATGTATAGATGTGAATGGGAATGTGGATGTGGATGTATATATATATATGGATGTAGATGTGGATGCATAGATGTGAATGGGAATGTGGATGTATAGATGTGAATGAGAATGTGGATGTGGATGTATGTGAATGTGGATGTAGATGTGGATGTATAGATGTGAATGGGAATGTGGATGTAGATGTGTATATATAGATGTGAATGGGAATGTGGATGTGGATGTATGTATGTATGTGGATGTGGATGTATGAATGAGGACGTGATAATGGATGTATGCATGTAGATGTGGATATATGGATGTGAATATGAATGTGGATGTGGATGTGGATATGGATGTGTATGTATGAATGTAGATATGGGATGTGGATGTATAAATGAGGATGTGAAAATGGAGGTATGCATGTAGATGTGGATGTATGGATGTGAATGTGGATGTGGATGTGGATATGGATGTGTATGTATGAATGTGGATATGGGATGTGGATGTATAAATGAGGATGTGAAAATGGATGTATGCATGTAAATGTGGATGTATGGATGTAAATGTGAATGTGTATGTGAATTAATGTGTCGTCGATATGAGGAAATGGATGAGAATGAGTACACATTGAATGGAATGTGGAATAAGTAATGTGGACTAAGGAGGGATAATGTGGAAAGACGAGAGTTCAATTTAGAAACTGTATTTTGTGACTGTTTGTAAATGACTGTTTTATGTCAAGAATGCTGGGGAAGCATTTTGACCGTCTTATGGATTAAGGTCATGAAGACCTAACTGTTAAAGTTGCAACTGCTGACGGAGAGTCAATGGAGGACGTCTCGCGTAGCAAGGTCGACCGAGGTCTTGACCAGCCTCGGTTCGATTTAAATGGTGAGCTTCCAGTACGGTGGATGAGGGACCAAGGAAGCGGCCTATGAGTGAAGCGCTAGGTCACCTGCGAGAGGATCCTAGAGGGAGCTGACCATACGGTGCTCGGGCTCTGGGTCGCCGAAGATACCCACACGTGCGTCGTGGAAGATATTGGAATAAGGAGTAAGAGTTGTTTTCTGAAACCGGGCATGGATCTGGTTGATTGACCTTGCTGGTCCTCAACAGATGAGTCCATGGCTCTTTTATATGGATCTGTGGGTTGATCTTGCTGATCTTCCACGGAGATTCCATTCTATTATATGAATATATTGCCGGTTACTATGAGCTAGGAACCATGGAAAAGGCCCCTGAGAGAACAGGTGGTGAGCGTTCTGGTTGCCAATGATGCCATAAGTATACTGATGAAAGAATGACTGGAAATAAGGATTCAACCAGAGACTTTGAGGTTTGTCATCAGTGACATAATGGTTTTATTAAAGGATTGTTTTAAAGCTAGTTGATGCTAAGAAAAAGGCAATTTCATATTGGGTGTGTAAGTGGTATGACTAGTTTTATGTTTGCATGAACTTCCGGCTAGGGGGCCTTGGAACTCTTTTCCTTGGTACCCGGGACAAAACCTAACCAAATTCCGAATTGGATCCCATCACTACAGTGGTTGGGCGGTTGGCTAACCCATGGGATCGGATGGGGTTAGGCTGGACTGATGGATCCGTAAATCGAGATTTAATTTCTATTATTACGATAGATGAAGTAAATCCCGGATAGAAATTGTTCTATGGATAGGAATCAACGGCTGTGCCTCTTGATGGGGAAAAAAGCATTGATCCCAATGATCCAAGTGCAAGTTCTTCCTTGATTTGACCAAGTACCGTTAAAGGTGCAGTCAGATCAGTTTGATCAGTAATGATCTTGACTACGTTAGAGTAAAAAGTTATCCTGGTGGAATCGCCGTGCTTTCCGGGTAAAGGAAGTTTTTCCGGTTTCGGTTTTGGACAAACCGACGGATTAGTCTCTTGTCCGGATATCCGTGGGCGAGGCCCGGAGTGTGGGACCCCTGTCCCGCGCGAGAAGTGCTACTTCCGCTGTTCTGCTAGTACCCCGAATCCGTTGCTCGGTGGGAACAGGGATCTCACAGTTGAGGAAGATATTGGAACAAGGAGAAATTGAAAATGTACAAGGTTTATTAGTAAAAAATTATGAGCAATATTAAAAGTATGACATATGTAAGGAAGAGGAGTTCTTTAAAGGAGGTGCATATTTCACATAAGATGAAGAGTTGAAAATGTACAAGGTTTATTAGTAAAAAATTATGAGCAATATTAAAAGTATGACATATGTAAGGAAGGGGAGTTCTTTAAAGGAGGTGCATATTTCACATAAGATGAAGAGTTGAAAATGTACAAGGTTTATTAGTAAAAAATTATGAGCAATATTAAAAGTATGACATATGTAAGGAAGGGGAGTTCTTTAAAGGAGGTGCATATTTCACATAAGATGAAGAGTTGAAAATGTACAAGGTTTATTAGTAAAAAATTATGAGCAATATTAAAAGTATGACATATGTAAGGAAGGGGAGTTCTTTAAAGGAGGTGCATATTTCACATAAGATGAAGAGTTGAAAATGTACAAGGTTTATTAGTAAAAAACTATGAGCAATATTAAAAATATGACATATGTAAGGAAGGGGAGTTCTTTAAAGGAGGTGCATATTTCACATGCTTGAATGAGTTTTAAACTCATAAAAATTGAGATATTTCATCTCTCCTCTCTCCTCATTCAAGTCTAGTTCCAAAAAGTTAGCTTAACTGACCTAAAAATGGTCAAATATTGACCAAACTGATTTAGAAAATTCTAGAATCAGTTTGTTTGGTTAGGAGCTCAATTTTTCCTATAAATAGAAGCCTCACCCTTGTTGAAAAATATATAGTGTTTATGCATCGTTACTCTACTCCACCTAAGCCAAGAACTGTGAATTCATTTAATAATTCACTAGTTTTTGGAGCTTCCCTCTTTCTTCAATCCCCATTAGTGGCTCCATCAACATACTTAACCAATTGATTGGTTGGGGGCCTCTACCGTGAACAAAGAATCAAGCAAGTTGTAAGGTAATTAGTGAATATTGATCTTTCTATAATTTCTCAATGTTTCTCTCTTCTCAACCCCTCTCAAGCTTGAGAAGTTTAATTGGTATGGTTTTTTTTTAAATGCTATTGAAGTTTGAATAGTAGTGAAGAGTTACATAATTTAATAAATGCTATTGAAGTTAATTTTCATTTATGTTTAAATTCTAATGATTCTTATGTAAATTCTCTCTCTCACTCAAGAAATGGTTATACTCATGACCCGTTCTCAATCCAAATCAAGCTTTCATAAAGCTTTTCCTTAACCCAAGATTAAGCTATGCTTGAGGCCAAATTAATGGCTTTTTTCTATGCTTTTAGTTTATGTATATTGATGATTCAATCCATTATGGATTAATAATCCAATTAGAGATCATTTTAATTATTTCCTTAATGATAAGTATTATCCCTTAGAAAAATTGAGATTTATCAGTCATAGCAGCGGAGCTATGGCAAAATTTTTATAAAAATTATGCATAAAATAATCTCATTCAAAGCATAAAAAGAGGACTTCCTACCATATTCTAGGAATTATCATCCTAGATTAATTGAAAGAATTTCATTACAATCATGGAGAAATTGAATTTTAATATTATGCATAAAGGATAAGTTTTTATATCAAAAGTGTTATTTTTACCATTTTTATTTCATGCATAGAAGTATGCAAAATGGATAAATTTTTATATCAAAAGTGTTATTTTTACCATTTTTATTTCATGCATAGAAGTATGCATAATGGATAAATTTTTATATCAAAAGTGTTATTTTTACCATTTTTATTTCATGCATAGAAGTATGCATAAAGGAAAAAATTTTATATCAAAAGTGTTACTTTTATCATTTTTAATTTTCATGCATAAAAGTATGCATAAAAGAAAATTTTTATATCAAAAGTGTTACTTTTATCATTTTTAATTTTCATGCATAGAAGTATGCATAAAGGAAAATTTTTATATCAAAAGTGTTACTTTTATCATTTTTAATTTTCATGCATAGAAGTATGCATAAAGGAAAATTTTTTATATCAAAAGTGTTACTTTTATCATATTGGATTTCATGCATATAGGTATGCATAAAAGATATTCTTTTTATACTAAAAGTATGATTTTCCTCATAAATGGATTTTATGCTTAACTTAGATGCATAAGAGAAATTCTTTTATTCTAAAAGTATAATTCCCTACCAAATTGAAATCATGCATAAGAAGATGCATAAAAGATTGATTTTAATTTCGAAAGTGTTAGTCTCCTTAAATGGAATTTATGTATAAATAAATGTGTAGAGAAATCTTATATCAAATAAAAGAATTCTCTTTTTTTTAAAAAAAGATATGAAATGTGATAAGATGTGATAAGAGGTGTATGAGATGTGATAAGAATTGATAAGATGCGTATGGAAAGTGATAGGATGTGATAAGAGGTGTGATAAGAGGTGATAAGATGCTTATGAAATAAGTTAGGATGTGATAAGATGAATTAAGATGTGTATGGGGGGATGAGGTAAGAAGTGTATGTGATAGGATAAGATGTATATGGGTTGTGATAGGGCGAGAATGGATGTGATGTAAAAGATTAGATGTGAAGGTATATGGGGTTATATAAATGGGAATGTGAAAATGGATGTATGTATGTGGATGTGTGGATATGGAGATGGGAGTGTGGATGTATGAACATGAAAATGGATATATGCATGAAGATGTATATGCATAGATGTAAATGTGGATGTAGATGTGGATGTATAGATGTGAATGGATGTGGATGTATAGATGTGAATGGAAATGTGGATGTGGATGTATGTGAATGTGGATGTAGATGTGGATGTATAGATGTGAATGTGGAATGTGGATGTGGATGTAGATGTGGATGTATAGATGTGAATGGGAATGGGGATGTGGATGTATGTGAATGTGAATGTAGATGTGGATGTATGTGAATGTGGAATGTGGATGTATAGATGTGGATGTATGTGAATGTGAATGTAGATGTGGATGTATAGATGTGAATGTGGAATGTGGATGTGGATGTATGTATGTATGTGGATGTAGATGTGGATGTATGGATGTGGATATGGGATGTGGATATGGGATGTATGGATGTGTATGTATGAATGTGGATATGGGATGTGGATGTATAAATGAGGATGTGAAAATGGAGGTAAGCATGTAGATGTGGATGCATGGATGTGAATGTGGATGTGGATGTGGATGTGTATGTATGAATGTGGATATGGGATGTGGATGTATAAATGAGGATGTGAAAATGGAGATAAGCATGTAGATGTGGATGTATGGATGTGAATGTGGATGTGGATGTGGATGTATGGATGTGGATATGGATGTGAATATATGATATGTGATGTGAAGGAATCTGAAGTGAAGAGATGGAAAAGGAGGTGATTGGATGAGTACACATATACATGGAATGTGGAATAAGTAATGTGGATTAATGAGGGATAATGTGGAAAAATGAGAGTTAATATAGAAACTGTATTTGTAAACTGTTTGTAAATGCTGTTTGTAAATGGCTATTTTATGTCAAGAATGCTGGGGAAGCATTTTGACCGTCTTGTGATTAAGGTCGTGGAGACCTAACTGATAAAGTTGCAACTGCTGACGGAGAGTCAATGGAGGACGTCTCGCGTAGCAAGGTCGACCGAGGTCTTGACCAGCCTCGATTCGATTAAAATGGTGAGCTTCCGGTATGGTGGATGAGGGACCAAGGAAGCGGCCTATGAGTGAAGCGCTAGGTCACCTGCGAAGGATCCTAGAGGGTGCTGACCATACGGTGCTCGGGCTCTGGGTCGCCTAGGATACCCACGCGTGCGTCGAGGAAGATATTGGAACAAGGAGTAAGAGTTGTTTTGTGAAACCGGGCATGGATCTGGTTGACTGACCTTGCTGGTCCTCAAGATTCTGTTTAAAAAAAGGAAGACCCTTTCCCTAGAATACTTCTCAGGAGTCACGCTGTTTTAAGGATTCAGAACAATGAGTTCAGAAGTGAAAATCGGTGTTTTGGATACCAAGGTTTTGATCTTCATTCGAGTACGGCACAAAAGAAGTTCTTTATCTATTGGGGAGTTTAAGAAGTTATCCCCCAGATATTGTGAGCCTTATCTGACTTCAAAGAAAGTAAGTGACTTAGCTTACGAGCTTCTTTTATCTCCTCATCTCAAAGTTCTTAATGCCTTCTATAGAAAATTGTGCCAAACCCAAATCATGGAAAGACGGTAAAACTTCAGTGGCAAGCTACCGTTGACTTCTAAGTTACGCTAGCTCCTTCCTTTATATAAGTCGTAACTTTTACTTGTCGCTCACAGTAATCTTACTCCCATCGATCTCCTTTCTTCCTAATCTCCTTCATGGCTTGGCAACAAGAATTAGTTTTATCCATAATGATTCCTCACCTTCAAGACGCAAGTGAGTCTGTGAAGAAGGATTTTATAGAACAGTATGAGCGCTCACTTTTCCCTCACTTGGGAACTTCTGTAGCGCAGACCAAATGGCGGACCTATCAAGACATAACTAGGGTAACACCCTGGGGTTAGCAGCACTTCCGTAACAATGTCCGCTTGGCCATGGTTATTGAAGCTTTGGGTTTGGGTCCCCGATACTACTGCGTCATGAGATCAAGACATCCTGGGTTTTCTGAGCGGGTCTTCTTACTGGCGTGTTTTCTTCCTCATGAGAAGATATGCCTTTACCCCGTTTTTGGCTTGCCTCTCAGAGGTCCTTTTGTTAGAACACCTCATACCACTGAGATAGGCGCAGCAATAACCCATAGAATCATTCCCATAGATGAGTTACCTTATACTTGTGCAGCTTGTGAGGACTGCTTTTGTGACCATATGATGGACGGGCTTATGGAAGTGTAAAGAGTTCCTCTATCTTTACTGTATAAGTTCCGAGAATGAATAAAGTTTAAATCTTGTTCGTATTTTGAATCTTGCTCTCTTTAAGACTTATCTTGGTGGTTAATCTTGATTAAAATTTTTCTCTAAGTCTCATATTCGTGAATCTTGCGAAATTATCACAAGTTGCGAGATGAGGACATCTCGCGTTTTTTAAGTGGAGTAGAATGTAAGATTCCTCCCCCAAACCCCTTTTTGATGTCTAGTATCTTCTTCTATAATCAATCCCTCTTCAAAAATATAAAAGACTTGTTTCTAACTGTTTTAACCTAGAGAGAGAAAATATTCTAGAGAGAGAATATTCAGATTTTTAATATTTTTGGATAGAAAATTATCTCATCTTATTAAAATAAGTTTCCCTGAAACAGAAATTCAAAAAGAACTTTCCAATGTGCAATTGGAATTAATTGGAAATGTGTATAAAGGACCTTAGTCTAAGGGTCTAGATTTTCAGAAATTTTTGGATTATGGTCCAATTAAGGTTCCTATGGACCAATAGCATCAATCCATGTGTAGGGAGGAGATAAATCCAATTTGAAAAAGAAGATACCCAAAAATGAGTAAATACTCACATAAGATGAAGAGTTGAAAATGTACAAGGTTTATTAGTAAAAAATTATGAGCAATATTAAAAGTATGACATATGTAAGGAAGAGGAGTTCTTTAAAGGAGGTGCATATTTCACATAAGATGAAGAGTTGAAAATGTACAAGGTTTATTAGTAAAAAATTATGAGCAATATTAAAAGTATGACATATGTAAGGAAGGGGAGTTCTTTAAAGGAGGTGCATATTTCACATAAGATGAAGAGTTGAAAATGTACAAGGTTTATTAGTAAAAAATTATGAGCAATATTAAAAGTATGACATATGTCAGGAAGAGGAGTTCTTTAAAGGAGGTGCATATTTCACATAAGATGAAGAGTTGAAAATGTACAAGGTTTATTAGTAAAAAATTATGAGCAATATTAAAAGTATGACATATGTAAGGAAGGGGAGTTCTTTAAAGGAGGTGCATATTTCACATAAGATGAAGAGTTGAAAATGTACAAGGTTTATTAGTAAAAAACTATGAGCAATATTAAAAATATGACATATGTAAGGAAGGGGAGTTCTTTAAAGGAGGTGCATATTTCACATGCTTGAATGAGTTTTAAACTCATAAAAATTGAGATATTTCATCTCTCCTCTCTCCTCATTCAAGTCTAGTTCCAAAAAGTTAGCTTAACTGACCTAAAAATGGTCAAATATTGACCAAACTGATTTAGAAAATTCTAGAATCAGTTTGTTTGGTTAGGAGCTCAATTTTTCCTATAAATAGAAGCCTCACCCTTGTTGAAAAATATATAGTGTTTATGCATCGTTACTCTACTCCACCTAAGCCAAGAACTGTGAATTCATTTAATAATTCACTAGTTTTTGGAGCTTCCCTCTTTCTTCAATCCCCATTAGTGGCTCCATCAACATACTTAACCAATTGATTGGTTGGGGGCCTCTACCGTGAACAAAGAATCAAGCAAGTTGTAAGGTAATTAGTGAATATTGATCTTTCTATAATTTCTCAACGTTTCTCTCTTCTCAACCCCTCTCAAGCTTGAGAAGTTTAATTGGTATGGTTTTTTTTAAATGCTATTGAAGTTTGAATAGTAGTGAAGAGTTACATAATTTAATAAATGCTATTGAAGTTAATTTTCATTTATGTTTAAATTCTAATGATTCTTATGTAAATTCTCTCTCTCACTCAAGAAATGGTTATACTCATGACCCGTTCTCAATCCAAATCAAGCTTTCATAAAGCTTTTCCTTAACCCAAGATTAAGCTATGCTTGAGGCCAAATTAATGGCTTTTTTCTATGCTTTTAGTTTATGTATATTGATGATTCAATCCATTATGGATTAATAATCCAATTAGAGATCATTTTAATTATTTCCTTAATGATAAGTATTATCCCTTAGAAAAATTGAGATTTATCAGTCATAGCAGCGGAGCTATGGCAAAATTTTTATAAAAATTATGCATAAAATAATCTCATTCAAAGCATAAAAAGAGGACTTCCTACCATATTCTAGGAATTATCATCCTAGATTAATTGAAAGAATTTCATTACAATCATGGAGAAATTGAATTTTAATATTATGCATAAAGGATAAGTTTTTATATCAAAAGTGTTATTTTTACCATTTTTATTTCATGCATAGAAGTATGCAAAATGGATAAATTTTTATATCAAAAGTGTTATTTTTACCATTTTTATTTCATGCATAGAAGTATGCATAATGGATAAATTTTTATATCAAAAGTGTTATTTTTACCATTTTTATTTCATGCATAGAAGTATGCATAAAGGAAAAAATTTTATATCAAAAGTGTTACTTTTATTATTTTTAATTTTCATGCATAAAAGTATGCATAAAAGAAAATTTTTATATCAAAAGTGTTACTTTTATCATTTTTAATTTTCATGCATAGAAGTATGCATAAAGGAAAATTTTTATATCAAAAGTGTTACTTTTATCATTTTTAATTTTCATGCATAGAAGTATGCATAAAGGAAAAATTTTTATATCAAAAGTGTTACTTTTATCATATTGGATTTCATGCATATAGGTATGCATAAAAGATATTCTTTTTATACTAAAAGTATGATTTTCCTCATAAATGGATTTTATGCTTAACTTAGATGCATAAGAGAAATTCTTTTATTCTAAAAGTATAATTCCCTACCAAATTGAAATCATGCATAAGAAGATGCATAAAAGATTGATTTTAATTTCGAAAGTGTTAGTCTCCTTAAATGGAATTTATGTATAAATAAATGTGTAGAGAAATCTTATATCAAATAAAAGAATTCTCTTTTTAAAAAAAAGATATGAAATGTGATAAGATGTGATAAGAGGTGTATGAGATGTGATAAGAATTGATAAGATGCGTATGGAAAGTGATAGGATGTGATAAGAGGTGTGATAAGAGGTGATAAGATGCTTATGAAATAAGTTAGGATGTGATAAGATGAATTAAGATGTGTATGGGGGGATGAGGTAAGAAGTGTATATGATAGGATAAGATGTATATGGGTTGTGATAGGGCGAGAATGGATGTGATGTAAAAGATTAGATGTGAAGGTATATGGGGTTATATAAATGGGAATGTGAAAATGGATGTATGTATGTGGATGTGTGGATATGGAGATGGGAGTGTGGATGTATGAACATGAAAATGGATATATGCATGAAGATGTATATGCATAGATGTAAATGTGGATGTAGATGTGGATGTATAGATGTGAATGGATGTGGATGTATAGATGTGAATGGAAATGTGGATGTGGATGTATGTGAATGTGGATGTAGATGTGGATGTATAGATGTGAATGTGGAATGTGGATGTGGATGTATGTATGTATGTGGATGTAGATGTGGATGTATAGATGTGAATGGGAATGGGGATGTGGATGTATGTGAATGTGAATGTAGATGTGGATGTATGTGAATGTGAATGTAGATGTGAATGTGGAATGTGGATGTATAGATGTGGATGTATGGGAATGTGGATGTGGATGTATGTGAATGTGAATGTAGATGTGGATGTATAGATGTGAATGTGGAATGTGGATGTGGATGTATGTATGTATGTGGATGTAGATGTGGATGTATGGATGTGTATGTATGAATGTGGATATGGGATGTGGATGTATAAATGAGGATGTGAAAATGGAGGTAAGCATGTAGATGTGGATGTATGGATGTGAATGTGGATGTGGATGTGGATGTGGATATGGATGTGTATGTATGAATGTGGATATGGGATGTGGATGTATAAATGAGGATGTGAAAATGGAGATAAGCATGTAGATGTGGATGTATGGATGTGAATGTGGATGTGGATGTGGATGTATGGATGTGGATATGGATGTGAATATATGATATGTGATGTGAAGGAATCTGAAGTGAAGAGATGGAAAAGGAGGTGATTGGATGAGTACACATATACATGGAATGTGGAATAAGTAATGTGGATTAATGAGGGATAATGTGGAAAAATGAGAGTTAATATAGAAACTGTATTTGTAAACTGTTTGTAAATGCTGTTTGTAAATGGCTGTTTTATGTCAAGAATGCTGGGGAAGCATTTTGACCGTCTTGTGATTAAGGTCGTGGAGACCTAACTGATAAAGTTGCAACTGCTGACGGAGAGTCAATGGAGGACGTCTCGCGTAGCAAGGTCGACCGAGGTCTTGACCAGCCTCGGTTCGATTAAAATGGTGAGCTTCCGGTACGGTGGATGAGGGACCAAGGAAGCGGCCTATGAGTGAAGCGCTAGGTCACCTGCGAAGGATCCTAGAGGGTGCTGACCATACGGTGCTCGGGCTCTGGGTCGCCTAGGATACCCACGCGTGCGTCGAGGAAGATATTGGAACAAGGAGTAAGAGTTGTTTTGTGAAACCGGGCATGGATCTGGTTGACTGACCTTGCTGGTCCTCAACGGATGAGTCCATGGCTCTTTTATATGGATCTGTTGGTTGATCTTGCTGATCTTCAACGAGAGTCCATCTTGAAAAGTGATTATATTGCCGAGTATTATGGGCTAGGAACTATGGAAACGGCCTCTGAGTGGACAGGTGGTGAGCGTTCTAGTTGCCAATGATGCCATAGATACTCTGATGAAGGAATGATGGGAAATTTGAGGATCAACCGGATAAATTGGAAGACTGTGATCAGTGGTACTATGGTTTCATTAAAGGATTGTTTTAAAGTTAGCTGATGATAAGAAAAAGGCAATTTCATATTGGGTGTGTAAGTGGTGTGCCTAATTTTATGTTGCATGAACTTCCGGCTAGGGGGCCTTGGAACTCTCTTCCTTGGTACCCGGGACAAAACTTAACCAAATTCCAAATTGGATCCCATCACTACAGTGGTTGGGCGGTTGGCTAACCCATGGGATCGGATGGGGTTAGGCTGGACTGATGGATCCGTAAACCGAGACTCAATTTCTGTTATTACGATATATGAAGTAAGTCCCGGATAGTAATTGTTCTATGGATAGGAATCAACGGCTGTGCCTCTTGATGGGGAAAAAAGCGTTGATCCCAATGATCCAAGTGCAAGTTTCTTCCTTGATTCGACCGAGTATCTTTATAGGTGCAGTTGGATCAGCGTGATCAGTAATGATCTTGACTACGTTAGAGTAAAAAATTATCCTGGTGGAATCGCCCGTGCTTTCCGGGTAAGGGAAGTTTTTTCCGGGTTCGATTTTGGAAAAACCGACGGATTAGTCTCTTGTCCGGATATCCGTGGACGAGGCCCCGAATGTGGGACCCCTGTCCCGTGCGAGAAGTGCTACTTCCGCTGCTAGTACCCGAATCCGTTGCTCGGTGGGAACAGGGGGATCTCACAATTGCGGATAAGACATTCTTTATTTAGGCATATGCTGTTGTTTAAAAGAATACAAACTTTAAATAGTAAATCAATCAAATAGATCACTATTAACAATTTATAGAGAAGCCGGGGCCATACCTCAACCCCTAAGAATGATATATAATTGAAAAACAAAATATGTATATACCTTATAGAAATTTGTCGTTTATCGTTGCCTTTGCTCGTTAACAAGAGCTTTAGAACTTGACATATGAGAATAGAGTCTTCTAATACCTTGTCTTTTGATTGAAATCATCCAATAATCTCCCAGCTTTATCTCCTCTTAGCTCATACTGTGACTCTTCTCTCTTTCTAAGGTCTATGGCAAAATAGCCTTCTTCTCTTACAGGGCTACGGGATATTATTCTTTCTCTAAAAGAAAAGCTATGGAGTTTTGGTCTCTTCCTCCGAAAGACCATAGCAATCTAAGCTTCTTTTCTAAGATATTAGATAAGAATGAAGGAATATATACATCTCAAACTCTAGGATTACCTTGAGCTACTTGCTGCCTTCTCACAGTTTTCTCTGTGTAGAGACCCTAACAGAAACAGCAAATTGTTTCGGTCATAACTCTCTGACAAAAACTCAGAATATGGTTGTATAACCAGTCAAAAGAACGGGAAGGCATTTGGTCTATAAGCTAGCATGGGCAGAATAGGTAAAAACGTCTTATATAGCCACAAACACGTCATCTTTAGAAACGCATTGTTTTTTCACATTTTTAGTATGCATGAACTCTAAATGAGTAAAAGTACTCTAAATATGACCTCTTATCACCTAAATTTGAAATTCTATTTTTGGGGATACTTATCTCTTAATAGAACTATTCTTATGTTCTTTTTTCTTTTAGGATTTTTGGAGCTAATATTTTTATTCTAACACTTTCCTAATGTTTCTAGCCTTATTGTCTCACTCTTCTCTAAGTGCACTCTCTTTCCTTCTTGAAATCTATATTAAAAGAGACACATACATATGTGGCTTGGGAGGGACCTTACAATCTCCCCCACTTAAAAGATTCAAGATGTCCTCATCTCGCGAGCTAGGGTAGTATCTAAGTAAATCCTCCTGTCTCTTTCAAAGTGGTGTCCCCACTAGGTAGAAATCTTCTTTTATCTAAACATTGTTCCGAGTCCCTTATTTCATGTGTTTGGCTTGTTTTGTTGTGCCTCCAAAAGGTCTATTATTCTAAAGTTAATTTGCCTTATTATTCTTAGTTCATGCATCCATATACCTCTCAAATGCTATGAACCTTCGAATTTCTTATTTTATACCCCCATGTAATATGGTACTTAACAAATTATGGAAAAACGTAAGGGAATCAATCCTTTACGTAATCTAACCTATGATAGCAATCCTTTACGTAATCTAACCTATGATAGCAATTTCATAATCTTAGTATCGTCTTGTAGAATAGCTCTATTCATCATGCACATTACTTCACATGAATCTTGCACCAATCTTCTTCTATTTACTCATAGAAATACTTGTTGAATTTGGTTATCTTTAACTCTGCTATCCCTATTTCTTGACCTAATTTTTACTCTAGCTCATGATTTCTTATAGCCAGGGGTGGGCTTGATGTTCCTCTTGAATTAGGAGACCTCTTCTTGATTAACATGAAAGGACTCATGTCCTTCTCGACACTTTATATATAAAAGAAACTTTATCATAGTCTCTGGCTATAATTATGGCTTGTGAAATAGAGGATGGTGTTGTATTTTTTTCGAGGTTATTCAATGGTAGATTAACCCTCCCAAATGAATCAATGGAGAAGAGTTACCTCATCCATCTCTAGAGCAAATTGGAGAAGTTTAACAAAACTTTGGTGGTATTTATCAGGATCTTCTTTTTTTGGGTTAGAAACACGTTGTTTTTTCACATTTTTAGTATGCATGAACTCTAAATGAGTAAAAGTACTCTAAATATGACCTCTTATCACCTAAATTCGAAATTCTATTTTTGGGAATACTTATCTCTTAATAGAACTATTCTTATGTTCTTTTTTCTTTTAGGATTTTTGGAGCTAATATTTTTATTCTAACACTTTCCTAATGTTTCTTGCCTTATTGTCTCACTCTTCTCTAAGTGCACTCTATTTCCTTCTTGAAATCTATATTAAAAGAGACACATACATACGTGGCTTGGGAGGGACCTTACAATCTCCCCCACTTAAAAGATTCAAGATGTCCTCATCTCGCGAGCTAGGGTAGTATCTAAGTAAATCCTCCTGTCTCTTTCAAAGTGGTGTCCCCACTAGTAGGTAGAAATCTTCTTTTATCTAAACATTGTTTCGAGTCCCTTATTTCATGTGTTTGGCTTGTTTTGTTGTGCCTCCAAAAGGTCTATTATTCTAAAGTTATAATTGAAAAACAAAATATATATATACCTTATAGAAATTTATCGTTTATCGTTGCCTTTGCTCGTTAACAAGAGCTTTAGAACTTGACATATGAGAATATAGTCTTCTATTACCTTGTCTTTTGATTGAAATCATCCAATAATCTCCAAGCTTTATCTCCTCTTAACTCATACTGTGACTCATCTCTCTTTCTAAGGTCTATGGCAAAATAGCCTTCTTCTCTTACAGGGCTACGGGATACTATTCTTTCTCTAAAAGAAAAGCTATGGAGTTTTGGTCTCTTCCTCCGAAAGACCATAGCAATCTAAGCTTCTTTTCTAAGATATTAGATAAGAATGAAGGAATATATACATCTCAAACTCTAGGATTACCTTGAGGCTACTTGCTGCCTTCTCACAGTTTTCTCTGTGTAGAGACCCTAACAGAAACAGCAAATTGTTTCGGTCATCACTCTCTGACAAAAACTCAGAATATGGTTGTATAACCAGCCCATAGAACGGGAAGGCATCTGGTCTATAAGCTAGCATGGGCAGAATAGGTAAAAACATCTTATATAGCCACAAACGCGCCATCTTCAGAAATGCGTTGTTTTTTCACATTTTTAGTATGCATGAACTCTAAATGAGTAAAAGTACTCTAAATATGACCTCTTATCACCTAAATTCGAAATTCTATTTTTGGGGAAACTTATCTCTTAATAGAACTATTCTTATGTTCTTTTTTCTTTTAGGATTTTTAGAGCTAATATTTTTATTCTAACACTTTCCTAATGTTTCTTGCCTTATTGTCTCACTCTTCTCTAAGTGCACTCTCTTTCCTTCTTGAAATCTATATTAAAAGAGACACATACATACGTGGCTTGGGAGGGACCTTATAATCTCCCCCACTTAAAAGATTCGAGATGTCCTCATCTCGTGAGCTAGGGTAGTATCTAAGTTAATCCTCCCGCCTCTGTCAAAGTGGTGTCCCCACTAGGTAGAAATCTTCTTTTATCTAAACATTGTTCCGAGTCCCTTATTTCATGTGTTTGGCTTGTTTTGTTGTGCCTCCCAAAGGTCTATTATTCTAAAGTTAATTTGCCTTATTATTCTAAGTTCATGCATCCATATACCTCTCAAATGTTATGAACCTTCGAATTTATTATTTTATACCCCCATGTAATATGGTACTTAACAAATTATCATGGAAAAACGTAAGGGAATCAATCCTTTACGTAATCTAACCTATGATAGCAATTTCATAATCTTAGTATCGTCTTGTAGAATAGCTCTATTCATCATGCACATTACTTCACATGAATCTTGCACCAATCTTCTTCTATTTACTCATAGAAATACTTGTTGAATTTGGTTATCTTTAACTCTGCTATCCCTATTTCTTGACCTAATTTTTACTCTAGCTCATGATTTCTTATAGCCAGGGGTGGGCTTGATGTTCCTCTTGAATTAGGAGACCTCTTCTTAATTAACATGAAAGGACTCATGTCCTTCTCGACACTTTCTATGTAAAAGAAACTTTATCATAGTCTCTGGCTATAATTATGGCTTGTGAAATAGAGGATGGTTTTGTATTTTTTTTGAGGTTATTCAATGGTGGATTAACCTTCCCAAATGAATCAATGGAGAAGAGTTACCTCATCCATCTCTAGAGCAAATTGGAGAAGTTTAACAAAACTTTGGTGGTATTCTTTTAGGGTTTTCCTTTCTTGGGTTAGCTCCAAAAAATCATTCATTTTATCCTCTTGAAATCCTAGAGGACAAAACCTTTCACGAAGGTGTACTTTCATGGCATCCCATAACTGATTCTAGTTCCAGTGGTTAGATTGACAATAGTGCTTCCAACTAATTCGGCATTTCTTACAATTTTTAGAGACGAGCAAGGGTGAACTTGCTTCTTTCATTGTATCCATGAAAAGTTAAAATACTGATCATAGTGCCACATCTAAAGGCACTCTGGATTAATATATCTGAGATCTTCATTTTTTGAGAATTACAGATCTGGTGCCTTGGGATTGACACATCCAAAAGATTATCAGGATTAACACATGTGAGATTAGTTTTCTGAAAATTACACATCTAGTATCTTGGGATTAACACATCTAAGAGCATGATCCTCTGGGAATTACACATCCGATGTTAGACCCATGTTTGTCTGAGATGGGTTCAAGATCTTGGATTAACACATGTGAGATGATTCGTTTTCTGAAAATTACACATCTAGTATCTTGGGATTAACACATCTAAGAGCATGATCCTCTGGGAATTACACATCCGTGTTAGACCCATGTTTGTCTGAGATGGGTTCAAGATCTTGGATGATTGTCCTAGTGTAAAGCATCCAATGGATGGCATTCACACATCAACTATTCAAATCTTAATGGAGTTATAATCTTAATAACTTATAATATGCAAGTTAATGAGATATATCCTAGAAATTTCTCTAAACAAGTTTCGGTCTATCCTTCTAGTCATTCAGACTCTCACTAGTTTCTTAATTTGATCATCCTATGTTTTTCCTCACAAAAGGTTTTCTCCCCAATCTTATTTCTCAAATTTATTGTAAAAATATCTTGCATGTGCACCCCCAATATATAAGCACAATTATTATAGGATGATTGTCTCAATATGTGAGGATATTCAAATCACTTCTATGTCCAGTAGAGATGATTGATTCGTCCTCATATGATAAACAATCACTTGTTTTAATCCCTTGATAGTTAACCTTTGAAAACAAATCCTAGGAACTAAGATCGGCTCTGATACCACTTGTAAGGTTCCCCCTTCCACAAATAGGGGAAACACTTAAGATAGTCCACTAAGTCTTATCTTGGAGAAAATCACCTACTCATCGATACCTTGACCATGCAGAGATTCAAGGATACGATTCATAGATAAGACCTAGTTCTATTCCATAGGGGGAGCGTGGTCTTGTAAAAGTCAAATCACCCATAGGGTTATTGATTATAATTTGGGCAACTACTTGTCTTGATTCCTAGAGACAATGCTTTTTTCCTCATCCATGCAAGGCACAGCCGCCGCTGGCCTAGTCTTATAGAATAGAATTGCCCGAGAACCTATTTATCTAACGTAGGGCTTTCACTTAATATGTTGGAAAGTCTTTCGACTAATCGGGTCCACCCATCCGTAGGATAGTGCCGTCAGGGCATTCCATCCTCCCACTTTCCGTCCTACTCACTCATTAATTTGTTTTCTAATTAATCCTACCACACTGTTTGACATAAATAAACGTGTTCCTTAATTAAGATCCTTTTCACAAGGTTTGTTAAAATAGCCTTTTTCCACAGTACACTAATGTCAAAGACAAGATTTATAAAAAAGTTTATACATGAATCAATTTCATACAGCCAAACCGGCTCTCTTATTCTTTTCCTTTATACTGCCCATGATCTAGAATTTGGCCTTCTAGCCTCTACATGCTGGGCAAAACCCTACGGGACCATACACCTCATCGTTGGCCGCTGTGGGGCGAGGACTCGAACCAGCCTATCGCCCTCTCAGGCTCCATCGCTCGATCCTCCCGTCCCTCAGAGAGATGTCTGTGCACTAGGGTGGGCTAATTCACTGCACTAGCCTAGGCCCTCAGAACTAGGCAGCATCACAATCACTCGCCTCAATCGGCAAACCTCATTCTCCCAATGGTATGAGGGATACCATGGGCCAACTCCAGGCCTTACTAACATCTCCGCCGTCCGGCTATACAAGCACAAGAACGGGATAGCGTCAAGGCAGGGAGAGTTGTACCTGTACCTTAATTTAACCAAGTTAATAATCCATTTACTCAACTAAACTATAGGACTAGAATCCATGTTACCTTCTTAAGAAAACAATCCTTTTCACAAAGATTTTTGCATTTCAACTTGAGATTGCGGATAAGACATTCTTTATTTAGGCGTATGCTGTTGTTTAAAAGAATACAAACTTTAAATAGTAAATCAATCAAATAGATCACTATTAACAATTTATAGAGAAGCCAGGGCCATACCTCAACCCCTAAGAATGATATATAATTGAAAAACAAAATATGTATATACCTTATAGAAATTTGTCGTTTATCGTTGCCTTTGCTCGTTAACAAGAGCTTTAGAACTTGACATATGAGAATACAGTCTTTTAATACCTTGTCTTTTGATTGAAATCATCCAATAATCTCCAAGCTTTATCTCCTCTTAACTCATACTGTGACTCTTCTCTCTTTCTAAGGTCTATGGCAAAATAGCCTTCTTCTCTTACAGGGCTACGGGATACTATTCTTTCTCTAAAAGAAAAGCTATGGAGTTTTGGTCTCTTCCTCCGAAAGACCATAGCAATCTAAGCTTCTTTTCTAAGATATTAGATAAGAATGAAGGAATATATACATCTCAAACTCTAGGATTACCTTGAAGCTACTTGCTGCCTTCTCACAGTTTTCTCTGTGTAGAGACCCTGACAGAAACAGCAAATTGCTTCGGTCATCACTCTCTGACAAAAACTCAGAATATGGTTGTGTAACCAGCCAAAAGAACGGGAAGGCATCTGGTCTATAAGCTAGCACGGGCAGAATAGGTAAAAACATCTTATATAGCCACAAACGCGCCATCTTCAGAAACGCGTTGTTTTTTCACATTTTTAGTATGCATGAACTCTAAATGAGTAAAAGTACTCTAAATATGACCTCTTATCACCTAAATTCGAAATTCTATTTTTGGGGATACTTATCTCTTAATAGAACTATTCTTATGTTCTTTTTTCTTTTAGGATTTTTGGAACTAATATTTCTTTTCTTACACTTTCTTAATGTTCCTCCAAAAGGTCTATTATTCTAAAGTTCATTTGCCTTATTATTCTAAGTTCATGCATCCATATACCTCTCAAATGCTAGGAACCTTCGAATTTCTTATTTTATACCCCCATGTAATATGGTACTTAACAAATTATTATGGAAAAACGTAAGGGAATCAATCCTTTACGTAATCTAACCTATGATCGCAATTTCATAATCTTAGTATCGTCTTGTAGAATAGCTCTATTCATCATGCACATTACTTCACATGAATCTTGCACCAATCTTCTTCTATTTACTCATAGAAATACTTGTTGAATTTGGTTATCTTTAACTCTGCTATCCCTATTTCTTGACCTAATTTTTACTCTAGCTCATGATTTCTTATAGCCAGGGGTGGGCTTGATGTTCCTCTTGAATTAGGAGACCTCTTCTTGATTAACATGAAAGGACTCATGTCCTTCTCGACACTTTCTATATAAAAGAAACTTTATCATAGTCTCTGGCTATAATTATCGCTTGTGAGATAGAGGATGGTTTTGTATTTTTTTCGAGGTTATTCAATGGTGGATTAACCTTCCCAAATGAATCAATGGAGAAGAGTTACCTCATCCATCTCTAGAGCAAATTGGAGAAGTTTAACAAAACTTTGGTAATATTCTTTTAGGGTCTTCCTTTCTTGGGTTATCTCCAAAAAATCATTCATTTTATCCTCTTGAACTCCTAGAGGACAAAACCTTTCACGAAGGTGTACTTTCATGGCATCCCATAACTGATTCTAGTTCCAGTGGTTAGATTGACAATAGTGTTTTCAACTAATTCAGCATTTCTTACAGTTTTTAGAGACGAGCAAGGGTGAACTTGCTTCTTTCATTGTATCCATGAAAAGCTTAAATACTGATCATAGTGCCACATCGAAAGGCACTCTGGATTAATATATCTAAGATCTTCATTTTTTGAGAATTACACATCGGTGCCTTGGGATTGACACATCCAAAAGATTATAAGGATTAACACATGTGAGATGATTAGTTTTCTAAAAATTACACATCTAGTATCTTGGGATTAACACATCTAAGAGCATGATCCTCTGGGAATTACACGTCCGATGTTAGACCCATGTTTGTCTGAGATGGGTTCAAGATCTTGGATGATCGTCCTAGTGTAAATCATCCAATGGATGGCATTCACACATCAACTATTCAAATCTTAATGGAGTTATAATCTAAATAACTTATAATATGCAAGTTAATGAGATATATCTTGGCAATTTCTCTAAACAAGTTTCGGTCTATCCTTCTAGTCATTCAATCTCTGATTAGTTTCTTAATTTGATCACCCTATGTTTTTTCTCACAAAAGGTTTTCTCCCCAATCTTATTTCTCAAATTTATTGTACAAATATCTTGCGTGTGCACCCCCAAGATATAAGCACAATTTCATAGGATGATAATCTCAACATGTGAGGATATTCAAATCACTTCTATGGCCAGTAGAGATGATTGATTCATCCTCATATGATAAACAATCACTTGTTTTAATCCCTTGATAGTTAACCTTTGAAAAACAAATCTTAGGAACTAAGATCGGCTCTGATACCACTTGTAAGGTTCCCCCTTCCAAAAATAGGGGAAACACTTAAGATAGTCCACTAAGTCTTATCTTGGAGAAAATTACCTACTCATCGACACCTTGACCATGGAGAGATTCAAGGATACGATTCATAGATAAGACCTAGTTCTATCCCGCAGGGGGAGCGTGGTCTTCTAAAAATCAAATCACCCATAGGGTTATTGATCATAATTTGGGCAACTACTAGTCTTGATTCCTAGAGACAATGCTTTTTTCCTCATCCATGCAAGGCAGAGCCTGTTGGCCTAGTCTTCTAGAATAGAATTGCTCGAGAACCTATTTATCTAACATAGGGCTTTCACTTAATATGTTGGAAAGTTGCCAACTAATCAGGTCCACCCGTCCGTAGGATGGTGCCGTCAGGGCATTCCATCCTCCCACTTTCTGCCCTACTCATGCATCAATTTGTTTTCTAATAAATCCTACCACACTGTTTGACATAAATAAACGTGTTCCTTAATTAAGATCCTTTTCACAAGGTTTGTTAAAACAGCCTTTTTCCACAGTACACTAATTTCAAAGACAAGATTTATAAAAAAGTTTATACATGAGTCAATTTCATACAGCCAAACCGGCTCTCTTATTCTTTTCCTTTATACCGCCGATGATCTAGAATTCGGCCTTCTAGCCTCTACATGCTGGGCCAAATCCTACGGGACCATACACCTCATCGTCGGCCACTGTGGCGAGGACTCAAGCCCGCCTGGTGCCCTCTCAGGCTCCATCGATCGATCGTCTCGCCCCTCAGAGGGATGTCTGCGCACTAGGGTAGGCTAATTCATCGTAGTAGCCTGGGCCCTCAGAACTAGGCAGCATCACAATCACTCGCCTCAATCGGCAAACCTCATTCTCCCAATGGTATGAGGGATACCATGGGCCAACTCGAGGCCTTACTAACATCTCCGCCCGTCCGGCTATACAAGCACAAGAACGGGGCAGCGTCAAGGCAGGGAGAGTTGTACCTGTACCTTAATTTAACCAAGATAACAATCCATTTACTCAACTAAACTATAGGACTAGAATCCATGTTACCTTCTTAAGAAAACAATCCTTTTCACAAAGATTTTTGCATTTCAACTTGAGATTGCGGATAAGACATTCTTTATTTAGGCATATGCTATTGTTTAAGAGAATACAAACTATAAATAGTAAATCAATCAAATAGATCACTATTAATAATTTATAGAGAAGTCGGGGCCATACCTCAACCCCTAAGAATGATATATAATCAAAAAATAAAATCTGTATATACCTTATAGAAATTTGTCGTTTATCGTTGCCTTTGCTCGTTAACAAGAGCTTTAGAACTTGACATATGAGAATAGAGTCTTCTAATACCTTGTCTTTTGATTGAAATTATCCAATAATCTCCAAGCTTTATCTCCTCTTACTCATATACTGTGACTCTTCTCTCTCTCAAAGGTCTATGGCAAAATAGCCTTCTTCTCTTACAGGGCTACGGGATACTATTCTTTCTCTAAAAGAAAAGCTATGGAGTTTTGGTCTCTTCCTCCGAAAGACCATAGCAATCTAAGCTTCTTTTCTAAGATATTAGATAAGAATGAAGGAATATATACATCTCAAACTCTAGGATTATCTTGAGGCTACTTGCTGCCTTCTCACAGTTTTCTCTGTGTAGAGACCCTGACAGAAATAGTAAATTGTTTCGGTCATAACTCTCTGACAAAAGCTCAGAATATGGTTGTATAACAAGTCAAAAGAATGGGAAGGCATCTGGTCTATAAGCTAGCATGGGCAGAATAGGTAAAAACGTCTTATATAGCCACAAACACGCCATCTTTAGAAATGCGTTGTTTTTTCACATTTTGAGTATGCATGAACTCTAAATGAGTAAAAGTACTCTAAATATGACCTCTTATCACCTAAATTTGAAATTCTATTTTTGGGGATACTTATCTCTTAATAGAACTATTCTTATGTTCTTTTTTCTTTTAGGATTTTTGGAGCTAATATTTTTATTCTAACACTTTCCTAATGTTTCTTGCCTTATTGTCTTACTCTTCTCTAAGTGCACTCTCTTTCCTTCTTGAAATCTATATTAAAAGAGACATATATATACATGGCTTGGGAGGGACCTTACAATCTCCCCCACTTAAAAGATTCGAGATGTCCGCATCTCGTGAGCTAGGCTAGTATCTTAGTTAATCCTCCCGTCTCTTTCAAAGTGGTGTCCCCACTAGGTAGAAATCTTCTTTTATCTAAACATTGTTTCGAGTCCCTTATTTCATGTGTTTGGCTTGTTTTGTTGTGCCTCCAAAAGGTCTATTATTCTAAAGTTAATTTGCCTTATTATTCTAAGTTCATGCATCCATATACCTCTCAAATGCTATGAACCTTCGAATTTCTTATTTTATACCCCCATGTAATATGGTACTTAACAAATTATCATGGAAAAACGTAAGGGAATCAATCCTTTACGTAATCTAGCCTATGATAGCAATTTCATAATCTTAGTGTCGTCTTGTAGAATAGCCCTATTCATCATGCACATTACTTCACATGAATCTTGCACCAATCTTCTTCTATTTACTCATAGAAATACTTGTTGAATTTGGTTATCTTTAACTCTGGTATCCCTATTTCTTGACCTAATTTTTACTCTAGCTCATGATTTCTTATAGCCAGGGGTGGGCTTGATGTTCCTCTTGAATTAGGAGACCTCTTCTTGATTAACATGAAAGGACTCATGTCCTTCTCGACACTTTCTATATAAAAGAAACTTTATCATAGTCTCTGGCTATAATTATCGCTTGTGAAATAGAGGATGGTTTTGTATTTTTTTCGAGGTTATTCAATGGTGGATTAACCTTCCCAAATGAATCAATGGAGAAGAGTTACCTCATCCATCTCTAGAGCAAATTGGAGAAGTTTAACAAAACTTTGGTGGTATTCTTCTAGGGTCTTCTTTTCTTGGGTTAGCTCCAAAAAATCATTCATTTTATCCTCTTGAAATCCTAGAGCCTTTCACGAAGGTGTACTTTCATGGCATCCCATAACTGATTCTAGTTCCAGTGGTTAGATTGAAAATAGTGCTTCCAACTAATTCGGCATTTCTTACAATTTTTAGAGACGAGCAAGGGTGAACTTGCTTCTTTCATTGTATCCATGAAAAGTTAAAATACTGATCATAGTGCCACATCTAAAGGCACTCTGGATTAATATATCTGAGATCTTCATTTTTTGAGAATTACAGATCTGGTGCCTTGGGATTGACACATCCAAAAGATTATCAGGATTAACGCATGTGAGATGATTAGTTTTCTGAGAATTATACATCTAGTATCTTGGGATTAACACATCTAAGAGCATGATCCTCTGGGAATTACACATCCGATGTTAGACCCATGTTTCTTTGAGATGGGTTCAAGATCTTGGATGATCGTCCTAGTGTAAAGCATCCAATGGATGGCATTCACACATCAACTATTCAAATCTTAATGGAGTTATAATCTTAATAACTTATAATATGCAAGTTAATGAGATATATCCTGGAAATTTCTCTAAACAAGTTTCGGTCTATCCTTCTAGTCATTCAGTCTCTCACTAGTTTCTTAATTTGATCACCCTATGTTTTTCCTCACAAAAGGTTTTCTCCCCAATCTTATTTCTCAAATTTATTGTACAAATATCTTGCATGTGCAACCCCAAGATATAAGCACAATTATTATAGGATGATTGTCTCAACATGTGAGGATATTCAAATCACTTCTATGGCCAGTAGAGATGATTGATTCGTCCTCATATGATAAACAATCACTTGTTTTAATCCCTTGATAGTTAACCTTTGAAAAACAAATCCTAGGAACTAAGATCGGCTCTGATACCACTTGTAAGGCTCCCCCTTCCAAAAATAGGGGAAACACTTAAGATAGTGCACTAAGTCTTATCTTGGAGAAAATTACCTACTCATCGACACCTTGACCATGCAGAGATTCAAGGATACGATTCATAGATAAGACCTAGTTCTATCCCGCAGGGGGAGCGTGGTCTTCTAAAAATCAAATCACCCATAGAGTTATTGATCATAATTTGGGCAACTACTAGTCTTGATTCCTAGAGACAATGCTTTTTTCCTCATCCATGCAAGGCACAGCCCCGCTGGCCTAGTCTTCTAGAATAGAATTGCCCGAGAACCTATTTATCTAACGTAGGGCTTTCACTTAATATGTTGGAAAGCTGTCCGACTAATCGGGTCCACTCGTTCGTAGGATAGTGCCGTCAGGGCATTCCATCCTCCCACTTTCCGCCCTACTCACGCATCAATTTGTTTTCTAATTAATCCTACCACACTGTTTGATATAAATAAACGTGTTCCTTAATTAAGATCCTTTTCACAAGGTTTGTTAATACAGCCTTTTTCCACAGTACACTAATGTCAAAGACAAGATTTATAAAAAAGTTTATACATGAATCAATTTCATATAGCCAAACCGGCTCTCTTATTCTTTTCCTTTATATCGCCAATGATCTAGAATTCGGCCTTCCAGCCTCCACATGCTGGGCAAAACCCTACGGGACCATACACCTCATCGTCGGCCGCTGTGTGGCGAGGACTCGAGCCGGCCTGTTGCCCTCTCAGGCTCCATCGCTCGATCCTCCCGTCCCTCAGAGAGATGTCTGCCCACTAGGGTGGGCTAATTCACCGCACTAGCCTGGGCCCTCAGAACCAGAACTAGGCAGCATCACAATCACTCGCCTCAATCGGCAAACCTCATTCTCCCAATGGTATGAGGGATACCATGGGCCAACTCCAGGCCTTACTAATATCTCCGCCGTCCGGCTATACAAGCACAAGAACGGGACAGCGTCAAGGCAGGGAGAGTTGTACCTGTACCTTAATTTAGCCAAGATAACAATCCATTTACTCAACTAAACTATAGGACTAGAATCCATGTTACCTTCTTAAGAAAACAATCCTTTTCACAAAGATTTTTGCATTTTAACTTGAGATTGCGGATAAGACATTCTTTATTTAGGCATATGCTATTGTTTAAAAGAATACAAACTTTAAATAGTAAATCAATCAAATAGATCACTATTACCAATTTATAGAGAAGCCGGGGCCATACCTCAACCCCTAAGAATGATATATAATTGAAAAACAAAATATGTATATACCTTATAGAAATTTGTCGTTTATCGTTGCCTTTGCTCGTTAACAAGAGCTTTAGAACTTGACATATGAGAATAGAGTCTTCTAATACCTTGTCTTTCGATTGAAATCATCCAATAATCTCCAAGCTTTATCTCCTCTTAACTCACACTGTGACTCATCTCTCTTTCTAAGGTCTATGGCAAAATAGCCTTCTTCTCTTACAGGGCTACGGGATACTATTCTTTCTCTAAAAGAAAAGCTATGGAGTTTTGGTCTCTTCCTCCGAAAGACCATAGCAATCTAAGCTTCTTTTCTAAGATATTAGATAAGAATGAAGGAATATATACATCTCAAACTCTAGGATTACCTTGAGGCTACTTGCTGCCTTCTCACAGTTTTCTCTGTGTAGAGACCGTGACAGAAACAGCAAATTGCTTCGGTCATAACTCTCTGACAAAAACTCAGAATATGGTTGTATAACCAGTCAAAAGAACGGGAAGGCATCTAGTCTATAAGCTAGCATGGGCAGAATAGGTAAAAACATCTTATATTTCCACAAACGCGCCATCTTTAGAAACACGTTGTTTTTTTCCATTTTTAGTATGCATGAACTCTCAATGAGTAAAAGTACTCTAAATATGACCTCTTATCACCTAAATTCGAAATTCTATTTTTGGGGAAACTTATCTCTTAATAGAACTATTCTTATGTTCTTTTTTCTTTTAGGATTTTTGGAGCTAATATTTTTATTCTAACACTTTTCTAATGTTTCTTGCCTGATTGTCTCACTCTTCTCTAAGTGCACTCTCTTTCCTTCTTGAAATCTATATTAAAAGAGACACATACATACGTGGCTTGGGAGGGACCTTACAATCTCCCCCACTTAAAAGATTCAAGATGTCCTCATCTCGCGAGCTAGGGTAGTATCTAAGTAAATCCTCCTGTCTCTTTCAAAGTGGTGTCCCCACTAGGTAGAAATCTTCTTTTATCTAAACATTGTTTCGAGTCCCTTATTTCATGTGTTTGGCTTGTTTTGTTGTGCCTCCAAAAGGTCTATTATTCTAAAGTTATAATTGAAAAACAAAATATATATATACCTTATAGAAATTTATCGTTTATCGTTGCCTTTGCTCGTTAACAAGAGCTTTAGAACTTGACATATGAGAATAGAGTCTTCTATTACCTTGTCTTTTGATTGAAATCGTCCAATAGTCTCCAAGCTTTATCTCCTCTTAACTCATACTGTGACTCATCTCTCTTTCTAAGGTCTGTGGCAAAATAGCCTTCTTCTCTTACAGGGCTACGGAATACTATTCTTTCTCTAAAAGAAAAGCTATGGAGTTTTGGTCTCTTCCTCCGAAAGACCATAGCAATCTAAGCTTCTTTTCTAAGATATTAGATAAGAATGAAGGAATATATACATCTCAAACTCTAGGATTACCTTGAGGCTACTTGCTGCCTTCTCACAGTTTTCTCTATGTAGAGACCCTGATAGAAACAGCAAATTGCTTCGGTCATAACTCTCTGACAAAAACTCAGAATATGGTTGTATAACCAGTCAAAAGAACGGGAAGGCATCTAGTCTATAAGCTAGCATGGGCAGAATAGGTAAAAACATCTTATATTTCCACAAACGCGCCATCTTTAGAAACACATTGTTTTTTCACATTTTTAGTATGCATGAACTCTAAATGAGTAAAAGTACTCTAAATATGACCTCTTATCACCTAAATTCGAACTTCTATTTTTGGGGATACTTATCTCTTAATAGAACTATTCTTATGTTCTTTTTTCTTTTAGGATTTTTGGAGCTAATATTTTTATTCTAACACTTTCCTAATGTTTCTTGCCTGATTGTCTCACTCTTCTCTAAGTGCACTCTCTTTCCTTCTTGAAATCTATATTAAAAGAGACACATACATATGTGGCTTGGGAGGGACCTTACAATCTCCCCCACTTAAAAGATTCAAGATGTCCTCATCTCGCGAGCTAGGGTAGTATCTAAGTAAATCCTCCTGTCTCTTTCAAAGTGGTGTCACCACTAGGTAGAAATCTTCTTTTATCTAAACATTGTTCCGAGTCCCTTATTTCATGTGTTTGGCTTGTTTTGTTGTGCCTCCAAAAGGTCTATTATTCTAAAGTTATAATTGAAAAACAAAATATATATATACCTTATAGAAATTTGTCATTTATCGTTGCCTTTGCTCGTTAACAAGAGCTTTAGAACTTGACATATGAGAATAGAGTCTTCTATTACCTTGTCTTTTGATTGAAATCATCCAATAATCTCCAAGCTTTATCTCCTCTTAACTCATACTGTGACTCATCTCTCTTTCTAAGGTCTATGGCAAAATAGCCTTCTTCTCTTACATGGCTACGGGATACTATTCTTTCTCTAAAAGAAAAGCTATGGAGTTTTGGTCTCTTCCTCCGAAAGACCATAGCAATCTAAGCTTCTTTTCTAAGATATTAGATAAGAATGAAGGAATATATACATCTCAAACTCTAGGATTACCTTGAGGCTACTTGCTGCCTTCTCACAGTTTTCTGTGTGTAGAGGCCCTGACAGAAACAGCAAATTGTTTCGGTCATAACTCTCTGACAAAAACTCAGAATATGGTTGTATAACCAGTCAAAAGAACGGGAAGGCATCTGGTCTATCAGCTTGCATGGGCAGAATAGGTAAAAACATCTTATATAGCCACAAACGCGCCATCTTCAGACATGCATTGTTTTTTCACATTTTTAGTATGCATGAACTCTAAATGAGTAAAAGTACTCTAAATATGACCTCTTATCACCTAAATTCGAAATTCTATTTTTGGGGAAACTTATCTCTTAATAGAACTATTCCTATGTTCTTTTTTCTTTTAGGTTATACTCTAGCTCATGATTTCTTATAGCCAGGGGTGGGCTTGATGTTCCTCTTGAATTAGGAGACCTCTTCTTGATTAACATGAAAGGACTCATGTCCTTCTCGACACTTTCTATATAAAAGAAACTTTATCATAGTCTCTGGCTATAATTATGGCTTGTGAAATAGAGGATGGTTTTGTATTTTTTTCGAGGTTATTCAATGGTGGATTAACCTTCCCACACATCTAGTATCTTGGGATTAACACATCTAAGAGCATGATCCTCTGGGAATTACACGTCCGATGTTAGACCCATGTTGGTCTGAGATGGGTTCAAGATCTTGGATGATCGTCCTAGTGTTGGATGGCATTCACACGTCAACTATTCAAATCTTAATGGAGTTATAATCTTAATAACTTATAATATGCAAGTTAATGAGATATTTCTTGGAAATTTCTCTAAACAAGTTTCGGTCTATCCTTCTAATCATTCAATCTCTCACTAGTTTCTTAATTTGATCACCCTATGTTTTTTTTCACAAAAGGTTTTCTCCCCAATCTTATTTCTCAAATTTATTGTACAAATATCTTGCGTGTGTACCCCCAAGATATAAGCACAATTTCATAGGATGATTGTCTCAACATGTGAGGATATTCAAGTCACTTCTATGGCCAGTAGAGATGATTGATTCATCCTCATATGATAAACAATCACTTGTTTTAATACCTTGATAGTTAACCTTTGAAAAACAAATCTTAGGAACTAAGATCGGCTCTCATACCACTTGTAAGGTTTCCCCTTCCAAAAATAGGGGAAACACTTAAGATAGTCCACTAAGTCTTATCTTGGAGAAAATTACCTACTCATCGACACCTTGACCATGGAGAGATTCAAGGATACGATTCATAGATAAGACCTAGTTCTATCCCGCAGGGGGAGCGTGGTCTTCTAAAAATTAAATCACCCATAGGGTTATTGATCATAATTTGGGCAACTACTAGTCTTGATTCCTAGAGACAATGCTTTTTTCCTCATCCATGCAAGGCACAGCCTGTTGGCCTAGTCTTCTAGAATAGAATTGCTCGAGAACCTATTTATCTAACATAGGGCTTTCACTTAATATGTTGGAAAGCTGCCGACTAATCGGGTCCACCCGTCCGTAGGATGGTGTCGTCAGGGCATTCCATCCTCCCACTTTCCGCCCTACTCATGCATCAATTTGTTTTCTAATAAATCCTACCACACTGTTTGACATAAATAAACGTGTTCCTTAATTAAGATCCTTTTCACAAGGTTTGTTAAAACAGCCTTTTTCCACAGTACTCTAATTTCAAAGACAAGATTTATAAAAAAGTTTATACATGAATCAATTTCATATAGCCAAACCAGCTCTCTTATTCTTTTCCTTTATACCGCCGATGATCTAGAATTCGGCCTTCTAGCCTCTACATGCTGGGCAAAACCCTACGGGACCATACACCTCATCGTCAGCCACTGTGGCGAGGACTCAAGCTGGCCTATCGTCCTCTCAGGCTCCATCGCTCGATCCTCGTGTCCCTCAGAGGGATGTCTACGCACTAGGATAGGCTAATTCATCGCAGTAGCGTGGGCCCTCAGAACTAGGCAGCATCACAATCACTCGCCTCAATCGGCAAACCTCATTCTCCCAATGGTATAAGGGATACCATGGGCCAACTCCAGGCCTTACTAACATCTCTGCCGTCCGACTATACAAGCACAAGAACGGGGCAGCGTCAAGGCAGGGAGAGTTGTACCTGTACCTTAATTTAACCAAGATAACAATCCATTTACTCAACTAAACTATAGGACTAGAATCCATGTTACCTTCTTAAGAAAACAATCCTTTTCACAAAGATTTTTGCATTTCAACTTGAGATTGCGGATAAGACATTCTTTATTTAGGCATATGCTATTGTTTAAAAGAATACAAACTGTAAATAGTAAATCAATCAAATAGATCACTATTAACAATTTATAGAGAAGTCGGGGCCATACCTCAGCCCCTAAGAATGATATATAATCAAAAAAAAAATACATGTATATACCTTATAGAATGTTGTCGTTTATCGTTGCCTTTGCTCGTTAACAAGAGCTTTACAACTTGACATATGAGAATAGAGTCTTTCGATTGAAATCATCCAATAATCTCCAAGCTTTATCTCCTCTTACTCATATACTGTGACTCCTCTCTTTCTAAGGTCTATGGCAAAATAGCCTTCTTCTCTTACAGGGCTACGGGATACTATTCTTTCTCTAAAAGAAAAGCTATGGAGTTTTGGTCTCTTCCTTTGAAAGACCATAGCAATCTAAGCTTCTTTTGTAAGATATTAGATAAGAATAAAGGAATATATACATCTCAAACTCTAGGATTATCTTGAGGCTACTTGCTGCCTTCTCACATTTTTCTCTGTGTAGAGACCCTGACAGAAATAGCAAATTGTTTCGGTCATAACTCTGACAAAAACTCAGAATATGGTTGTATAACCAGTCAAAATAACGGGAAGGCATCTAGTCTATAAGTTAGCATGGGCAAAATAGGTAACAACGTCTTATATAGCCACAAACACGCGATCTTTAGAAACGTGTTGTTTTTTCACATTTTTAGTATGCATGAACTCTAAATGAGTAAAAGTACTCTAAATATGACCTCTTATCACCTAAATTTGAAATTCTATTTTTGGGGATACTTATCTCTTAATAGAACTATTCTTATGTTCTTTTTTCTTTTAGGATTTTTAGAGCTAATATTTTTATTCTAACACTTTCCTAATGTTTCTAGCCTTATTGTCTCACTCTTCTCTAAGTGCACTCTCTTTCCTTCTTGAAATCTATATTAAAAAAGACATATACATACGTGGCTTGGGAGGGACCTTACAATCTCCCCCACTCAAAAGATTCGAGATGTCCTCATCTCGTGAGCTAGGGTAGTATCTAAGTTAATCCTCCCGTCTCTTTCAAAGTGGTGTCCCCACTAGGTAGAAATCTTCTTTTATCTAAACATTGTTCCGAGTCCCTTATTTCATGTGTTTGGCTTGTTTTGTTGTGCCTCCAAAAGGTCTATTATTCTAAAGTTCATGCATTCATATACCTCTCAAATGCTATGAACCTTCAAATTTCTTATTTTATACCCCCATGTAATATGGTACTTAACAAATTATCATGGAAAAACGTAAGGGAATCAATCCTTTACGTAATCTAACCTATGATAGCAATTTCATAATCTTAGTATCGTCTTGTAGAATAGCTCTATTCATCATGCACATTACTTCACATGAATCTTGCACCAATCTTCTTCTATTTACTCATAGAAATACTTGTTGAATTCTTTAACTCTGCTATCCCTATTTCTTGACCTAATTTTTACTCTAGCTCATGATTTCTTATAGCCAGGGGTGGGCTTGATGTTCCTCTTGAATTAGGAGACCTCTTCTTGATTAACATGAAAGGACTCATGTCCTTCTCGACACTTTCTATATAAAAGAAACTTTATCATAGTCTCTGGCTATAATTATGGCTTCTGAAATAGAGGATGGTTTTGTCTTTTTTTCGAGGTTATTCAATGGTGGATTAACCTTCCCAAATGAATCAATGGAGAAGAGTTACCTCATCCATCTCTAGAGCAAATTGGAGAAGTTTAACAAAACTTTGGTGGTATTCTTTTAGGGTCTTCCTTTCTTGGGTTAGCTCCAAAAAATCATTCATTTTATCCTCTTGAAATCCTAGAGGACAAAACCTTTCACGAAGGTGTACTTTCATGGCATCCCATAACTGATTCTAGTTCCAGTGGTTAGATTGACAATAGTGCTTCCAACTAATTCGGCATTTCTTACAATTTTTAGAGACGAGCAAGGGTGAACTTGCTTCTTTCATTGTATCCATGAAAAGTTAAAATACTGATCATAGTGCCACATCTAAAGGCACTCTGGATTAATATATCTAAGATCTTCATTTTTTGAGAATTACAGATCTGGTGCCTTGGGATTGACACATCCAAAAGATTATAAGGATTAACACATGTGAGATGATTAGTTTTCTGAAAATTACACATCTAGTATCTTGGGATTAACACATCTAAGAGCATGATCCTTTGGGATTTACACATCCGATGTTAGACCCATGTTTGTCAAGATCTTGGATGATCGTCCTAGTGTAAAGCATGCAATGGATGGCATTCACACATCAACTATTCAAATCTTAATGGAGTTATAATCTTAATAACTTATAATATGCAAGTTAATGAGATATATCCTGGAAATTTCTCTAAACAAGTTTTGGTCTATCCTTCTAGTCATTCAGTCTCTCACTAGTTTCTTAATTTGATCACCCTATGTTTTTCCTCACAAAAGGTTTTCTCCCCAATCTTATTTCTCAAATTTATTGTACAAATATCTTGCATGTGCACCCCCAAGATATAAGCACAATTTCATAGGATGATTGTCTCAACATGTGAGGATATTCAAATCACTTCTATGGCCAGTAGAGATGATTGATTCATCCTCATATGATAAGCAATCACTTGTTTTAATCCCTTGATAGTTAACCTTTGAAAAATAAATCTTAGGAACTAAGATCGGCTCTGATACCACTTGTAAGGTTCCCCCTTCCAAAAATAGGGGAAACACTTAAGATAGTCCACTAAGTCTTATCTTGGAGAAAATTACCTACTCATCGACACCTTGACCATGGAGAGATTCAAGGATACGATTCATAGATAAGACCTAGTTCTATCCCGCAGGGGGAGCGTGGTCTTCTAAAAATCAAATCACCCATAGAGTTATTGATCATAATTTGGGCAACTACTAGTCTTGATTCCTAGAGACAATGCTTTTTTCCTCATCCATGCAAGGCACAGCCCATTAGCCTAGTCTTCTAGAATAGAATTGCTCGAGAACCTATTTATCTAACATAGGGCTTTCACTTAATATGTTGGAAAGCTACCGACTAATCGGGTCCACCCGTCCGTAGGATGGTGCCGTCAGGGCATTCCATCCTCCCACTTTCCGCCCTACTCACGCATCAATTTGTTTTCTAATATATCCTACCACACTGTTTGACATAAATAAACGTGTTCCTTAATTAAGATCCTTTTCACAAGGTTTGTTAAAACAGTCTTTTTCCACAGTACACTAATGTCAAAGACAAGATTTATAAAAAAGTTTATACATGAATCAATTTCATATAGCCAAACCGGCTCTCTTATTCTTTTCCTTTATACCGCAGATGATCTAGAATTTGGCCTTCTACCCTCTACATGTGTAAGGTTCCCCCCTTCCACAAATAGGGGAAACACTTAAGATAGTCCACTAAGTCTTATCTTAGAGAAAATTTCCTACTCACATCGACACCTTGACCATACAGAGATTCAAGGATACGATTCATAGGTAAGACCTAGTTCTATCCCGCCGGGGGAGCGTGGTCTTCTAAAATCAAATCACCCATAGGGTAATTGATCATATAAATTGGGCAACTACAAGACTTGATTTCTAGAGGCAACGCTTTTTTCCTCATCCATGCAAGGCACAGCCGCGGCCTAGTCTTCTAGAATAGAGTTGCCCGAGAACCTATTTATCTAGCGTAGGGCTTTCACTTAATCTGTTGGAAAGCTACCCGACTAATCGGGTCCTCCCGTCCGTAGGATGGTGCCATCGGGGCATTCCATCCTCCCACTTTCCACCCTACTCACGCGTCAATTTGTTTTCTAATTAATCCTACCACACTGTTTGACATAAATAAACATGTTCCTTAATTAAAGCCCTTTTCACAAGGTTTGTTAAGACAGCCTTTTTACACAATACAATCATGCCAAAGATAAGATTTATAAAAACAAAGTTTAAACATGAATCAATTTCATACAAGCCAAACCGGCTCTCTTATTCTTTTCCTTTATACCGCCGATGATCTAGAATTCGGCCTTCCAGCCTCTACATGCTGGGCAAAACCCTACGGGACCATACACCTCATCGTCGGCCGCTGGCGAGGACTCAAGCCGGCCTGTCGCCCTCTCAGGCTCCATCGCTCGATCCTCCCGCCCCTCAGAGGGATGTCTGCGCACTAGGGTGGGCTAATTCACCGCACTAGCCTGGGCCCTCAGAACTAGGCAGCATCATCACAATCACTTGCCTCAATCGGCAAACCTCATTCTCCCGATGGTATGAGGGATACCATGGGTCAACTCCGGGCCTTACTAACGTCTCCGCCGTCCGGCTACACAAGCACAAGAACGGGGCAGCGTCAAGGCAGGGAGAAGTTATACCTGTACCTTAATTTAACCAAGATAACAATCCATTTACTCACTAAACCATATGACTAGGATCCATGTCACCTTCTTTAAGAAAACAATCTTTTTCACAAAGATTTTAGCATTTCAACTTGAGATTGCGATAAGACATTCTTTATTAAGGCATATGCTATTTGCTTAAAAGAATACAAACTTTAAATGGTAAATCAATCAAATAGATCACTGTAACAATCAATAGAGAAGCCCGGGCCATACCTCAACCCCTAAGAATGATATAAAATAAAAAACAAAATATGTATATACCTTATAGAAATTTGTCGTTTATCTCGTTGTCCTTGCTTATTAACAAGAGCTTTAGAACTTGACATATGAGAATAGAGTCTTCTAATACCTTGTCCTTTGATTGAAATTATCCAATAATCTCCAAGCTTTATCTCCTCTTACTCATACTGTGACTCTTCTCTCTTTCTAAGATCTATGGCAAAATAGCCTTCTCCTATAGGTCTACAACATAGTATTCTTTCTCTAAAAGAAAAGCTATGGAGTTTTTGGTCTCTTCCTCCGAAAGACCATAGAAATCTAAGCTTATTTTCTGAGATATTAGATAAGAATGAAGGGATATATGCATCTCAAACTCTAGGATTACCTTGAGGCTACTTGCTGCCTTCTCACAGTTTTCTCTGTGTAGAGACCCTGACAGAAACAGCAAATTGTTTCGACCATAACTCTCTGATTAAAACTCAGAATATAGTCATATAACCAGTCAAAAGAACGGGAAGACATCTGTTCTACAAGCCTTCGCGGGAAGAATAGGCAAAAACGTGTGTATATAGCCACAAACGCGCCATATTTGAGAACACGTTGTTTTTTCACATTTTTAGTATGCATGGACTCTAAATGTGTAAAAGTACTCTAAATATGACCTCTTATCACCTAAAATCGAAATTCTATTTTTAGGGATACTTATCTCTTAATAGAACTATTCTTATGTTCTTATTTCTTTTAGGATTTTTGGAGCTAATATTCTTATTCTAACATTTTTCTAATGTTTCTAGCCTTATTGTCTCACTCTTTCTAATAACACTCTCTTTTCTTATTGAAATCTATATTAAAAGAGACACATACATACATGGCTTGGGAGGGACGTTACAACATGCTGGGCAAAACCCTACGGGACCATACACCTCATCGTCGGCCACTGTGGCGAGGACTCAAGCTGGCCTGTCACCCTCTCAGGCTCCATCGCTCGATTCTCTCGCCCCTCAAAGGGATGTATGTGCACTAGGGTACGCTAATTCATCCCAGTAGCCTGGGCCCTCAGAACTAGGCAGCATCACAATCACTCGCCTCAATCGGCAAACCTCATTCTCCCAATGGTATGAGGGATATCATGGGCCAACTCCAGGCCTTACTAACATCTCCGCCGTCCGGCTATACAAGCACAAGAACGGGGCAGCGTCAAGGCAGGGAGAGTTGTACCTGTACCTTAATTTAACCAAGATAACAATCCATTTACTCAACTAAACTATAGGACTAGAATCCATGTTACCTTCTTAAGAAAACAATCCTTTTCACAAAGATTTTTGCATTTCAACTTGAGATTGCGGATAAGACATTCTTTATTTAGGCATATGCTATTGTTTAAAAGAATACAAACTGTAAATAGTAAATCAATCAAATAGATCACTATTAACAATTTAAAGAGAAGTCGGGGCCATACCTCAACCCCTAAGAATGATATATAATCAAAAAATAAAATATGTATATACCTTATAGAAATTTGTCGTTTATCGTTGCCTTTGCTCGTTAACAAGAGCTTTAGAACTTGACATATGAGAATAGAGTCTTCTCATACCTTGTCTTTTGATTGAAATCATCCAATAATCTCCAAGCTTTATCTCCTCTTACTCATATACTGTGACTCTTCGCTCTTTCCAAGGTCTATGGCAAAACAGCCTTCTTCTCTTACAGGGCTACGGGATACTATTCTTTCTCTAAAAGAAAAGCTATGGAGTTTTGGTCTCTTCCTCCGAAAGACCATAGCAATCTAAGCTTCTTTTCTAAGATATTAGATAAGAATTAAGGAATATATACATCTCAAACTCTAGGATTACTTTGAGGCTATTTGCTGCCTTCTCAAAGTTTTCTCTGTGTAGAGACCCTGACAGAAATAGCAAATTATTTCGGTCATAACTCTCTGACAAAAACTCAGAATATGGTTGTATAACCAGTCAAAAGAACGGGAAGGCATCTGGTCTATAAGCTAGGGTGGGAGAATAGGTAAAAATGTCTTATATAGCCACAAACGCGCCATCTTTAGAAATGCATTGTTTTTTCACATTTTTAGTATGCATGAAATCTAAATGAGTAAAAGTACTCTAAATATGACCTCTTATCACCTAAATTCAAAATTCTATTTTTGGGGATACTTATCTCTTAATAGAACTATTCTTATGTTCTTTTTTCTTTTAGGATTTTTGGAGCTAATATTTTTATTCTAACACTTTCCTAATGTTTCTTGCCTTATTGTCTCACTCTTCTCTAAGTGCACTCTCTTTCCTTCTTGAAATCTATATTAAAAAAGACACATACATACGTGGCTTGGGAGGGACCTTACAATCTCCCCCACTTAAAAGATTCAAGATGTCCTCATCTCGCGAGCTAGGGTAGTATCTAAGTAAATCCTCCTGTCTCTTTCAAAGTGGTGTCCCCACTAGGTAGAAATCTTCCTTTATCTAAACATTGTTTCGAGTCCCTTATTTCATGTGTTTGGCTTGTTTTGTTGTGCCTCCAAAAGGTCTATTATTCTAAAGTTATAATTGAAAAACAAAATATATATATACCTTATAGAAATTTGTCGTTTATCGTTGCCTTTGCTCGTTAACAAGAGCTTTAGAACTTGACATATGAGAATAGAGTCTTCTATTACCTTATCTTTTGATTGAAAACATCCAATAATCTCCAAGCTTTATCTCCTCTTAACTCATACTGTGACTCTTCTCTCTTTCTAAGGTCTATGGCAAAATAGCCTTCTTCTCTTACAGGGCTACGGGATACTATTCTTTCTCTAAAAGAAAAACTATGGAGCTTTGGTCTCTTCCTCCGAAAGACCATAGCAATCTAAGCTTCTTTTCTAAGATATTAGATAAGAATGAAGGAATATATACATCTCAAACTCTAGGATTATCTTGAGGCTACTTGCTGCCTTCTCACAGTTTTCTCTGTGTTGAGACCCTGACAGAAATAGCAAATTGTTTCGGTCATAACTCTCTGACAAAAAATCAGAATATGGTTGTATAACCAATCAAAAGAACGGGAAGGCATTTGGTCTATAAGCTAGCATGGGCAGAATAGGTAAAAACGTCTTATATAGCCACAAACACGCCATCTTTAGAAACGCTCCCTTATTTCATGTGTTTGGCTTGTTTTGTTGTGCCTCCAAAAGGTCTATTATTCTAAAGTTAATTTGCCTTATTATTCTAAGTTCATGCATCCATATACCTCTCAAATGCTATGAACCTTTGAATTTCTTATTTTATACCCCCATGTATTATGGTACTTAACAAATTTTGGAAAAACGTAAGGGAATCAATCCTTTACGTAATCTAACCTATGATAGCAATTTCATAATCTTAGTATCGTCTTGTAGAATAGCTCTATTCATCATGCACATTACTTCACATGAATCTTGCACCAATCTTCTTCTATTTACTCATAGAAATACTTGTTGAATTCTTTAACTCTGGTATCCCTATTTCTTGACCTAATTTTTACTCTAGCTCATGATTTCTTATAGCCAGGGGTGGGCTTGATGTTCCTCTTGAATTAGGAGACCTCTTCTTGATTAACATGAAAGGACTCATGTCCTTCTCGACACTTTCTATATAAAAGAAACTTTATCATAGTCTCTGGCTATAATTATCGCTTGTGAAATAGAGGATGGTTTTGTATTTTTTTCGAGGTTATTCAATGGTGGATTAACCTTCCCAAATGAATCAATGGAGAAGAGTTACCTCATCCATCTCTAGAGCAAATTGGAGAAGTTTAACAAAACTTTGGTGGTATTCTTCTAGGGTCTTCTTTTCTTGGGTTAGCTCCAAAAAATCATTTATTTTATCCTCTTGAAATCCTAGAGGACAAAACCTTTCACGAAGGTGTACTTTCATGGCATCCCATAACTGATTCTAGTTCCAGTGGTTAGATTGACAATAGTGCTTCCAACTAATTCAGCATTTCTTACAATTTTTAGAGACGAGCAAGGGTGAACTTGCTTCTTTCATTGTATCCATGAAAAGCTAAATTACTGATCATAGTGCCACATCTAAAGGCACTCTGGATTAATATATCTAAGATCTTCATTTTTTGAGAATTACAGATCTGGTGCCTTGGGATTGTGTAAGATTCCTCTCCCAACCCCCTTTTTGATGTCTAGTATCTTCCCCTGTAATCAATCCCTCTTCAGAAATATAAAGACCTTGTTTTTAACTGTTTTAGCTTAGAGAGAGAAAATTATTCTAGAGAGAGAATATTCAGATTATGAATATTTTTGGATAGAAAAATAACTCATCTTATTAAAATAAGTTCCCCTGAAACAGAAATTCAAAAAGAATTTTCCAATGTGCAATTGGAATTAATTAGGTATAAAGAACCTTAGTCTAAGGGTCTAGATTTTCAGAAATCTTTAGACTATGGTCCAATTAAGGTTCCTATATGGGCCAATAGCATCAATACATGTGTAGGGAGGAGATAAATCCAATTTGTAAAAAGAAGATACCCAAAAATGAGTAAATGCTCACATAAGGTGAAGAGTTGAAAATGTACAAGGTTTATTAGTAAAAAACTATGAGCAATATTAAAAATATGAGATATTTTGGGTATCAAAAAATGAGTAAATGCTCACATAAGATGAAGAGTTGAAAATGTACAAGGTTTATTAGGAAAAAAAAAACACATATGTAAGGAAGGGGAGTTCTTTAAAAGAGATGCATATTTCACATAAGATGAAGAGTTGAAAATGTACAAGGTTTATTAGTTTAAAAAAAAACTATGACACATATGTAAGGAAGAGGAGTTCTTTAAAGGAGGTGCATATTTCACATAAGATGAAGAGTTGAAAATGTACAAGGTTTATTAGTAAAAAACTATGAGCAATATTAAAAATATGAGATATTTTGGGTATCCAAAAATGAGTAAATGCTCACATAAGATGAAGAGTTGAAAATGTACAAGGTTTATTAGTAAAAAAAAGCACATATGTAAGGAAGGGGAGTTCTTTAAAGGAGGTGCATATTTCACATAAGATGAAGAGTTGAAAATATACAAGGTTTATAGTAAAAAAACTATGACACATATGTAAGGAAGGAGAGTTCTTTAAAGGAGGTGCATATTTCACATGCTTGAATGAGTTTTAAACTCATAAAAATTGAGATATTTCATCTCTCCTCTCTCCTCATTCAAGTCTAGTTCCAAAAAGTTAGCTTAACTGACCTAAAAATGGTCAAAAAGTGACCAAACTGACTTGGAAAATTCTAGAATCAGTTTGTTTGGTTAGGAGCTCAAATTTTTCTATAAATAGAAGCCTCCCCTTGTTGTTGAAAAAAATATATAGTGTCTTATGCATTGTTACTCTATTCCACCTAAGCCAAGAACTGTGAATTCTTTAATAATTCACTAGTTTTTGATACTTCTCTCTTTCTTCAATCCCCATTGGTGGCTCCATCAACATACTAAACCAATTGATTGGTTGGGGGCCTCTACTGTGAACAAAGAATCAAGCAAATTATAAGATAAGTATAGTGAATTATGATATTTTCTATAATTTCTCAATGATTCTCTCTTCTCAACCCCTCTCAAGCTTGAGAAGCTTAATTGGTATGGTTTTTGAAATGCTATTGAAGTTAATTAATTAATGATAGTAAAGAATTACATAAAATTCTATTTATAATTAATTCTAATAGTTTTTCTCTCTCTCACTTAAGAAATGGTCATACTCATGACCCTTTTCAATCCAAATGAAGCTTTTCATAAGGCTTTTCCTTAATCCAAGATTAAGCTATGCTTGAGGCCAAATTAATGGCTTTTTTCTATGCTTTTAGTTTATGTATAATGATGATTCAATCCATTATATGGATTGATGATCCAATTAGAGACCATTCTAATTATTTCCTTAATGATAAGCTTTATCCCTTAGAAAAAATTGAGATTTATCAGTCATAGTAGCGGAGCTATGGTAAAATTTTTATAGAAATTACGCATAAAATAATTTCATTCAAAGCATAAAAAGAGGACTTCCTACCATATTCTAGGAACTATCATCCTAGATTAATTAAAAGAGTTTTATTATGCATGGAGATGTGGATGTTTGCATGTAGATGTAGATGTATGGATGTGAGTGTGAATGTGGAGGTGGATGTATGCATGGAGATGTGGATGTATAGATGAGGATGTAAATAGAGATGTGGATGGATGCATGTAGATGTAGATGTATAGATGTGGATGTGAATGGAGATGTAGATGTATGCATGTAGATGTAGATGTATAGATGTGGAGGTGGATGTATGCATGTAGATGTAGATGTATAGATGTGGATGTGAATGTGGAGGTGGATGTATGCATGTAGATGTAGATGTATGGAGGAGAATGTGAATGTGGATGTGGATGTATGCATAGAGATATGGATGTAGGCATGTAGATGTGAATGTATGCATATAGATGTGGATGTATGGATGTGAATGTGCATGTAGATGTGGATGTATGGATGTGGATGCATGAATGTGCATGTAGATGTGGATGTGAAAATAGATGTATGGATGTAGATGTGGATGTATGGATGTGAATGTGGATGTGGATGTAGATATATGTATGGATGTGAATATATGATATGTGATGTGAAGGAATCTGAAGTGATGAGATGGAAAATGATGTGATGGTACACATATAACTGGAATGTGGAATAAGCAATGTGGATTGATGAGGGATAATGTGGAAAAATGAGAGTTAATATAGAAACTGTATTTTGTGACTGTTTGTAAATGCTGTTTGTAAATGACTGTTTGTTGTCAAGATTGCTGGGAAAGCATTGTGACCATCTTGTGATTAAGGTCGTGGAGACCTAACTGAAAAAGTTACAACTGCTGACGGAGAGTCAATGAAGGACGTCTCGCGTAGCAAGGTCGACCGAGGTCTTGACCAGCCTCGGTGCGATTAAAATGGTGAGCTTCCGGTACGGTGGATGAGGGGCCAAGGAAGCGGCCTATGAGTGAAGCGCTAGGTCACCTGCGAAGGATCCTAGAGGGTGCTGACCATATGGTGCTCGGGCTCTGGGTCGCCTAGGATACCCACGCGTGCGTCGAGGAAGATATTGGAACAGAGTTGGAGTTGTTTTCTGAAATCGGGCATGGATCTGGTTGATTGACCTTGCTGGTCTTCAATGGATGAGTCCATGGCTCTTTATATGGATCTGTTGGTTGATCTTGCTGATCTTCAATGAGAGTCCATCTGTTGGTTGATCTTGCTGATCTTCAACGAGAGTCCATCTTGATAAGTGATTATATTGCCGAGTATTATGGGCTAGGGATTAGGAAACGGCCCCTGAGTGGACATGTGGTGAGCGTCCTAGTTGCCAATGATGCCATAGATACTCTGATGAAGGAATGATGGAAAAATTAAGAATCAACTGGATAAATTGGAAGATGGTGATCAGTGATACTATGGTTTTATTAAAGGATTGTTTTAAACTGGTTGAGTCTGTGAAAAGGCAATTTCATATTGGGTGTGTGAGTGGTATGACTAGTTTTATTTTTGCATGAACATCCGGCTAGGGGGCCTTGGAACTCTTTTCCTTGGTACCCGGGACAAAACCTAACCAAATTCTTAATTGGAACCCATCACTACAGTGGTTGGGCGGTTGGCTAACCCATGGGATCGGATGGGGTTAGGCTGGACTGATGGATCCGTAAATCGAGACTCAAACTTTTGTTTTTATGATAGATAAAATAAATCTCGGACAGTAACTGTTCTATGGATAGGAATCAACGGCTGTGCCTCTTGAATGGGGAAAAAAGCGTTGATCCCAATGATCCAAGTGCAAGTTTCTTCCTTGATCTGACCAAGTATCTTATAGATGTAATTGGATCAGCTCGATCAGAAATGATTTTGACTACGTTAGAGTAAAAAGTTATCCTGGTGGAATCGCCCGTGCTTTCCGGTAAAGGAAGTTTTTCTGGGTTCGGTTTTGGAACAACCAACGGATTAGTCTCTTACCCGGATATCCGTGGGTGAGGCCCCGAATGTAGGACCCCTGTCCCGCACGAGAAGTGCTACTTCCGCTGCTAGTATCCCGAATCCGTTGCTCGGTGGGAACAGTGGGATCTTACAGTTGATATCAGAGCCAAACTGAAGACTAATAAGGATAATTAAATTCTTATCTGAAATTGGCAATAAGAATTCAGAAACAGCATTTTCATAATGTATTTTCATTCCGTAAGCTTCTTTAATGAAGAAATTTTAATCAAAGAAATTATTTTTTATAGATGAAAGTTCCCCATTTATCTGGTATTCCCGATCTCACCCAGTCTCAAGATATGATTGCATTTGCCTTCGAGCATCTCATCTCTTCCGCTTCAACTCGAACAAGCCGAGCAAGACTCGCACGCCATTTGGAGGAATTATATTTTCCTAATCTAGTGGAGAGACAACAGCATAAGTGGTTTGCAGGGCTATATATCCACGCCCCTTGCAACCAGAAATTTATCGTTTATCATTGCCTTTGCTCGTTAACAAGAGCTTTAGAACTTGACATATGAGAATCGAGTCTTCTAATACCTTGTCTTTTGATTGAAATCATCCAATAATCTCCAAGCTTTATCTCCTCTTACTCATATACTGTGACTCTTCGCTCTTTCTAAGGTCTATGGCAAAACAGCCTTCTTCTCTTACAGGGCTAGGGATACTATTCTTTCTCTAAAAGAAAAGCTATGGAGTTTTGGTCTCTTCCTCCGAAAGACCATAGCAATCTAAGCTTCTTTTCTAAGATATTAGATAAGAATGAAGGAATATATACATCTCAAACTCTAGGATTACCTTGAGGCTACTTGCTGTCTTCTCAAAGTTTTCTCTGTGTAGAGACCCTGACAGAAATAGCAAATTGTTTCGGTCATAACTCTCTAACAAAAACTCAGAATATGGTTGTATAACCAGTCAAAGGAACGGGAAGACATCTGGTCTATAAGCTAGCGCGAGAGAATAGGTAAAAATGTCTTATATAGCCACAAACGCGCCATCTTTAGAAACGCGTTGTTTTTTCACATTTTTAGTATGCATGAACTCTAAATGAGTAAAAGTACTCTAAATATGACCTCTTATCACCTAAATTCGAAATTCTATTTTTGGGGATACTTATCTCTTAATAGAACTATTCTTATGTTCTTTTTTCTTTTAGGATTTTTGGAGCTAATATTTTTATTCTAACACTTTCCTAATGTTTCTAGCCTTATTGTCTCACTCTTTTCTAAGTGCACTCTCTTTCCTTCTTGAAATCTATATTAAAAGAGACACATACATACGTGGTTTGGGAGGGACCTTACAATCTCCCCCACTTAAAAGATTCGAGATGTCCTCATCTCATGAGCTAGGGTAGTATCTAAGTAAATCCTCCTGTCTCTTTCAAAGTGGTGTCTCCACTAGGTAGAAATCTTCTTTTATCTAAACATTGTTCCGAGTCCCTTATTTCATGTGTTTGGCTTGTTTTGTTGTGCCTCCAAAAGGTCTATTATTCTAAAGTTATAATTGAAAAACAAAATATATATATACCTTATAGAAATTTATCGTTTATCGTTGCCTTTGCTCGTTAACAAGAGCTTTATAACTTGACATATGAGAATAGAGTCTTCTAATACCTTGTCTTTTGATTGAAATCATCCAATAATCTCCAAGCTTTATCTCCTCTTAACTCATACTGTGACTCTTCTCTCTTTCTAAGGTCTATGGCAAAATAGCCTTCTTCTCTTACAGGGCTACGGGATACTATTCTTTCTCTAAAAGAAAAGCTATGGAGTTTTGGTCTCTTCCTCCGAAAGACCATAGCAATCTAAGCTTCTTTTCTAAGATATTAGATAAGAATGAAGGAATATATACATCTCAAACTCTAGGATTACCTTGAGGCTACTTGCTGCCTTCTCACAGTTTTCTCTGTGTAGAGACCCTGACAGAAACAGCAAATTGTTTCGTTCATAACTCTCTGACAAAACTCAGAATATGGTTGTATAACCAGTCAAAAGAACGGGAAGGCATCTGGTCTATAAGCTAGCATGGGCAGAATAGGTAAAAATGTCTTATATAGCCACAAACGCGCCATCTTTAGAAACGCGTTGTTTTTTTCACATTTTTAGTATGCATGAACTCTAAATGAGTAAAAGTACTCTAAATATAACCTCTTATCACCTAAATTCGAAATTCTATTTTTGGGGATACTTATCTCTTAATAGAACTATTCTTATGTTCTTTTTTCTTTTAGGATTTTTGGAGCTAATATTTTTATTCTAACACTTTCCTAATGTTTCTTGCCTTATTGTCTCACTCTTCTCTAAGTGCACTCTCTTTCCTTCTTGAAATCTATATTAAAAGAGACACATACATACGTGGTTTGGGAGGGACCTTACAATCTCCCCCACTTAAAAGATTCGAGATGTCCTCATCTCGTAAGCTAGGGTAGTATCTAAGTTAATCCTCACGTCTCTTTCAAAGTGGTGTCCCCAGTAGGTAGAAATCTTCTTTTATCTAAACATTGTTCCGAGTCCCTTATTTCATGTGTTTGGCTTGTTTTGTTGTGCCTCCAAAATGTCTATTATTCTAAAGTTAATTTGCCTTATTATTCTAAGTTCATGCATCCATATACCTCTCAAATGCTATGAACCTTCGAATTTCTTATTTTATACCCCCATGTAATATGGTACTTAAAAAATTATCATGGAAAAACGTAAGGGAATCAATCCTTTACGTAATCTAACCTATGATAGCAATTTCATAATCTTAGTATCGTCTTGTAGAATAGCTCTATTCATCATGCACATTACTTCACATGAATCTTGCACCAATCTTCTTCTATTTACTCGTAGAAATACTTGTTGAATTTGGTTATCTTTAACTCTGCTATCCCTATTTCTTGACCTAATTTCTACTCTAGCTATTTTATGTCCTCATTTTAAAAGAAAAAGACACCATTCATTAATACTAATTTAAGAAAAAATCTCTTCTTTTGAAAGTTAACCAAGCTAACCTGGCCACCGTTTCCTTGAGGGGCTTGAAAAGGGAGGACTGGAGCCGCATTGGGCGCATCTCCCTCCATCTCGTTGTTACGTGCCCCTCTTGAGGCAATATTTTGCCATCTCTGAGATGAGGCCATCTTAGGCGTCTCCTTGTAGAGCTCGCTGCTGCGATCGAAACGCTTCAGTCGGATCTGAATTCCGAGCTCGTTTGCTCACCGTATGAGCAAAAGAATATGGCGCACGAACCCTCGCTTGAGTCAAAAATCCCTTACTAAAGTCTACGCAAATGGGGGGGGGATTGTGAGATGTCCTTAAGGGCAAAGGCAAAAACGTGGAGAGGGCTGGGAGGGGATGCTGCAAGCCTCTCTGTAAGTCTATTCACACGGGGGGCGGGGGGGGGAGAAGAGTTAAGGACACTGGCCTCTAGCAAGAGGGGGATGGAGGAAAATTGGCTTATCTGAAAAGAGCCAAATGAGGGGGTGTGAGAGGGGTGGCTGCAAGGGCGGCTGTACTTGCAGCAAGTACGCTACGGCGGTACGGATGGCAGCACAACAGGGCATACGCTACACGAAAATGCGTGCCGACTGAGGAGCACCCCGGGGGTTTATATAGCTGAGGGGTGAGGGTGCGGGCGCTGCGCAAAGCAGGGACGAAAGGACGGTGTACCTTCAAAGGCTATGGATCAGTGGCCTGCATGGGTCTACGGGAAAGGTACGGTGTCGGTTGTCTGGGAAAGGAGTGGTACGCATGTACCTTATCTGGTCTGGTGGGTGTCCACCTAAGGGTACGCGTGGACCATACAGTGGGTGGCCGTCCTTTCGTTCTTGAGCGGCCATTGTACGGGCGCCCTAGTAAGTGTGTACGGACCAAATTTTGGGGCGGGATACCCAAATTTGGGACACCCGCCTCGATTTGCGTGCCAGACCGCCCCGGGGGCGAATTTTTTTTTTGTCCGAGAGGTTCTCTTGGTCACAGGAGTTCAGACCGTTCGTCAATCGGACGTGCGGTCGTGCATTTATTAAGGTTTAAAGGTCGCTGTTTTTTAACTAAAATGATTGAAATTAGCGTATAGGCTTGATCCGGTGTCCGTTTTGGATGCTGTAAAATCCTATATTAGGGTAAAATCGCGCGCAGATTCCAAATTTGGGCCTAGAACTTGAAGATTCTAAGTAGAAATGACTCAAAAAATAAAATCATTGATATTTATACCATAAAAAACTCATCATTACATGGACATTTCTTTATTAGTGAAGATGGGTACGTTACAATACCTTATAGAAATTTATCGTTTATCATTGCCTTTGCTCGTTAACAAGAGCTTTAGAACTTGACATATGAGAATAGAGTCTTCTAATACCTTGTCTTTTGATTGAAATCATCCAATAATCTCCAAGCTTTATCTCCTCTTACTCATATACTGTGACTCTTCGCTCTTTCCAAGGTCTATGGCAAAACAGCCTTCTTCTCTTACAGGGCTACGCAAATGCTATGAACCTTCGAATTTCTTATTTTATACCCCCATGTAATATGGTACTTAACAAATTATGGAAAAACGTAAGGGAATCAATCCTTTACGTAATCTAACCTATGATAGCAATTTCATAATCTTAGTATCGTCTTGTAGAATAGCTCTATTCATCATGCACATTATTTCACATGAATCTTGCACCAATCTTCTTCTATTTACTCATAGAAATACTTGTTGAATTCTTTAACTCTGCTATCCCTATTTCTTGACCTAATTTTTACTCTAGCTCATGATTTCTTATAGCCAGGGGTGGGCTTGATGTTCCTCTTGAATTAGGAGACCTCTTCTTGATTAACATGAAAGGACTCATGTCCTTCTCGACACTTTCTATATAAAAGAAACTTTATCATAGTCTCTGGCTATAATTATGGCTTCTGAAATAGAGGATGGTTTTGTATTTTTTTCGAGGTTATTCAATGGTGGATTAACCTTCCCAAATGAATCAATGGAGAAGAGTTACCTCATCCATCTCTAGAGCAAATTGGAGAAGTTTAACAAAACTTTGGTGGTATTCTTTTAGGGTCTTCCTTTCTTGGGTTAGCTCCAAAAAATCATTCATTTTATTCTCTTCAAATCCTAGAGGACAAAACCTTTCACGAAGGTGTACTTTCATGGCATCCCATAACTGATTCTAGTTCCAGTGGTTAGATTGACAATAGTGCTTTCAACTAATTCAGCATTTCTTACAACTTTTAGAGACGAGCAAGGGTGAACTTGCTTCTTTCATTGTATCCATGAAAAGTTAAAATACTGATCATAGTGCCACATCTAAAGGCACTCTGGATTAATATATCTAAGATCTTCATTTTTTGAGAATTACACATCTGGTGCCTTGGGATTGACACATCCAAAAGATTATAAGGATTAACACATGTGAGATGATTAGTTTTCTGAAAATTACACATCTAGTATCTAGGGATTAACACATCTAAGAGCATGATCCTCTGGGATTTACACATCCGATGTTAGACCCATGTTTGTCTGAGATGGGTTCAAGATCTTGGATGATCGTCCTAGTGTAAAGCATCCAATGGATGGCATTCACACATCAACTATTCAAATCTTAATGGAGTTATAATCTTAATAACTTATAATATGCAAGTTAATGAGATATATCCTGGAAATTTCTCTAAACAAGTTTCGGTCTATCCTTCTAGTCATTCAGTCTCTCACTAGTTTCTTAATTTGACCACCCTATGTTTTTTCTCACAAAAGGTTTTCTCCCCAATCTTATTTCTCAAATTTTTGTTGAAATATCTTGCGTGTGCACCCCCAAGATATAAGCACAATTTCATAGGATGATTGTCTCAACATGTGAGGATATTCAAATCACTTCTATGGCCAGTAGAGATGATTGATTCATCCTCATATGATAAACAATCACTTGTTTTAATCCCTTGATGGTTAACCTTTAAAAAATAAATCTTAGGAACTAAGATCGACTCTGATACCACTTGTAAGGTTCCCCCTTCCAAAAATAGGGGAAACACTTAAGATAGTCCACTAAGTCTTATCTTGGAGAAAATTACCTACTCATCGACACCTTGACCATGGAGAGATTCAAGGATACGATTCATAGATAAGACCTAGTTCTATCCTGCAGGGGGAGCGTGGTCTTCTAAAAATCAAATCACCCATAGGGTTATTGATCATAATTTGGGCAACTACTAGTCTTGATTCCTAGAGACAATGCTTTTTTCCTCATCCATGCAAGGCAGAGCCTGTTGGCCTAGTCTTCTAGAATAGAATTGCTCGAGAACCTATTTATCTAACATAGGGCTTTCACTTAATATGTTGGAAAGTTGCCGACTAATTGGGTCCACCCATCCGTAGGATGGTGCCGTCAGGGCATTCCATCCTCCCACTTTCTGCCCTACTCATGCATCAATTTGTTTTCTAATAAATCCTACCACACTGTTTGACATAAATAAACGTGTTCCTTAATTAAGATCCTTTTCACAAGGTTTGTTAAAACAGCCTTTTTCCACAGTACACTAGTGTCAAAGACAAGATTTATAAAAAAGTTTATACATGAATCAATTTCATATAGCCAAACCGGCTCACTTATTCTTTTCCTTTATACCGCCGATGATCTAGAATTCGGCCTTCTAGCCTCTACATGCTGGGTAAAACCCTACGGGACCATACACCTCATCGTCGGCCACTGTGGCGAGGACTCAAGCCGGCCTGTCGCCCTCTCAGGCTCCATCGCTCAATCCTCTCGCCCCTCAGAGGGATGTCTGTGCACTAGGGTAGGCTAATTCATCCCAGTAGCCTCGGCCTCACAATCACTCACCTCAATCGGCAAACCTCATTCTACCAATGGTATGAGGGATACCATGGGCCAACTCCAGGCCTTACTAACATCTCCGCCGTCCGGCTATACAAGCACAAGAACAGGGCAGCGTCAAGGCAGGGAGAGTTGTACCTGTACCTTAATTTAACCAAGATAACAATCCATTTACTCAACTAAACTATAGGACTAGAATCCATGTTACCTTCTTAAGAAAACAATCCTTTTCACAAAGATTTTTGCATTTCAACTTGAGATTGCGGATAAGACATTCTTTATTTAGGCATATGCTATTGTTTAAAAGAATACAAACTGTAAATAGTAAATCAATCAAATAGATCACTATTAACAATTTAAAGAGAAGTGGGGGCCATACCTCAACCCCTAAGAATGATATATAATCAAAAAATAAATTATGTATATACCTTATAGAAATTTGTCGTTTATCATTGACTTTGCTCGTTAACAAGCGCTTTAGAACTTGACATATGAGAATAGAGTCTTCTAATACCTTGTCTTTTGATTGAAATCATCCAATAATCTCCAAGCTTTATCTCCTCTTACTCATATACTATGACTCTTCCCTCTTTCTAAGGTCTATGGCAAAACAGCCTTCTTCTCTTACAGGGCTACGGGATACTATTCTTTCTCTAAAAGAAAAGCTATGGAGTTTTGGTCTCTTCCTCCGAAAGACCATAGCAATCTAAGTTTCTTTTCTAAGATATTAGATAAGAATGAAGGAATATATACATCTCAAACTCTAGGATTACCTTGAGGCTACTTGCTGCCTTCTCAAAGTTTTCTCTGTGTAGAGACCCTGACAGAAATAGCAAATTGTTTTGGTCATAACTCTCTGACAAAAACTCAGAATATGGTTGTATAACCAGTCAAAAGAACGGGAAGGCATCTGGTCTATAAGCTAGCGCGGGAGAATAGGTAAAAATGTCTTATATAGCCACAAACGCGCCATCCTTAGAAACGCGTTATTTTTCCACATTTTTAGTATGCATGAACTCTAAATGAGTAAAAGTACTCTAAATATGACCTCTTATCACCTAAATTCGAAATTCTATTTTTGGGGATACTTATCTCTTAATAGAACTATTCTTATGTTCTTTTTTCTTTTAGGATTTTTGGAGCTAATATTTTTATTCTAACACTTTCCTAATGTTTCTAGCCTTATTGCCTCACTCTTCTCTAAGTGCACTCTCTTTCCTTCTTGAAATCTATATTAAAAGAGACACATACATACGTGGCTTGGGAGGGACCTTACAATCTCCCCACTTAAAAGATTCGAGATGTCCTCATCTCATGAGCTAGGGTAGTATCTAAGTAAATCCTCCTGTCTCTTTCAAAGTGGTGTCCCCACTAGGTAGAAATCTTCTTTTATCTAAACATTGTTCCGAGTACCTTATTTCATGTGTTTGGCTTGTTTTGTTGTGCCTCCAAAAGGTCTATTATTCTAAAGTTAATTTGCCTTATTATTCTAAGTTCATGCATCCATATACCTCTCAAATTTATCGTTTATCGTTGCCTTATAGAAATTTATCGTTTATCGTTGCCTTTGCTCGTTAACAAGAGGTTTAGAACTTGACATATGAGAATAGAGTCTTCTAATACCTTGTCTTTTGATTGAAATCATCCAATAATCTCCAAGCTTTATCTCCTCTTAACTCATACTGTGACTCATCTCTCTTTCTAAGGTCTATGACAAAATAGCCTTCTTCTGTTACAGGGCTACGGGATACTATTCTTTCTCTAAAAGAAAAGCTATGGAGTTTTGGTCTCTTCCTCCGAAAGACCATAGCAATCTAAGCTTCTTTTCTAAGATATTAGATAAGAATGAAGGAATATATACATCTCAAACTCTAGGATTACCTTGAGGCTACTTGTTGCCTTCTCACAGTTTTCTCTGTGTAAAGGCCCTGACAGAAACAGCAAATTGTTTCGGTCATAACTCTCTGACAAAAACTCAGAATATGATTGTATAACCAGTCAAAAGAACGGGAAGGCATCTGCTCTATAAGCTAGCATGGGCACAATAGGTAAAAACGTCTTATATAGCCACAAACGCGCCATCTTTAGAAACGCGTTGTTTTTTCACATTTTTAGTATGCATGAACTCTAAATGAGTAAAAGTACTCTAAATATGACCTCTTATCACCTAAATTCGAAATTCTATTTTTGGGGATACTTATCTCTTAATAGAACTATTCTTATGTTCTTTTTTCTTTTAGGATTTTTGGAGCTAATATTTTTATTCTAACACTTTCCTAATGTTTCTTGCCTTATTGTCTCACTCTTCTCTAAGTGCACTCTCTTTCCTTCTTGAAATCTATATTAAAAGAGACACATACATACGTGGCTTGGGAGGGACCTTACAATCTCCCCCACTTAAAAGATTCGAGATGTCCTCATCTCGTGAGCTAGGGTAGTATCTAAGTTAATCCTCACGTCTCTTTCAAAGTGGTGTCCCCACTAGGTAGAAATCGTCTTTTATCTAAACATTGTTCCAAGTCCCTTATTTCATGTGTTTGGCTTGTTTTGTTGTGCCTCCAAAAGGTCTATTATTCTAAAGTTAATTTGCCTTATTATTCTAAGTTCATGCATCCATATACCTCTCAAATGCTATGAACCTTCGAATTTCTTATTTTATATCCCCATGTAATATGGTACTTAACAAATTATCATGGAAAAACGTAAGGGAATCAATCCTTTACGTAATCTAACCTATGATAGCAATTTCATAATCTTAGTATCGTCTTGTAGAATAGATCTATTCATCATGCACATTACTTCACATGAATCTTGCACCAATCTTCTTCTATTTACTCATAGAAATACTTGTTGAATTCTTTAACTCTGCTATCCCTATTTCTTGACCTAATTTTTACTCTAGCTCATGATTTCTTATAGCCAAGGGTGGGCTTGATGTTCCTCTTGAATTAGGAGACCTCTTCTTGATTAACATGAAAGGACTCATGTCCTTCTCGACACTTTCTATATAAAAGAAACTTTATCATAGTCTCTGGCTATAATTATGGCTTCTGAAATAGAGGATGGTTTTGTATTTTTTTCGAGGTTATTCAATGGTGGATTAACCTTCCCAAATGAATCAATGGAGAAGAGTTACCTCATCCATCTCTAAAGCAAATTGGAGAAGTTTAACAAAACTTTGGTGGTATTCTTTTAGGGTCTTCCTTTCTTGGGTTAGCTCCAAAAAATCGTTCATTTTATCCTCTTGAAATCCTAGAGGACAAAACCTTTCACGAAGGTGTACTTTCATGGCATCCCATAACTGATTCTAGTTCCAGTGGTTAGATTGACAATAGTGCTTTCAACTAATTCAGCATTTCTTACAATTTTTAGAGACGAGCAAGGGTGAACTTGCTTCTTTCATTGTATCCCTGAAAAGTTTAAATACTGATCATAGTGCCACATCTAAAGGCACTCTGGATTAATATATCTAAGATCTTCATTTTTTGAGAATTACACATCTGGTGCCTTGGGATTGACACATCCAAAAGATTATAAGGATTAACACATGTGAGATGATTAGTTTTCTGAAAATTACACATCTAGTATCTTGGGATTAACACATCTAAGAGCATGATCCTCTGGGAATTACACGTCCGATGTTAGACCCATGTTTGTCTGAGATGGGTTCAAGATCTTGGATGATCGTCCTAGTGTAAAGCATCCAATGGATGGCATTCACACATCAACTATTCAAATCTTAATGGAGTTATAATCTTAATAACTTATAATATGCAAGTTAATGAGATATATCCTGGAAATTTCTCTAAACAAGTTTCGGTCTATCCTTCTAGTCATTCAGTCTCTCACTAGTTTCTTAATTTGACCACCCTATGTTTTTTCTCACAAAAGGTTTTCTCCCCAATCTTATTTCTCAAATTTATTGTACAAATATCTTGCGTGTGCACCCCCAAGATATAAGCACAATTTCATAGGATGATTGTCTCAACATGTGAGGATATTCAAATCACTTCTATGGCCAGTAGAGATGATTGATTCATCCTCATATGATAAACAATCACTTATTTTAATCCCTTGATAGTTAACCTTTGAAAAACAAATCTTAGGAACTAAGATCGGCTCTGATACCACTTGTAAGGTTCCCCCTTCCAAAAATAGGGGAAACACTTAAGATAGTCCACTAAGTCTTATCTTGGAGAAAATTACCTACTCATCGACACCTTGACCATGGAGAGATTCACTTAAAATAGGGGAAACACTTAAGATAGTCCACTAAGTCTTATCTTGGAGAAAATTACCTACTCATTGACACCTTGACCATGGAGAGATTCAAGGATACGATTCATAGATAAGACCTAGTTCTATCCCACAGGGGGAGCATGGTCTTCTAAAAATCAAATCACCCATAGGGTTATTGATCATAATTTGGGCAACTACTAGTCTTGATTCTTAGAGATAATGCTTTTTTCCTCATCCATGCAAGGCAGAGCCTGTTGGCCTAGTCTTCTAGAATAGAATTGCTCGAGAACCTATTTATCTAACATAGGGCTTTCACTTAATATGTTGGAAAGCTGCCGACTAATCGGGTCCCCCGTCCGTAGGATGGTGCCGTCAGGGCATTTCATCCTCCCACTTTCCGCCCTACTCATGCATCAATTTGTTTTCAAATAAATCCTACCACACTGTTTGACATAAATAAACGTGTTCCTTAATTAAGATCCTTTTCACAAGGTTTGTTAAAACAGCCTTTTTCCACAGTACACTAATTTCAAAGACAAGATTTATAAAAAAGTTTATACATGAATCAATTTCATATAGCCAAACTGGCTCTCTTATTCTTTTCCTTTATACCGCCGATGATCTAGAATTCGGCCTTCTAGCCTCTACATGCTGGGCAAAACCCTACGGGACCATACACCTCATCGTCGGCCACTGTGGCGAGGGCTCAAGCTGGCTTGTCGCCCTCTCAGGCTCCATCGCTCGATCCTCTCGCCCCTCAGAGGGATGTCTGCGCACTAGGGTAGGCTAATTCATCGCAGTAACCTGGGCCCTCAAAACTAGGCAGCATCACAATCACTCGCCTCAATCGGCAAACCTCATTCTCCCAATGGTATGAGGGATACAATGGGCCAACTCCAGGCCTTACTAACATCTCCGCCGTCCGGCTATACAAGCACAAGAACGGGGCAGCGTCAAGGCAGGGAGAGTTGTACCTGTACCTTAATTTAACCAAGATAACAATCCATTTACTCAACTAAACTATAGGACTAGAATCCATGTTACCTTCTTAAGAAAACAATCCTTTTCACAAAGATTTTTGCATTTCAACTTGAGATTACGGATAAGACATTCTTTATTTAGGCATATGCTATTGTTTAAAAGAATACAAACTGTAAATAGTAAATCAATCAAATAGATCACTATTAACAATTTATAGAGAAGTCGGGGCCATACCTCAACCCCTAAGAATGATATATAATCAAAAAATAAAATATGTATATACCTTATAGAAATTTATCGTTTATCGTTACCTTTGCTCGTTAACAAGAGCTTTAGAACTTGACATATGAGAATAGAGTCTTCTAATACCTTGTCTTTTGATTGAAATCATCCAATAATCTCCAAGCTTTATCTCCTCTTACTCATATACTGTGACTCTTCTCTCTTTCTAAGGTCTATGGCAAAATAGCCTTTTTCTCTTACAGTTTTCTCTCTGTAGAGACCCTGACAGAAATAGCAAATTGTTTCGGTCATAACTCTCTGACAAAAACTCAGAATATGGTTGTATAACCAGTCAAAAGAATGGGAAGGCATCTGGTCTATAAGCTAGCATGGGCAGAATAGGTAAAAACGTCTTATATAGCCACATGAGAATGAGGCTCATGAATGCCTCATGTGGTTGGCCAACGCTTCAAAATCAAGAATAAGATCAGCAACAAGCCCTCACAAGATCACTTAGATGATTAGAGCAAAGTGAAGAGGATTAGAGCAAGAAAAGACTTGGTTTTGAAGCTTTAATGATGAGCTTCAATGGCTTGAAGGAGGCAGTCCTTGTTTTTTCGCTCTAGCAGACGCATCGATGCACCATTGGTCATGAAATTCAAGCTGGATGCTTGTAAGATTCCTCCCCAGCCTCTCAAGATGTTCAACATCTTTCCCTGTAATCAATCCCCTCTTCAGAAATATAAAAGATCTTGTCTCTGCCTATTTTGACATAGAGAGAGAAAATATTCTAGAGAGAGAATATTCAGATTTTTTATATTTTTGGATAGAAAAATATCTCATCTTATTAAAATGAATTTCCCTAAAACAGAAATTCAAAAAGAACTTTCCAACGTGCAATTGGAATTAATTAGAAATGGGTATAAAGGACCTTAGCCTAAGGATCTAGATTTTCAGAAATTTTTGGATTATGGTCCAATTAAGGTTCCTATGGGCCAATAGCATCAATCCATGTGTGGGAAGGAGATAAATCCAATTTTGTAAAAGAAGATACCCAAAAAAATGAGTAAATGCTCACATAAGATGAAGAGTTGACTATGTACAAAGTTTATTAGTAAGAAACTATGAGTAATTTTAATAGTATGAGATATTTGGATATAATGATTTCATTTTGACACATATGTAAGGAAGGGGATTCCCTTCAATACTCACATAAGATGAAGAGTTGAAAATGTACAAGGTTTATTAGTAAGAAACTATGAGCAATATTAAAAATATGAGATATTTTGGGTATCCAAAAATGAGTAAATGCTCACATAAGATGAAGAGTTGAAAATGTACAAGGTTTATTAGTAAAAAAACTATGAGAAATATTAAAAATATGAGATATTTTGGGTATCCAAAAATGAGCAAATGCTCACATAAGATGAAGAGTTGAAAATGTACAAGGTTTATTAGTAAAAAAACTATGAGCAATATTAAAAATATGAGATATTTTGGGTATAATGATTCCATTTTGACACATATGTAAGGAAGGGGAGTCCATTAAAGGAGGTGCATATTTCACATGCTTGAATGAGTTTTAAACTCATAAAAATTGAGATATTTCATCTCTCCTCTCTCCTAATTCAAGTCTAGTTGCAAAAAGTTAGCTCAACTGACCGAAAAATGGTCAAAAATTGACCAAACTGAGTTGGAAAATTTTAGAATCAATTTGTTTGATTAGGAGCTCACTTTTTCCTATAAATAGAGGCCTTCCCCTTTGTTGAAACTCAACAATGTTTAATGCATTGTTACTCTACTTCACCTAAGCCAAGAACTGTGAATTCATTAATAATTCACTAGTTTTTGACACTTCCTTCTTTCTTCAATCCCCATTGGTGGCTCCATCAACATACTAAACCAATTGATTGGTTGGGGGCCTCTACCGTGAACAAAGAATCAAGCAATTTGTAAGGTAATTAGTGAATTTTGATCATTTTCTATAATTTCTCAATGTTTCTCTCTTCTCAACCCCTCTCAAGCTTGAGAAGCTTAATTGGAATGGTTTTTGAATGCTAGTAAAGTTAATTGATGAATGGTAGTACTTGAATTACATAAATTTATGAATGTTATTGAAGTTAATTGATGAAAGATAGTAAAGAATTACATAAATTTTTATTTATGCTTAATTCTAATGGTTTTTATGTAATTTCTCTCTCTCACTCAAAGAATGGTCATTCTCATGACCTATTCTCAATCCAAGTAAAGCTTTTCATAAAGCTTTTCCCTAATTTAAGATTAATCTATGCTTGAGGCCAAATTAATGGCTTTTTTCTATGCTTTTAGTTTATGTATTGATGATTCAATCCATTATGGGTTGGGTTGTTGCAAGATCAGGGTGTCCAGTTTTGTCCAGTTTGTGCTGGACTGGGACAATTCTTGGACAACAAATTTGGGGGGGAAAGGTACTTTAAACGAGATCAAGAAACTAATAGAAAATACACATACACTCAAATTTACTCCCAATATAACTTAAATTAATATAAATTAGTCCAATTTATTAAAATTAACCAAAAATATGATAAAACAATAAAAAAATATGTTTCCATACCTAGAGTGATCTAAATTTTTTTCCATAGATGCACCAATACAAGTACACTAGTCCCTATAGGTTTTAGATTATTTACATCAAAATTGTAATTTTACTAATTAGATTATTAGTATTTGTAGGCCTTCTGATAGCTTGAAAGAATTTTAAAAAAGAGATCCTTAAAAATTGAACCATTGGATTTGCAATTTTGACTAACCACCACATTCTACCAATGTCTCACTATCTACCACTCTTTTGATCTACAAGATTATGCATTTTTAAGTGGTAGTTATTGTGGGTGTAAAAAGTGGCATATATTATAACACTTTAAAGACCATGAAATATTTAAAGAAAATAGACAAATAGCTTAAAAATTTCTCAAAAAATCAAGTTAAGCTCTATATTATGTGAAGATCTAAGATGCAAAGTGGAAATCTCATATGAGTTTATATGTGAAAGATATTAGCATTTTATGGAACCGGCCCAAATTTGGGACATGGTGTATACATTGAGCTTGTACCTAAGGAAATGAGGACTTTTAACTATCTAATGCTTAATTAGATTATGCAACTATATTTCCAACTTTGCATGTGACGTTCCAACAAAAGAACTTGAAAGGAAATTCCTTCGTTAGCTAGGAGAGATTGGCCACTAAAAGTAAATTAATGCCTGTTTTTTTACTATTTACAGGGTGCCTGAGTGGACAAAACTGGGCACCCTGATCCTGCAACCACCCGATTAATGATCCAATTAGGGATCATTCTAATCATTCTCTTAATGATAAGCTTTATCCTTCAAAATAATTTGAGATTTATCAGTCATGGTGAGCATTCTAGTTGCCAATGATGCCATAGATACTCTGATGAAGGAATGATGGGAAATTAAGAATCAACCGGATAATTTAGAAGATTGTGATCAGTGGTACTATGGTTTCATTAAAGGATTGTTTTAAAGTTAGCTGATGCTAAGAAAAAGGCAATTTCATATTGGGGGTGTGTAAGTGGTGTGGCTAGTTTTATGTTTGCATGAACTTCCGGCTAGGGGGCCTTGGAACTCTTTTCCTTGGTACCCAGGACAAAACCTAACCAAATTCCAAATTGGATCTCATCACTACAGTGGTTGGGCGGTTGGCTAACCCATGGGATCGGATGGGGTTAGGCTGGACTGATGGATCTGTAAACCGAGACTCAATTTCTGTTACTACGATAGATAAAGTAAATCCCGGATAGTAATTGTTCTATGGATAGGAATCAATGGCTGTGCCTCTTGATGGGGAAAAAAGAATTGATCCCAATGATCCAAGTGCAAGTTTTTTCCTTGATCTGACCAAGTATCTTTATAGATGCAGTCGGATCAGCTTGATCGGAAATAGTCTTGACTACGTTAGAGTAAAAGTTATCCTGGAGGAATCGCCCGTGCTTTCCGGGTAAAGGAAGTTTTTTCGGGTTTGGTTTTGGATAAACCAACGGATTAGTCTCTTGTCCGCCGGATATCCGTGGGCGAGGCCCCGAGTGTGGGACCCTGCCCTTGCAAAATGTGCTACCTCCGCTGCCAGCATCCGAACCCGTTGCACGGTGGGAATAGGGATCTCACAATGCTCCTAAGATAATGGGCTTCAAAAGCCCTAAGCCCATGCAGCTTCTAGTCGCCTGTACACGCGACGAATCTATGTACGGCAGCAACTGTGCAAGAAATCATGCGCCGGCTCACTCAGGCTGCAATGTCGCGGCAGCGAAGCAGTAAAATTGAAGATTAATTGTACAAACTCGAACGCTCGATCATCCTCTTCACTTCTCTAGTTGAAATCTCCCCAAGATATTGCCTCTACGAGTAGTTAGAGGTCCTCCACTGGCAGGAGGTTCAGCTCCACAAGTGAAAAGATAAGGAAAAATGACCTATTCTACACCACAAAGGGGCCTAATCAACCAAAGCTCTAGATACCATGTTAGAATTCATGGTGCTCATGCTAGGTCAAGTATGTGGAGATCAAAATAGGAGCCAAATTAACAAAATTTTCAGCTCTTCAAAGCTCATAGGCTATATATAGCATCCCAAAGAATGCCTCTTTCTTTAACTCGTTCATCAATGGAGTTGCTATGTGAGCATATTTCTCAATGAATCTCCGATAGAAAGATGAAAGTCCCAAGAATCCCCTCAATTGAGTGATATTTGTGGGAGTAGGCCACCAATTCATTAGACATTCCACCTTCTTGGGATCCGCCCTTTATGCTTGCTCTCTTTACCCAAAATCATGCCACATGGTCAAGAAACATCCTCCATATATAGACCTCCTTGTTACACATAAGAAAGTGGTTACCTTGTGGTTTGCCATGAAGCTTAATCCAAGGGCAAATGCTTCGAGGGGCAAACTCTTCTATGCTTCTACAGCTCAACTCTCTTGTCCTTCTTTCCACAATCCTCTCTGGCTCATAAATGATTGCTGTCTCTTTATCCATAGGTGAAAGGTCCTGCATCTCTTGAGGTATAGAACCCGCACACTTATTGAGATTAGATAAATGGAACACATTATGGATTCTTGTAAAAGAAGGAAGGTTCAGCTTGTAAATCTAAATCACCAACTCTTTTTAGTACTAGGTAGGGACCATAGTACCTATGAGCAAACTTGGGTTTGGTAGAACCCTTGAGAGTGTTGTGGTGACTCTTTGGGTACATCGAGAGTACATAATCTCCTTTTTGAAACTTTACATGATGCCTATGATCATCCACATTGGCCTTCATAACCTCTTGGGCTTTCTTCATATTGTTGTCCTTGCATAGTTGAAGAAGCTATCTCATTCTCTCCAACTCTTTTTTAACCAATGGGATGACCACCTTGTCTTCTTGAAAGACTATACACATACACTTGATATCCATAAATAGCCCCAAAGGGAGACATCCCAATGCTCAAATGCTAGTTGAAGAAGCTATCTCATTCTCTCCAACTCTTTTTTAACCAATGGGATGACCACCTTGTCTTCTTGAAAGACTATACACATACACTTGATATCCATAAATAGCCCCAAAGGGAGACATCCCAATGCTCAAATGCTAGAATTATGGCAAAATTCAGCAAGATATAGCCATTCATCCTAGGAAGATTGTATGTCATGACAATAATGCCTCAAGTAGATGTCACACCACTTGTTGGTACACTTTGTTTGACAATATATTTGAGTATGATAGACTATAGATGCAATTTGTGTACCCATGTTCTCATACAAAAATTTTCCATGAATTTGGTGTCTCTATCACATACTATGTTAAGTGACAAGCCATGTAGCTTGAACACATTCTCCATGAAGCGCTTGGCAATTTTAGATGTCCCATATGTGGTCTTAGAAGCAATGAAGTGAGCTGATTTGGTAAGCCTATCAACCACCATAAATATTTGATACCACCCATGCTTAGTCTTGGGAAGACATGTAATGAAATCCATAGAGACGTGGGTCCATTTCCCATCGGGAATGGGTAAAGAATAAAGTAAACCATTGGGTAGTTGATCACTATCCCCATTGGGTAGTTGATCACTATCCTTGTTCCTTTGACATGAAGAACATTCCATCGTAAATATCTTGACGTCTCTCCACATGCCTTTCCAAAAGAAACTCTTGCTTACTTTGCCATAGGTCTTTAGCACACCAACGATGACCCACAAGTTGAGAAGAATGTGTCTCATGAAGCACCATAGGTATGTAGCATCCGATGAAGTGGAAACAAGATACACTCTATCCTTGTACCATAAGAGGTTCTTGTTGAGGGATACCTTCACGATCACCTTCTTGTAATATGGGCAGCACCCTAATTTAAAAGATATTCCCTTGAATCCCTTTAGTCCACTCACCATAGACCACCGTGATTGATGTCATAGTGCAAGCCCACATTCGTGACAATGCATCTGCTGCTACCACATTGTCTGTGCCCAATGTTTATGATATCTAAAAATTGTAACTTTGAAGAGTGGCCAGTTATCTCTTTTGTGTGGTGAGAGGTTTGGTTGGGAGGATAAGAAAAAATTCAGCACTCTATGGTGACTTCTCACGTTCGAATAGGCACCATAAAGGTAATGATGCCACTGTAACATACCCATCTTCACTAATAAAGAAATGTTCATGTAAATAGATAAATTTATGAGTTTTTATGGTATAAAAATCAACAATTTTATTATTTGAGTCATTTCTACTTAGAATCTTCAAATTTTGAGCCCAAATTTACCCTATTATAGGATTTTACAGCATCCAAAACGGACACTGGATCAAGCTTATACGCAAATTTCAATCATTTTAGTTAAAAAGCGTGGACACCCATGCTGTCCCAGACCAGATAAGGTACATGCGTACCACTCCTTTCCCTGATAACCGACACTGTACCTTTTCCCTAGACCCATGCAGGCCACTGATCCATAGCCTTTGATGGTACACCATCCTTTTGTCCTTGCTTTGCGCAGCGTCTATGCCCATACCCCACAGCTATATAAAACCCTCGGGTGCTCCACAGGCAACACACATTTTTGCACAGCGTATGCCCTATTGTACCGCCATCCATGCCGTCGTCCATCCTTGTACAATGTACTTGCTGTGGTACAGCCGCCCCTTGCAGCCACCCCTCTCACACCCCCTCATTTGCCTCTTTTCAGATAAGGCAATTTTCCTCCATCCCCCTCTTGCTATGTCCTTAACTTTCCTCCCTTCCCCCCCCTCCCCCCGCGGTGTGTGAAGAGACTTACAGCAGCCCTTCTCCCCTTTTGCAAAACATTTTTGTCTTAAGGACATCTCACAATCCCTCCCCATTTGCGTAGACTTTAATAAGAGGTCTTCATACGGTGAGCAAGCAATCTCAGAATTGAGATCTGACTGAAGCGTTTTGACCGTGGCAGCGAGTCCTACAAGTCAACATCCAAGATGGTCCCATCCCGAAAATGCTAGAATATTGCCTTGAGAGGAGTGCGCAATAACGAGATTAGGGAAGATGCTCCCGATGCGACTACAACCCTCCCTTTTCAAGCTCCTCAAGGAAATGGTGGTCAGGTTAGCTTGGTTATATTTTAAAGAAGAGTTTTTTTTAATATATTAGTGCTAATAAATGTGTGTCTTTTCCTTTTTAAAAATAATGACATAAAATTGTATGAAGTTACAAATTGTGTGATGCTGTATTCAATAAATTGCATTGAAATTGTTATCTTTAAAGAGTGCAAGTTTTTCCTGGCTTCAACGCTAACTCCGTTCCGTGCTTGTGTAGCCGGGCGGCGTCGTTAGCAAAGCCCGGGAATGGCCCAAGGTATCCCTCATACCATTGGGAGAACAAGGTTCGCCGATTGAGGCGAGAGGTTATGATGCTGCCTAGTTCTGAGGGCCCAGGCTAGTGCAGTAAATAAGCCCACCCTAGTGTGCAGACATCCCTCTGAGGGGCGAGAGGATCGAGCGATGGAGCCTGAGAGGGCGATAGGCCGGTTTGAGTCTTTGCCACAGCGGGGTCGACGATGAGGTGTATGGTCCCGTAGGGTTTTGCCTAGCATGTAGAGGCTGGAAGGCCGAATTCTAGATCATCGGCAGAATAAAGGAAAAGAATAAGAGAGCCGGTTTGGCTTGTATGGAATTGATTCATGTATAAACTTTATATATATATATATATCTTGTCTTTTGCATGACTGTATTATGTAAAAAGGCTGTTTTAAAAGGGCCTTAATTAAGGAACATGTTTATTTATGTCAAACAGTGTGGTAGGATTAATTAGAAAACAAATTGACGCATGAGTAGGGTGGAACGTGGGAGGATGGAATGCCCCGAGATGGCACCATCTTACGGACGGGTGGACCCGATTAGTCGGGTAGCTTTCCAATAGATTAAGTGAAAGCCCTACGCTAGATAATTAGGTTCTTGGGCAACTCTATTCTAGAAGACTAGGTCAGCAGAAGCTGTGCCTTGCATAGATGAGAAAAAAAGCGTTGCCTCTAGAAATCAAGTCTAGTAGTTGCCCAATTTATGATAAATTACCCTATGGGTGATTTGACTTTTAGAAGATCACGCTTCCCCTGCGAGATAGGATTAGGTCTTATCTACGAATCGTATCCTTGAATCTCTACATGGTCAAGGTGTCGATAAATAGGAAATTTTCCCCAAGTTAATACTTAGTGGTGGACTATCTTAAGTGTTTCTTCTATTTTAGAAGGGGAAACCTTACAATTGGTATCAGAGCCAAGTTTAGCTCCTAGGAATTGCCATTTAAGGACTATTTTGCAATGAATGTTTTACCTAACATAATGCTAATTAATAAAAACATCCTACTAAAACAAACAAGTTGAATTGATGTTTGAATGATTGTAGGAAGAGGAAGATGCCTACTCGAAGTTTCTAGTTTTCCAATGCATCTTCAAGACTGCTAGTCACTCAAATTTCGAGTTCCGTGACACCATGGAGCAGATACTAAAGAAGATGTCCCTCCCCCTCATTTCTCTTGTATATTGAAAGAGGATGGGGTAGAGATTTTTGGAGTCGTGGACCAAGATATTTCTTCATCCAAGCAGATCGAATTGGGAACCTTACCACCGACCTAAAGCGGATTCGTTGGATTGAAAAGTTGAAGATGATCCGTTTATTTTGGTTCGTCACACGGTACCCCCAGGGCTGATACCTCTGTGACTATAGATGGGATTCGCATACCTCAGGATTGCTGGGTGTATGACCAAGTGATGCAGATCTTACCTGCTGATAGAGTAGCTGTGTTGGGACCTACCCCAATCCAGAGTCTACCACCCTTACCATCAGTTTTTAGAGTCTTAGAAACTACAGCGGAACCCCCATATTTCACCTATGTGGACTGCTCTACCCTTATGTCATAGTCAAGCTTAGGAATTTTCCTTGATGGCAAATAAGACTAATAGTCTCATATCTTTGTAATAAAACTCGTCCTTGTAAATATTTGGAAATAAAATGATTTCAATGTTTTACTCTCCAAAAATAAGCGTTGTGCAAATATGAATCTTGTAATCTTAAAATTGTTTTTACAATGATGGCCAGGATGATCACCCTCCACTTCCGAATGCGTTGTACACTGATACCCAGGAGAAGAAGCTCTTGCTCAAGTAAATGCAACCTCCCTCCTTTAAAGGAGAAGGTTCAAAGGTTGATAAGGATGCTGAAGTCTGGATTGAGGCGATGGATGATTATTTCTCTACTGGCGGTACTGGAGTAGCAAATCAGTCTATGTTTGCACGAATTCGCCTCATCGGAGATGCTAAACTCTGGTGAAAACAGTGGTGTCGTGACAAGGAAGTCACCGAGGATTCTCAAATGTGGGAAGACATCAAGCAGGCAGTGAAGGAAAGATATCTTCCCCCATCCCATGAATTCATAAAGATGAATGAGTTTTTTAGTCTTAGGCAGTGCGGCTTAACTCTTGAGGACTACTATTCCTCGGAAGTATGCCCCTAGCTATGACAACTTCCCAGCAAGTGGCTCATTTCTGCCAAGGGTTAAATGAACCCTTAAACTCCCGCCTTGAAGCAATGAGGCCCCAAGCACATTACAGGATGCTCTCATATGAGCAAAGCCCCTTGTGAAAGAAATGAAGACTGACAAACCTAAGCATCAAAAGAGATCTTACCCTGAGGCAAATCCTAAAGATCAACCCTACAAGAAACCCCAACAGAATTTCCCTTACTACAACAGAGGGCGACAAGGCAACTCTTTTGTCCCCCGCTCGTATGCTGCTTCTTCCAGAGAAGGCCCTCTGTGTTTTGAGTGTAATGAGCCGGGACACTTTAGAGCTAACTGTCCCAAGATGGCAACATCATTTCCCAAAGGTAGTAGAGGAAATCAAGGCCGTGGAACCCCTATCCACCAAGGTGCAAGAGGCAGTGGGCATGGCAGAGGTCGCAGAGGAGCAGTTGCTAGGACCGCCTATATTATAAGTGAAGAACCGACCTTGAAAATGGCTGACGAAGAGCGTGCCACCGTCCATGCAATAGTAGAACACCAAGGTCTGAATAAACAATTTGGTGTAATCCAAACCCCAGCCACTCATCTCATGATAAGCCATTTCAGCTTTTGATTGATTGTGGCAGTACCCATTCATTTCTTTCTCCTAGGTGTTTGCAAAAATTAAACTTGATTGATTGTGGCAGTACCCATTCATTTCTTTCTCCTAGGTGTTTGCAAAAATTAAACTTGAGTCAAAAAACAGCTAGAAGAATGACTGTAGAGTTAGCCAGTGGGGAAAGAAGTAGTATCTCGCCACTCTATAGGAAACCTTGATTTTGAGCTGGGTAATGAGCAAATTCATGGCCACTTTAGAGTCTTGCCACCATTAGGAATTTATGATGGAATCCTTGGGATGGATTGGTTAATTGCAAACAAAGCTAGCATTCATTGTAACCAGGGGAGTATCACTTTTGAAAATGAGCATGGCCAAGTAATATCTGTTCAGGGGATAACAGGAAAACCTAAATCTAGGGTAGTCAAGGCAAAACATCTTCTCAAGGGAACACATAAGTGTCAGCAAGTTTTCTTAGTCAAGCTCAACAAAGCCATTGAACCTAGTATGGAGATAGAACCCTCTTGGCTCCAAGAATTCTCTGACATCTTCCCTGACGAGCTTACACGGCTACCGCCTCCTCGAGAAGTCAATCATGAAATCGAGGTGATCCCTGGAGCTCAAACCGTCTCAAAAACGCCCTATAAAATGTCCCTTCCTAAAGCCATTGAACTTAAAGAGCAACTTTCCCAACTCATTGAGCAAAGATTCGTATGCCCAAGTAACTCTCCTTGGGAGGCACCTATTCTTTTCCAAAAAAAGAAGGACGAAACTCTCCGCCTCTGCATAGATTATCGAGGGCTAAATCAAGTCACTGTCAAGAATAAGTATCCTATCCCTCGCATCGACGAACTTCTTGATAGGCTTCATGGGACCAAAGTTTTCTCAAAAATAGATTTGAGGTCTGGTTACTATCAAATCAAAGTCAAGGAAGTAGATATACCCAAGACAGCCTTCAATACCCGTTATGGCCACTATGAGTTTACTGTAATGTCATTCGGGTTAACCAATGCTCCTGCAACCTTCAACCGCCTAATGCAAGATATATTCCGTCCTTACTTGGATGAATTTGTGCTTGTTTTCTTTGATGACATCTTAATCTACTCCAAATCAATGGAAGAGCATGAGGAGCATGTGCGTAGAGTTCTGCAATTGTTGCACAAACACAAACTCTATGCTGCCAGAAGAAGAGCAAATGTACCTTCTTTACTCATCAAATTGAGTATCTTGGATTCATCGTCTTGGCATTTCAGTAGACCCCACCAAGGTCAAGGATATTTTGGAGTGGCCACCCCCTAAATCAGTTCGTGAAGTTCGTGGGTTTTTGGGAATTACGGGATGGTATAGGATTTTTATCAAAGATTATGCCTTGGTAGCTGCACCTTTGAGACGGATCTTCTTAAGAAGGATTGCAAAATAGTGTGGCTGCCAATCCATCAAAACAGTTTTGATCAGCTCAAGGTCATGATGCCACCCATGGTTTGGAGCTCTTAGCAATTGTTCATTGCCTCAAATTATGGAGACATTATCTCTTGGGGGGCAAATTCTAGCTTGTAAAACTGACCACAAAAGTCTAAAGTGGATCTTCACCCAACCTAACCTCAACATGCGGCAAAGGAGGTGGATTGAAATTCTACAAGAATATGACTTCGACATCAAATTCCTCTCCCTGGGAAAGATAATGTGGTAGCAGATGCACTTAGCCGCAAATCTTTCTTGAGTGCAATTTCAATGCCAAATAATCCCATACTAGTCAAGGTGGAAGAAGTCTCATCTCATGATCTAGATTATCAAAGGATGATGAAGTTAGTAGAAGAAGGGAAAAATTCAGAGAAAGAGAAGAATCTAATCAAGGGATACTCCACTCTTGAAGGAAGCCTCTACTTCAATCACAGGCTATGTATCCCTAAGGATCCTGCTTTTTTAAAGAAACTAATCCTCCATGAAGCTCATGATAGTCCTGCTCTGCAGGACACCCAAGCTGTGCAAAAACATTAAATGCTGTAAGAAGGAGCTTTCATTGGGCAGGCTTGAAAAATGATGTCCTTCGGTACTTGAAGCAATGTCTCTCATGCCAAAGGATCAAAGCTGAAAGGGTCAAGATGCCTGGAAAACTTCAACCCTTCGATATCCCCCAAATGAAGTGGGAGTGCATTAGTATGGATTTTGTCACATGTCTCCCCACTGTTCAAGGAGGATATGACTCCATTCTGGTAGTAGTGGACTTACTTACCAAAGTAGCTCACCTTATACCAGTGAAGAAGACCTTCAAAGCTTCTGATGTTGCTCGAATATTCATCAAGGAAGTCCTCAAACTTCAAGGTCTCCCGAAAAGGATAGTAAGTGATCGGGATTCTAACTTCACTTCAAACTTCTGGCAGTCCTTATTTCAAGCCCTGGGAACTCAACTTTGCTTTAGCATAGCTTATCAGACTGATGGCTAGACTGAGAGAGTCAATCAAGTAATTGAAGACATTCTAAGAGCATATTGTGGACGGGAACCAAGAAGGTGGATTCAATACCTTCCTCTGGTAGAATTTGCCTACAATGCATCTTATCATCAGAGCATAGGAATGTCACCATTCAAAGCACTCTAAGGGCAAGAATGCTTGTCTCCTCTAAATTTCTCTTATCCGACCATAAGAGTTGAGGCATCCAGGAAAATGCTCGAAGAGATGGAGGAGGAACAAACCAAGGCAATCCAAAAGGATATTAAAGCTACCCAAGATCGACAAAAGCATTATGCTGACACTAAGAGGTCTGAAAGGATCTTCAAGGAAGGAGACAAAGTTCTTCTATGAGTGCGACCCAAACGAAGTTCTCTATCACTTGGGAAATATAAGAAACTCAGCCCTAGGTAAAAGTGCCTATAAACTCCAACTCCCAGCCCATATCAAAGTCCACAATGTATTTCATGTAAGTTTGTTGAAACCATATGTACCCAGTCTCGATCATATTCTTGATGATGAACAAGTTGTAATCCCTACTCAAGGAGTCCTTGAATTACAGCCCAGTAGCATCATAGATTCTAGGGAAAGGCAACTCCGAAATAGAACTCTTGTAGAACATCTAGTACAGTGGAAAGATTACCCTGAAGAGGATGCAACTTGGGAAGATGAAGCTCCACTCTTAAAGGATTATCCCCAATTCATGTGGCGAGATGAGGACATCTCGATTTCTTTAAGGGGGGAAGGATGTAACATACCCATCTTCACTAATAAAGAAATGTTTATGTAAATAGATAAATTTATGAGTTTTATGGTATAAATTGAGATCCGACTGAAACATTTTGACCGTGTGGCAGCGATCCCTACAAGTCGACGTCCAATATGGCCCCATCCCAAAAACTTCAAAATATTGCCTCGAGAGGAGCGCACAATAACGAGATTAGGGAAGATGCTCTCGATGCGGCTCCAATCCTCCCTTTTCAAGCTCCTCAAGGAAATGGTGGTCAGGTTAGCTCGGTTATATTTTAAAGAAGAGTTTTTTTAATATATTAGTGCTAATAAATGTGTATCTTTTCCTTTTAAAAATAATGACATAAAATTGTATGAAGTTACGAATTGTGTGATGCTATATTCAATAAATTGCATTAATGGGGGCTGAAGTGATGAGTAAAGCTTTGAGTTCATTGAAACTCTTGCTGTGGCAATGAAATCCCAAAAGAAAGCTTCTCTCTTAAGAAGATTGGTAAGAGGTGCCGCTGTTGATGCATGGTGCTCCTCCATAATTCTTGTAGAAAAAGAAGATAATCCCAAAAACCCTCTTAGTCGAGATAA